>NC_084836.1:110723252-111030252 GCF_033115175.1 Lepus europaeus | reverse complement strand
GCGCTCCGATATGGGATGCTGGCGTTGCAGGTAACGGCTTAGCCCACTGCACCACCACGCCATCCCAGGAAGTCCCCCTTCGCCGTCAGGCCACACGGGTTGGTAGAAGCAGCCTGGGCTCTGGTGCTGGGCGCTAGCTGCGTAGCCCTGGGCACGTTCTTTCACCTTTCTAAACCTCGACTTCATCATCTCTAAAATGGGGATCTTGTTGTTTGTTATCTATGTTGTTTAGCAACTGAAACGGAAAGCAGATGTGAGGCCCTGGCCACCCACACTGAGATTCGAGATTAAGTGGGGCAAAGGGCTGCCGAGGTGGAGGAGCCAAGGTCGGAGGCATTTATGGCCACCCGGGGTTTATGGTTTTGATATAGATTTATTAAGCACAGTTTAGGACTGAACTAGCCTCCCGCAGCCCCCGCCCCCTCGGCCATGCTGGCGGTGGCGTGGGCAAGGCGTCCATTGCAACAGCGAGGGATCCACTTCCTGGTTTCTGGAAGGGAGGGGTGGCCCCGGGGACCTGGCCGGCAGCTGATGGGGGCTCCTAAGGCTGGAGAACTTGATGGTTAGCGCCTCCCTAGGAGGGGATGGTGTGATGGTCCCTCTGCTCTCCTCGCAGGCTGGCAGCTCTCGCAGTGACTACTCGGTCAGTTCCGTCCTGATGTCCCTGAGGGAGGTGCCCCCCCTGCTTTCCAGGCGAGGCTTGGAGAGGCAGCATCGCCTGCCCAGCGGTACACTGGCCCCCAGGACATGTGGCTCCGACGCCAGAGCTGTTGTCCCCTCTGTTTGGGAGGAGCTGAAGGGGTCCCCTGCCCTCACCCCTGAGTGTCCACTCACCCCTCCCCTCTTCAGGAGGATCCACTTTCTCATACCCAGATGACTCAAAAAGTTTGTGAAAAATGGAATTAAAAGATAAATTTTGGATACAAAAAATGGAATTAAAAGATAAGTATTTGGGTGCCATGCTGTTCATCTTCCGCGAACTTTTTGGAGACCCCTCGTACGGAGTGCTTGCTGTCAGGAAACCAGGGTGAGTTGCACTCCTGCATCTCAAGAAAAATTGCTTCCTGTGGGCCTCGGTTTCCTTATCTATAAAGGGGAGATAACCCCCATGCCTGCATGAACGATGGCTGTGAAAGCATTTCACACCCCCGCCGAACCATCGTCCATCCTCACCCTAATCACAAACAGCTGAAAGCAAGAACGGACACCCGTCCAAGGACTTAGAAAACATATGTGCCATTTATTTTGTTTTATAAACTTTGTTAAAACATACAAGTAAGAAATGCTTTTTTGCTTCTTTGCCCCATTGGGCGGCAGTGATGGGGCTCAGGGGTCGGCATGGGACCCGAGGACATTCACAGCCACGGGAAGACACAGGTCGGCCCGGCGCCACCAGCGCATTTCCACAGTTGCTTGATGGCGACTTCACAGTTCTTCTTACTCAGGGCAGATCACAGGAAAGTCTGGGAAAATAATGGCTTGGGCAGCACAAGAAACTGAGCACTCGTTTCTGATTGCGTCCACTCTCACGGGAGCCGGGTGGATTCTAGAAGCTCCTGGGGGCTTCCTGAAGGGGGTATCTTGGTGGAGAGATTAATGTGCCCATGCTTGCCCCTCCCCCCAACAACCCTTTGTTAGCCCACCAGGTTTTATGTGTTAGGACCACTACTCAGGCAGAAAAAAAAAAATCTCCAGTGTGGTGTCTTCCACTTGGAACGAGACCATAAACGTTGTTTTGTTTCCTGCCTGGCAATAAAGCTCACAACGGGAAATGGACTTCTCGGGAAAGGGTGGAGTGGGAGCACAGACCCATTGAAGGCTGCTGTGCAGTCCACTCTGCCCCCTGGGAAATTCTCAGCCGTGTTCCAAGACTGCGGCCAGGAGGTGGAGAGCCCAAGAGTGGGTGACCAGAGTGAGCAGTGGGTTCCCCGCCTCCCCGGCGGGGCACAGGCCAGTCTGAGCCAGCTGGCTGTGACTCCTGGGGCGCTGGAGTGAGTGAGGGTAGCCGAGGCAGGCCTGCGACTCTGAGCTGGGAGCAGCAAGCATCTGCTGGGACCAGAGCCTGGCTCGGCGGAGCTGGGGAGGCCGCTCCTGACCACTCTGGGGGTGTGGATTCCTCTTCAGCCTACGGCCTAGTGCTTCTCCGTGCCTCTTTGGCGAACAGTAACAGTGGCGAATGGTGGGCCCTGGCACTCTGCCCCGTCCACTAGGAAGGGGCACCCCTGGGCGAGAGAACCTGAGAATTCAATTTCCTTTGTCATCACACTTCCGGCTTCAGGACACACCCCTGTTAGCCCACCAGCCAGTGGCAGTTTCCAGACTCCCCAGAGCCACCAGGATTCTGCATAAATGAAGTGCCAGCTGCTCCGCGCCAGGGCTGGATGCTCCCAGGATGCTCCTTGGATGACACAGACCCCACAGCATCCCTCAGACCCAGGCCATCTCACCTTGTCCCTGTCACTCATTCAAACTCTCCCACCCACAGGTGGCCGGGCCACAGGGGTCTGTCCTGCTGGAACCAGATCCCTGCTGCCTGCCCCCAGACTTGGGGGAGAGACAGCAAAGGGGTGAGGAGCCGAGAATTCCCCTTCCTACTTAGCAGCAAACAGGATTCTAGACCCTATGTGAGTTTAAGTGCAGCCTGAAGCCAATCTCCGTGCTGGGAGCGGGCGGAGCTCCTGCGAAGAATGAGCTTTTGGTTTCTGAGGCTGGTGAAGGGATGGAGAAGTCAACTCCACCCTCAGCTCCACCACGGGGGGACAGAGGAGCCTCTTTGAGCGCCCCTGTTCGATCAAGGGGGACCAAGTTCAAGTCCTGACCCAGCCACCTACTTACAGTGTAAGTCCCCCCCCCCCCCCCCCGATAAAGATCACTTAACCTCTTAAGGGTTCATCTTCTGCAATCGTGGTTAGCCAACAGGGAGGATGCAATGCGATGATGCCTGCCAACTGCCTAAGGCAGTGCCTAGGAGCAAGGAGACAGTCCTGGGAGACGCTCCCGCCTCGTAGCCCACCCAAGGACTCCCCCACCCCTTCCTCCGTGTCTGCAAGCCTCATCGCTCTCACCGGCGTTACACCTGACCCTGCCGGAGCTCCCTGCTTTCCCCCAACCTTCTAACCTCCACAGGACGGCCATGTTCGTCTTCTGAAATCCCAGCTCAGTGCACAGCCCTGACTACTCCTGGCCTCAGACCGACACTCAAGGCCCCCTGCTCCCCAGCTTGCCCTGTGGACTCCAGAGAGCCTGTTCCGCTCGTAGCACCATTCTTCCTGCCTCAGGGGCCAGGCCTTCACCCAGGCTGCTCTCCCTTGGGATACCCCGTCTCACCTGCGCTGCCATTCAGAGCCCTCCCCTCCCTCAAAGGCCTGTGCCTCTTTCCCAAGGCAGTCTCTGCACAACCCCCGCCCAGGTCTCCCCCTGAGGTCCTGTTGCGGCCGTCATCCTGCGATTGTTCTCTCATTCTGGAATGCCTATCGTGGTCACCCCTCCAAACAGCCACCCAGCCCAGGGAAGGGAAGCGCCCATGCAGTTGGAAGAGGAGAAGGGTGTGTGCCTTTCAACAGGTTTCCCGTGCTCTGCCGAGTCCCAGCCAGTGCTTCTGGAATGTTCCTGAGATGACTTGGGAATTGGTGCTGAGTCTTACAGAGAGACGGCTTTGGGGAAGACAGGATGGCTGAGGCCGGTGACAGTGGAGGGTGGAGAGGGCATCTGGGGTTGGGGCAGCAGAAGGGGGAAGGGCGAGGTGCTGCCATCTGACAGGGCTCTGCTTCTGGATGCCACGACCATCCTGGGAGAGCAGAGATGCCGGTGGAAGAGGCGGGAGCAGCGCTGGAGCAAGGTCCCATAGTGTCCCGGACAGCCGACCTTTGGGGGTGAAGAAGCTGGGGGAGGTGTGGATGAAGGCGAAGGCAGTGGCTTCAACATGGAAAAGTTGTCCAAGGCAGCAGAGAACTCTCCAGCTAAGGGCTCCCCAAGTCAAAGCCCCACCATCCAGGGCTCGGGTGCTAAAAGGCGGCCATGGGCTGTGGCCCTCAGCCCACACTCTTGGGCCCTTTGCCTTTTCCCCTACTGCTCTGGGACTGGCCCTGCTGTCATGCCTCCCTTTGCTGTGACCGGGTGATCACCAGGCACTCTCTGAGGGGGCTGGGGGGAGCCAGCAGAGCCCCCGACCCCCGGCTGCTTGCTAGATGACTTCTTGCTTGGTGATGGTTGGCTGGGGGATGGCAGAGGGAGGCTTGACGATTGTGGCGATGGCCCCCGGCAGGAGCTTGTAGGGCTCGGACCCTGAACCGCCTGGTGGTGAGGGCTGTGGAGTCTCAGGGGTGGCTGGAGGGACAAAGAGACAGAGATCGCTCAAGATCCCGGCCTGTGGGGAGCAAATAAACTCTGAGACTTAGTCTCCTCTTCTATAAGTTGAGAACATTAAGCTAGATAACACTTAAATTAACATGAGACCCAAGGCTCACTGGCTTTAAAAATACCACTTCTTTGATATTTAGGAGATGAGCAGCAGAAACTAATTGGTTTCATCTCCACTGCAGGTTTAGAGTTAACTCTAACCAAATTGGCCAACTTCATTCAATGGACAACTTACCCCAAGAACAACCTCTGTGAAACGCCATCTCATCTCAGGGACTGCCTCTTTCCACCGCTAATCTTATTTTTGACAGGCTTTCAACAATGACGAACTCATTCTTCGGAGAGTTCACCTCTAACCCAGTGGGCATCCCTATCTGGTGCACTGTCTCCAACCGTGTAATGGACGGCCTTACACAGCCAGGCAGCTTCACTTCGATGGACAATTGTCACTAGTGAACTGTGTCACTAATGGAATTCTCTCCCAGTAACTATCATCAGCCAGTGGATGATGAAGTGGCATTCATTATTATTCATTATTATTCATTATGCATAATTAATGAGCAGACTGCCTCTTCCCATGATTCCTACCCAATACGCTCACCCAGTGGATGGCTTCACTCAGTGGAGGTTGTCAGTCACCTCACTGAATAAACCAAACCAACAGCCAATCAGCCTGCCCTTTCCCTACTTGGAGCACAGAGATCTGCTGTATCCAGTGCCGCCTTCTAGCCTTAACCCTCTCCTGCCCCCACTCTAGGACCCATCCTCACCCATTGCAAGGGAGAGCCCAGGTTGCCCACCTGCCTGCCCCCTGGGCCGGGGCCACTCACACATCTGTCCATTGCTGAGGTGAGTGGGCATCGTGTTGGCCACAATGACGTTGGTGCCCATGTGTTCCTGCATCAGGTGAGGGTGCAGGGGGTGGTGGGCATGGGGTGCATCACTGGAGGACCCTGCAGGCAGAAAAGGAAGAAATCAGGGTACAGTCTCAGCTGGGACCAACTATAGGCCCCAAGCACCCCCATCTTCTTCAGGTGTGGCCCATCACCTGTCCATCCAACATCTTGAGTACCCATTCCTGGGTTAGTAAACTTGGGCTTCATGGGGCATGGAGAGGACCCCAAAACCAAGAGGACAAAAGTGATTTGAAAGAAACAAGGAAAGGGGGCTGGTGCAGTGGCACAGCAGGTTAAAGCCCCAGCCTGCAGTGCTGGCATCCCATATGGGCACGGGTTCAAGTCCCAGCTGCTCCACTTCTGATCCAGCTCCCTGCTGATGTGCCTGGGAAGGCAGTGGAGGATGGTCCAGGTCCTTGGGCCCCTGCACCCATGTGGGAGACCCGGAAGAGGCTCCTGGCTCTAGCCATTGTGGCCATTTGGGAAGTGAACCAGCAGGTAGAAGACCTCTCTGTAACTCTTTCAAATAAATAAAATAAATAGATAAAAAGAGACCTCTAAAGTCCAGCTGTTTCTGTGATAACCAACAATTACTGAGCACCTATCACATGCCTAGGACTTCTTTTTATTGTACTTTTCATGTTTTACATAATCCAATCCTCACAAAAATCCTACAGAGTGGGCACCATCATTACCCTGTTCTTTAACAGGTGAGCTAACAAGCAAAGGGAGATGAGCTTATCCAAGTTCATCTGGCAACAGACCATAAGCTCCTGATCCTGGTCTCACGGACACCTGACTCGCCATAACCCATGTTCAGAGTCAAGGTGAGGATGAAGTGAGCCACATGACACTGGCTCTCCACCTGGGATGATTTCATTAGACCTGAACACAGTTTTTGGCTGTGACCACTTGGGAGGTGCTATTAACATCTCGTGGGTAGAAGCCAGAGATGCAGTTAAACCATGCACAGGACAGTCCCTCCCTCCCAATAACGAAGAATTGTCTGGTCCCAAATATCAACAGTGCTGAAGCTGAGACGCCTTGCCTTTGGCCATGTCATCTCCAGGAACAGTGTCACTGCCAAAGCCTTGAGTTTGAGCATCCTCACTTTGATTTCGCCTCCTATCCACCCAGCTCACTTAATCTAGGACTGTCACTGCAAACGTTCTTCACTCACCTCTGCTCGTCACCACCCATCACCCCATCTTCATTTCGGTTTGAGTCTGGCTGCAATTCCATGGTCCATCAGTAGAGTCACTCCCTTCTGGCCATCCTCAACTCCCTCCTAGCTCCTCTTCCTAGCAAAATGTTTCCAGGGCTGTCTACTCCAGCTCCTTGTCTGCACCTTCCTTCTCACTCTGTAACCATTCCAACCTGGTCTGCATTTCCATGGCCATATGACACCACTGTCAGCGCAGTTGCCAAGAGCTTCCCTGTTGCCAGTCCCATGGACACCTCCTTCTTCCTCTACCCCCTCCACCTCTCCATCCATTCCTCTCTATCTCTCCATTTGTAGAATGTAAACCTTGCTCTGCTCCTAGATTCTGCAACTCCCCAGGTTTGCTCCTCTCCCGCTGGCTTGTCTTCCTCCATTGCCTTCCAGGGCACCTGCTCTTTATCTGACTCCTGGATGCTGGAACTTCACAGAGTTGCATGTTTGAGCAACTGACTTGTGCATTCAAGTGCCTCCTTGATAACTCAGCCTGGGTAGAGAGAGTCATCCCACAGGTAACCAAGGTCCAAGGCCATCTCTGTGGTCTCCCTCACCACCTCCCCATGCCCAGCCTCAAGCCATTTCTTCTGTCCTCCTCGTCTTGGAAAGTTACTCTAGCACCGCTTCTGCTGTTCAAGGCAAAAGCCTACACTTAATCCTTGGTTCTTCCTCCCCACATCCAGTTGATAAGTGGTTAGGATTCTCCCTCCAACAGATGACCAAGAGCATCTGCCCATTGCACGCCCACAGCCCCAGCCTCCGGGGCTTCCCACGAGCAGAGGTAGTAGCCTTCTGAGGGGTCTTTTGCTCCACTCTGTACCCTTCCCACAAGTCACTATCTACCCAGCAGTCAGAGTGGTTGGCTGATTCCCACTCTACTTACTGTAGTTGTCATGAGACCACAGTCCATGGCCTACAAAGCCATATGCTTGTGATCTGGTTTCTGCCCAATCTACACCTTCATCTCATCCAGCTGTCCCACCTCACAGCTTGTCCTTTCCAGACACACACTTCTCCTGCCCCACAACCTTGAACTAGCCACTTCTGCTTGGTACGTTCTTCTTTTGGCTTTTAAATCTGGTTTTACATCAGGTCCTAGCACAAAAGTCAACCTTCAGGGAAACCTCCTGTGGCCAACCTTTAAGGCCTGCTTTTAAAATTCTACCACAGCCAACATTGTGATGTCGAGGGTCAAGCAGCCTCCTGCAATGCTGGCATCCCAAATGGGTACCTGTTCGAGTCCCTGCTGCTCCACGTCCAATCCAGTTCCCTGCTAATGCATCGGAAGACAGCCCAAGTGCTTGGGACCCTGCCACCCACCTGGGAGACCTGGAAGAAGCTCCTGGCTCCTGACTTCAGCCTGGCACAGCCCAGGCCATTGTGGCCATTTGGGGAGCGAACCAGCAGATGGAAGATCTCTCTCTCTCTCTATCTCTCTATCTCTCCCTCTCTCTCTCTCTGTAACTCCGCCTGTCAAATAAATAAATACATATTTAAGGAAAAAGACCTCTACCATATTACATGTTTGTTTCAAAATCTGTAATTGTCTTCTTTATTCTATATTTGTTTATTGTCTGTTCCCAGGACCCTTTCTACACACACACACACACACACACTCACCTGCGCATGCACACATACAACATCCAGGAGGCAAAGATGTTGTTCCTTGTTAAGTCTCCAGCACCAGATACAGTGCCTGGCACGGGCTAGGCTCAGTGCCTGCACACGAGGACCATTGCCCCTGCTCCCATTTTTCTGATGGAGAAACTAGGGCACGACAGGTTCAGCAAGTTTCCCAGAGCCACACAGTGAGGCAATGATGATGCTGCCAAGGGAGCGCAGGTGAGGCTGGTCTCCCAGGAGGGGCCCCTTCCCCCTCCCCAGCCCCAGCCCCACTCCCATCCCCATCGGGGCCAGGACGGACCTCCTAGCAGCATCTCCTGCAGTAGGTTGTCAATCTTGGCCATGCCGAAGAGCTTGATGAACTGGATCTGCTCGATCATTTGCCAGGTGATGCTCTGCAGGGTGGGCAGCAGCAGCAGCAGCTCGCCAAAGCGGCCGCGCGAGTCATACTGGCGGTCGTTGATGTAGTCCTCCAGGCTCACCTGCACCTGTGACCGCAGCCGCTTGATCTTGCCTGGGTCACTCAGCCCCTTGGCGTCTGCAACAGGAGGGCGTGTCAGGAGCACTGGGGAGTCAGAGCCCCCATGTTCCCGGACTCTTGGGGCCCAGACAGGGACCCCTGGTGGCCTGAGGTCACTTGGGAGCCTTCAGCAGCCCTAGACCGGAGCTCAGAGTCTCAGCAAGCAGAGTGTGCAAGCACAGCATGGCTTCCTAAACTCTGGTAGGTAAGACATGGGCTTGACTATAGATAGGTAGAGATTGATGGAGAGCCAGAAGTTCACATTCAAGCTCTGCCGTTTCCTGGTGGTATGACCTTGGGCAAGGCAATCAATCTCCCTGTGCCTTACTTTCCTTATCTGTAAAATGGGGATCAAATAATTCCTCCCTCACAGGTATCTTGTTGTAAACTAATCCACATAAAGTGTTTAAAGTGGTGCATTATGGGATGGTGCTGTGGCGTAGTAGGCTGGGCCTCTGCCTGTGGGGCTGGCATCCCACATGGGCACCAGTTCAAGTCCCAGCTACTTCACTTCCAGTCCAGCTTTCTGCCATGGCCTGGGAAAGCAGTAGAAGATGGCCCAAGTGCTTGGGCCCCTGCACCCGCTTGGGAGACCCAGAAGAAGCTCCTGGCTCTTGGCTTTGGATCAGCACAGCTCTGGCCATTGTAGCCATCTGGGGAGTGAATCAGCGGATGAAAGACCTCTCTCTCTGTAACTCTACCTCTGAAATAAATAAATAAAATCTTTAAAAAAATAAAATAAAGTGATGCATTAGCGAGCATTCAGTGGTAAGTGGGGGTCATCTTCTTCATTGCTATGATTCCTAGAGATGAGCTCTGTGCATTCAGGGCCCTGGCCCTAGGGACGGCTCTCAGCACACTGAAGGCCACAGGTGGCAAGACAAGAAAAAGTGCATCAAAGCACATAACTGGGGACAGGTGTTTGGGCTACTGGCTGAGATGCCGAGTCTCACATCTGAGGGCCTGGGTTCGATTCCTGGCTCTGGCTCCTGACTCCAGCTTCCTGCTAACGCAGACCCTGGGAGGCAGTGGTGATGGCTTAAGTGATCGGGTCCCTGCCACCCACGTGGGAGACCTGGATATTATCCTCAGCTCCTGGCTTTGGCCCTAGCTCAGTCTTTTTTTTTTTTTTTTTTTAAGATTTATTTATTTATTTGAAAGGCAGAGTTACAGAGGCAGAGGCAGAGGGAGAAAGAGGTCTTCCAACTGCTGGTTCTCTCCCCAAAGTGGCCACAACGGACAGAGCAGCGCTGTTGGACCCTGGAGTTCTTCTGGGTCTCCCACATGGGTGCAGGGCCCAAGGACTTGGACCATCTTCTACTGCTTTCCCAGGCCATAGCAGAGAGCTGGATCGGAAGAGGAGCAGCTGGGACTCGAACCAGCACCCATATGGGATGCCAGCACTGCAGGCGGCGGCTTTACCTGACACACCACAAGCACCAGCCCTCCTAACCCAGTCTTAACTACTGCGTGTAGTTGGGGAGTGACTCTGTGTGCCCACGACTCTCAAATAGATAAATAGACTTCTAAAAAAAAAAAAAAAAAAAAAAAGCACATAACTGAAAGTTGCAAAGGTAATCAAGAGAAGCATAAAATAACCCAAAATTAACTGAACTGGGAGGATGGCGGAGAACAGGCGGGGCGGGCGGTGAAGAGCAAAATCCTCAGCATTCACAAGAGGAAAAGTGCTACTGGAGGCGGAGGAGTCGAGACATAGGAGGTGCATCCAGTCAGAGTGGCCAAGGCTGCTGCCCACTTCCGATCCAGCTCTCTGGCTGGGAAAGCAGTAGAAGATGGCCCAAGTGCTTGGGCCCCTGCACCCACATGGGAGACCCGGAAGAAACTCCTGGCTCCTGGCTTCGCATCAGTGCAGCTCCGGCACTTGCGGTCACCTGGGGAGTGAACCAGCGGATAGAAGACCTCTCTCTATGTCTCTACCTTTCTCTGTAACTCTTTTAAATAAATAAAAATAAGTCTTTAAACAGAGTTGATAAGGAAAACCTCTCCTGGTTGTCATGACAATGAGATGAGGCTGGGAACTGGCTGAGGTCTGGCAGAGGCACTGGAGCATCAGGGACGGGGCAGGGGTGGGGGTGCACCTGGGTCGAAGAAGATGATGGCTTTGAGGCAGGCATACTCATTGTCGTCTATCTGTAGCTCCTGGAAGGGCAGCACCAACTCATCGAGAATGCGCATGGACACCCGGCTCATCTCCGCCAGCTCCGGGCAGTGCCGAGGGATGATGTAGTCGTTGCCTGGGCGGTTGGGGAGGGAGACGGGATGGGACAGAGATCTTGGTTGACCCCTCTGCTCTAGATTTGGTGTAGTCGGTGCCCACCCAAAGAGATCTGTGCAGATTTCACGCCCATTTTACAGATGAGGAAGGCGAGGCCCAAGAGGGTAAATTGCCCAAAATCATCAGCCTGGGCTTGGAGGTTGGCTTTCTAGGACTCCTCTGACATGACTCAGGGTCCATTTCCCAACATGACTCACAAGGTGGATGACGTTCAAGGGCCACACGGGAGGCACGCAAGCATCAAGGTTAAGGGACCAGGTTCTAGGACTGGACTGCCCTCGTTCAATGGCTCTGCCATTTACAGCAGGGTGTATTCTGGGTAAGTTACTTAACCTCTCTATGCCTCAGTCTTGCCATCTGTAAGATGGGGTAAGTAATAAGACTTCCCCACCTGGGCTGCTGTAGGAAAAGAGGCAAGGTTTGTCAAGTAGTATGCAAAGTTAGCATCGAGTGGAGGCTGCATAGCATTTGAAACACTAACTACGTCATGGGGCACAGGGCACATGGACTGGGGTCTGCGCCATCCCTGGCTACCTCTTGCACCCACTCCAGAAGAACACCAGAGTGCAGGTGTAATTCCAGGGACGACCCAGAGTGCGTTCTCACTCGAATGCCCAGGGGATTCTGTCTGTTGCAGTCCTATTTCTTGCATCCAGCTGAGACCTGAGTTCTGGAGTCCTCCAGTGGCAAGCCCCAGGGCAGGGCCATTCTCAGTCCTTCTGCCTGGTCCCTGCCCGCCACCATGGGAGTCTTTCTGCTGAGCACCCCCACCCCCACCCCAAGCCCTGGCCGGGACAGGCGGCCTCCTCACCCAGGAGCAGCACGTCCTTGAACACCATGGATCGCTTGGTGGCTCCGAGCAGCAGGTGCTCACCGGCGTGGGCTCTGAGCAGGGCTACCTGGAAGAGGAGAGAGATGGTGTCTGGCATCTGCAAGTCCGCTTAAGGCTCCGTCCACCTTCCTCTGCCTGAGCCACAGTAAGATGGGCAAGTCCCGGAACTGGCAGACCCAGGGACCTGGAAAAGACTCGGCAGAAACCTGGACGGGGAAAGAACCCGCTCGCAGAGCTGGGAGACCTCGCGCCGACCCTGCCCTTGAACTGCTGTGTCCTTGGGCCAGTCGCTCTCCCTGCATGCCTGGTGAAACTGCGAGCAACATTCTGAGTGTGCTTGCTTCAGGATGGCGGCTCCGAGGTGCCCGTCAGATTCTCCCATAGGCCTGTGAGCCCCCAGAGTACTGACACCGATGGCCCAAACTCCAGCCCATAGACCCCCCCATGGAGAAATATGAGGGGTGTATTAGGAAAACTCAGATTCTTAGGCCCTACTAGCAGAGGTTCGGAATCCGGGGGTGAGGGCCGGACCCAGGGAATCTGCATTCAACAAGCTCCCCAGGGATTCTGGAGTGCAGGTGTATGGGGGTCACCGTGAGCCCCCGCCCCACCCTGCCACACACACACCCGACTCTGTAAGATTCTAGGAGTGGAGAGAACACGGCAAGACCTCAGATGAGGATCTGGGATCTCAGGCTGGCCCTGTTCAAGGCAAAGGCGGAGCCTGGTCCTCGGTGGGGGACAGGCGGGGGACAGGCAGCCGTGCAGACTGAGTCGGAGGTGGGGGTACAGCTTGCGGAAGCCACCGCCCGCCCTTTCAGGGCCATCTGCCTCAGCGCTCGTGGGAGGACCCAGGGTGGGCTGCTGCCCACAGGACCACCAAGCCCGTAGCCTCCGGACCCTGTCTGCGAGGTCAGGTTAGGGAGCCTGTGGCCCCGTAGCAAACCCAGCCAAGGGTTAACAAGCTTCCTTCCCCTCACTCATCTGACGTTCGCTCCTTCAGCTATGGCATTCACAAGCCTGCCAAGCGCCAGTTACGCTTTCAGACAACGGGGACACCGTGGTGGAGAGAGACAAGGGCTCCAGCTTCACAGAACGCCCCTTCTGTGGGAGGACAGAGAACGGACCAGGAAACAAGTGGAGGAGAGCGGACCGAACAGGAAGGGAGGAAGGCGAGGCTGTGTGGGGAAGAGCAACTCGGCTGCAGAGTCGCAGGAGCTGCCTCCCCAGCGGGGTGGACTTGTCTGAGGCCTGGCAGATACCTGGTAGAGAAAGCACGCGCTACGGGGCCGGCGCTGTAGCGTAGCACATAAAGCCACCTGCCCACAATGTGGGCATCCCATGTTCGAGTCCTGGCTGCTCTACTTCTAATCCAGTTCCCTGCTAATGCGCCTGGGAAAGCAGCAGAGGATGGCCCAAGTGCTCGGGCCCCTGCACCCACATGGGAGACCCGGATGGAGTTCTGGGCTCAGCCCCAGCTGTTGTGGCCATCTGAGAGTAAACCAGCAGATGGGAGCTCTCTCGTTCTTGCTCTCGCTCTCACTCTCTTTCCATCCCCCCCCCCCCCCACCCTGCCCTGTCTCTTTCTCTCTCTCTGGAACTCTGACTTTCTTGTAAATAAATTTTTTTAAAGCACCCAATGCATATTCATTTGAAGGAAGAAATGATCAGATGTCTTTGCATCCGTGTGTCTCACGCCTTCTGCCCCCCCACGGTTAGAACCTCATAAGGGAGGCAGAAAGAGGAACAATGGGCCGCAGCCATGGAGGTGAGATCCTGGTGGCCCGCACGAAGGGTGCTCATTCCCGGGCACCTGCTGGATGCCGGGCGCTGTGCAAGGTTCCCCCGGTTGCCCCAGCGGCTCTCCAAGTGCCAGAGAGAGGGCCTGGTGTGAATCCTGGCTCTGGGGCCAGCTTGCCCGTGCCTTCAGGCCTGTCACTTTCCTCCTTTCGAGGCTTCAGTCCCCTTATGTAATGGTATCCTGCCTCTTGGGCCTCAGTGGATTGATGTCCAAAACAAATCAAGAAGCGAGCCAACTTGGAAGCTGGTTCCTGGGACAATTTTGCCAGACTGGGCTGTGCTTTGGAGGATGAGGCTCCCAAGTCTCCCAGGTGTGCCTCACCCCCACCAGCCAAGATGGGCTCTGCATGTACCTCCAGTGGGTTCCCAGGTTCAACCCTGTGACATGGCGGCTGTTCTGGGGGTGGGCAGGCGGCAGGGCGGGGAGGGGGGACAGTTAATGATTGTCTTGTGTTACCGGCCACCCATCACTGCCCTCTGAGAATGCTCTGAGCCCTGGCCAGGGAGGTTTGGGTGGGAAATCGAGGTTAGCAATTGCCCAGCTTGGGGGTGTCCTGTTGTCCTGCTGAGCCCTGGGAAGGAACAGGAGAGATTAAACATTAATGCAGACCCTCCAGCAGGGGGGACCTGAGCACAGGGGCAGGGGAGAGGGCAGGGGCAGCTTGGACAAGATCCCTGCCCCACCACTCTGCGGACCGAGCGAGGGATCCAACCCCTGTGGGTTCACAGAGCGTCCCACCATGGGGCACAAGGCTGGTCCAGCTCCCATGACACGGAGCAGCTGCTGGGCCACCGGCTTCTCCAAAGCGCTAAGATCTAGCTGCCCCGCCCACCTCTTGTGCAGGCACACTGGGAGCTCCCTCCAAAGCTGGGAGGGTGGCCCGGCCCTGCTCCCCTCTCCCAGGGAGGGAACACATCTGTGCAGGCCAGCCGCCTGTAGGTGCTCGGTCGTGAGGCTTTTCACTGTCCTAGCAATGTGCTCAATGCCCCCAAAGCACTCTGAAGGGGATATGATCATTCCCACTTCGCAGAGAAAGGAGGCTCAGAGACAGGAAGTGATTTATCCAGGGTCACCTAGGGAACAAGTCTTAGGGCCAGAGTTTAAGCTCGAGTCTCCTGATCCCTGGCCCTAGTCCTTGTCCAGCATTCTCCCTCCCAGGAGAGCCGCGTGGGCATGGGTTAGGAGCTTGGACTTTGGAGCTCTCCTGTCTGGTCCTAATCCCTGCTGTCTTGGATTCTGGCTGTGTGACCTTGAGCGAGTTACTTAACCTCTCTGGGCCCCAGTTTCCACACCTGCAAGATGGGAATGACAGTACCTGCCTCCTAGAGTCCTGGAAGGCTTAAGTGAGCTAATATTTGCAAAGTGATTCTGCAGTTCCGGGCACACAGGTCCAAGGCCCAGGGGGGCCGGCAGGGCCCCGTCCCCATCGCCCTCACCTGGTCGTCCAGGGGGAGCTCACAGAAAGCCGGGATGTACTTGGCCCACTCCACGAGCACCAGCAGCTGCTCCTTCATGGACTCGCACACGTCCGCAATGCTGGCGATCTTCTTCGCGCGGATGTCGCCGTTGATGCCGGAGACGGGGGAGGTGATCTGTGCGAGACGGGGAGATGCTGGGGGGCCGGGCCCCTCTACGCTCTGTCGCCAGCATGGAGCCCCTCCCTGGAAAGCCTCCATGTCTGGAAGAAGCTGGACTGCGGGTCCTCCGAGCTCTGAGCAGCCGTCAGAGGAAGGGGGCAGACGGGAGGGCGAGGGCTCCCCCTGGGCATTTGTGCCCTCTGCCCCCTCCACTGCCAGCTCCTTAGAGCCCCCAGGACTCCTCGGCCCTCGAGGAACAGCAGAGCAAAAGCCGTCATCTTCATCTGATGGATGAAGCCACCACGGCCCAGAGCAGGCTGTGATGTGCCCAGAGCCACACAGCAAAGGGTTGGCTGAGCGCCCGTTTGCTTCCTGTGCCCTTTAGAACATTCCTCCGGGGTCTCCCGGCCAGGCTGATCTCAGGCCCCTGTAAGAGCAGAGCCCCTGTGTGGCCTGTGGAACGTAGGCAGTCATATGAACTAGAAAGACCCCCAGAGTGCTGGGTTCGAATTCCGTCTTTGCTACTGAAGTGGCTGTGCAACACTGGACTTGGCTTCCCCTCTGGGGTAGCTGGGGTTCCTTCTGTGTGCTGGCCCAGGACCTGGCTGGGGAGGACAGAGAGGAGGGGGAGAGACTCCTCTGCTGTGTGGGGGTCCCTGGCGGGGGTGGCAGAGTGGGGGCGGCCCCCAGTACCTGCTGGGGGGGTCCCTAGTGGGGGTGGCGGGGTGGGGGCGGCCCCCGGTACCTGCTGGGATAGGAGCTCCGCCTGCAGGAGCGCGTTGATGGAGGGCAGGCTGCTGTCCTCGTAGCTGGATCTCCGAGTGCTGATGCGGTCTCGCTCATTCTGGACGGCTGTGAAGAGGCAGAGGGAGGTGAGGGGGCAGGGAGGGGACAGGGAGTGGCCTGGCACCGGCAGGTGCAGACGAGGTGCAAGAAGAGAGCCGGACCCAGGAGGAGACACCTCAGGCTGTCCTGGAGCGAAGGAGGCACAGTTAGAGGCAGGAGTAGGGGGAGGCAGCCCGGAGGACAGAGCCCAGACTAGCTGGGGGAAGTGGTGAGGAGGGAGTCTAACTCAGCTTGTGGAAGAACTTTCCAGACACCCTGAGGGAGGGGCCCACCCATCACTGGTGGCAAGCAGGTCAGAGACGGCCCCACAGCCCTGGAGGTGGATTCCAGGGCCTCTGACCAGGCTACAGGTCTTCAAGCTCTGATTCTAAAATGAGTCTCTTTCCAAATGAATGGCTCTGGCGACACAGAACTGGCCCAGGGATTCCTGCACAGGGGGTGGAGGCCTTGGACCAGGGGACGCACCCGCCCTGAGGCCTTGCCCATCAGCAGGGGCCAGGGTCCCATCTGGGCTGACCTTCTAGAGAGAGCAGGGGCAGGCCGCCTCCCTGTCCCCTCGCACAGGGCTTGCTGCTGCTTCCCATCACGCATGTCGCTGTGCGAATGTCGCTCTCTCAGACACCCTCTCCGGCCATCCCCCCCTTTATTTTTCTTCAAGGCATTTATTGCAGAATTATCAGGCGATTTCTCTACTCTCTGTCTCCCAATGGAGATGGAAAGCTCCAGAAAGCCAGCCCTTCATCCACCTTGCTCACTGCTGAAGCCCTGGCACCTAGGACAGAGCCTGGGGCACAGCAGGTGCTCATTAAATGTTTGTTGAGCGGGTGCAAGAAGATGCAGGGTGAGACAGGCTCTGTGTCTTCCCAGCATCCTGCCCACGCCTGCTCGCCCCAACCCCCAGCTCCTCGACCTTCTGCCAATTTCAAATGCGGTTAAATCCGAGTGTAAAACCAGCCAGTCTAGGGGTCCAGCACCATGGCTCACTTGATTAATCCTCCACCTGTGGTGCCGGCATCCCACATGGGCACCGGGTTCTAGTCCCAGTTGCTCCTCTTCCAGTCCAGCTCTCTGCTGTGGCCTGGAAAGGCAGTGGAGGATGGCCCAGGTCCTTGGGCCCTGCACCTGTGTGGGAGACCAGGAAGAAGCACCTGGCTCCTGGCTTCGGATTGGCGCAGCGCTGGCCTTGGCGGCCTTTTGGGGGGGTGAACCAACAGAAGGAAGATCTTTCTCTCTGTCTCCCTCTCTCACTAACTCTGCCTGTCAAACAAAACAAAACAAAACAAAACAAAACACCCCAAAACAAACAGCTAGTCTACACGAAAGCTGGCAGGATCCCAGGGTGGGAGATCTCCTCCAGAGCCCACAGGCCATGTCTGGGCCCTGGCAGTAGGGCTTGCCGGCTGCCTGCACCCACCAGGGATCTGGTGGCGGAGGTGGGCGGAGGGAAGGAGCTGCCGTCAGCTCAAGGCTAGGCCGGCGTTATCAGGCCCGGCGCGAGCCCAGTCACGGAATGATGTTTTCCAAATGTTTGCTCAGTATTAGCAGGGTCGGGGACCTAATGTAACTTCTATTGAATATTAACCAGCTGGGCAGAGGCAGGAGATGAGCCTGTCTTCCCAGGGAACCCCTGGGTGGGGGTGGGGGCGGGGCCCATCAGAAGCTCCCACCACCTCCCCCCACCCTGCACCACCTGCTCTGCTCTCTGGCCTGGGGTTTGGACACTAGAACCTGGATCTCGGTCCCGGACTGACAGCTGAGGCCCGGCAGGTGTCTGCCTGGCCTCGGGTTAGAGGTCAGAGGTGGCTGCTGGCTGTTGGGCTCAGGGACCCCAGGATTTGCCCTCGGGGAACCCCCTATGGCCTGTGATTTAGGGCCCTTCCCTGCAGTTGAGAGAACGGTGCAGGGGTCTAGACCACAAGATGCCCCCCACACCAATCGCTCAAGTTCAGTCCCCTGGTGCCTGCCCAGCTCTGGGGGCCTGCACTCCACCTCTGACTCATCACATGGCCTCTCTGGCCTCAGTCTCCCTCTCTGTAGAGTGGGGAGAGGGGAGAGTCGATGACGTCTCACAGCCCCAGCTGGTCCGTAAATCCTACGCTTGCAGCTCACACTTTCTGGTCCTTTTGGGTTTCAGTCCCCAGCTGCTCCCAAGGCCACCGAGAGAAAGACACGAACACCTGTGCCCCTCTCCTGACCAGAAAGGCTCCCACGGACAGGTTTGCTTGGCTCTGGCAATTTCCCATCAGGCTGGGGGGGGGGGGGGGGGGGCGGGCCCTGGAGGACTTAGAGCCAGTGAGAATCTAACTTCCCAGGGCTTCAGCACGGCGGCCACAGAACACGGTACTACCTTGGCCCTTCCTCAAAGCGACCCAGTGGCTGCCTTCCCATTAATCCAGGCTTGTGTGGGAGCCCCGGCCTTTTACTAGTGCACACTCTCCAGCCTCCCTACACCAAGAAGCAAACGGCTCTTCTCGGGGCTGAGCCAGGGCCCAGTGCCTGGGGCTCACTCCCCTTCCAGGCGCTGGGGCCCTGCTGGCTGTACCTCAGCTTGGTGGAGGACTGGGGGACAAACACGCACACACACTGTGGGTGGTGTGGACAGGTGCGCCCAGGTAGGTCCTTGGCAGCACGGCCAGACCTATGGAGTGGGCAGGCATCATTACCTAACCCTCCCTTTTAGGGGTAGGAAAGTGAGAGCCACGGAGGGGCAGAAAGTCCTCTAAAGTCGCACTGGTGACAATGACTCTGCAAGTTTAACAAGGACTGGCCACACGCAGGACCAGCCTAGGTAGGTGGCCATCTGCTCAGGTGGGCTGCCCGTCCCTCTCCCACCTGCCCGTCACAAAGCCCACAAGTTCAACATGAGAGCCTTGGTCTCCCAAACCCAGTGCCCACGGGACAACATCTGGATGCTCTGTGTCCAAACCAAAGTGCGTAAAACAAGCAGACCGAACGGCTGCAGGTGCTGTGGAGACAGCCCCAGGGTTCCTGAGCACAGTGGCTGACTCCTGCGTCACCTTAGCCCTCCCTGTGAGAACCACAGGACGTAGGCCCTTAGGTCGCAGGTCGCAATCTTTTGTGTGTCTTCCGCTGTCCATCACACATCACATCCCCATTCAGAACATTTCCCATGCTACAAAGTGGTTCTGAACTTGGACGTGCGAGTGGGTGCGAGAGGCTCAGCCCCATAGGAAAGTGGGTAGGGAAGAGGAGGGGGGTTGGCGATTGGAGAAAGCTCCGCCTCCACGTGGAGGACCCCTGAGGACTGGGCACTGGGGTCCTGGTGTGTGGAGCAGGAGGGGGGCCTTGGAGACCACGCACTCCTTCATAAACATCAGCAGGCTCTGGTTTTCCAACAGAACTCATGCGCTCAGACTGAGGCCCTGCAGGGGTGAGGCACAGAAGGTGTTTTGGGAGCCAGCATTGTGCCACTGCAGGTTATGTGGCCGCCTGTGCTGCCAGCATCCCATATCAGAGCACAGGTTCGAGTCCTGGCTGTTCCACTTCTGATCAAGCTCCCTGCTAATGCACCTGGGAAAGCAGTGGAAGCTAGTCCAAGTGCGTAGGCCCCTGCACCCACGTGGGAAACCCAGATGGAGCTCCAGGCTCCTGGCTTTGGCCTGGCCCAATCCCGGACATTATGGTCATTTGGGGAGTGAACTGGCAAATGGAATACCTCTCTCTCTTTCTCTCTTCCTCTCTCTCTCTCTCTCCCTCTCCCCCCTCCCCTTTCCCCTCCTTCTTTCTCTCCCTCCCTCTCTCTTCCTTTCCCTCTCCCCCTCCCTCTCCCCCTCCCTCTCCCTCCCTCTCCCTCTCTCTTCCTCTCCTTCTCCCTCTCCCCCTCCCTCCCTTTCCTTCTCTCTCCCTCTCTCTCCCTCTGCCTCTCCCCCCCTCTACCTTATAAGTAAATAAATTTAAAAAAAAAATGTGTCTGAGAGAGGTGGCAAAGAAAGCAGGAGCTGAGAGGCAGAGAAGGGTTCGGGGGAGGCTGCCAAACTGTGCTTGCCTTCTTCCTCCTCCTCCTCCTCTGCCTCCTTGGTTGGCGGGGAGGAGGCTGGGTCCCAGGCTCCTGCTTCCGGGCTGGGCTGGGGTCGGGGGGGGGGGGGGGGTATTTGTGCGGGACCGGACTGAGGCTTGGCCGGTACAGCACAAAGGCCGGCTGTTAGTGAGGGTCAAGGCTCATCTCAGCACCAGGAAGGGTGAGCAGAGGAGAGAAGGAAACGAAAAGATTTGCAAATGAACTTGGGTTACTCTGAAAAGAAGCGAGGATTTGTGCTTCCAGAGCGTGGGCTGGAAACCGCTCTGAACGCTCCCGGGGTGTGCAGGGCACACAGTGGGCAGCACGGAGCTGTTCTCCGGGCAGCAAGGAACTCAGGGTTCCAGCCTCAGCCCTTCCCATGGGCCCTGGACCAGCGGCCTGTCCTTTGAGGGCCTCAGTTCCCTCCTCCACGACAAGCAGGGACCGGAGAGAATTCCGGCTGCCCCGCAGCGAGTCGTGAGAACGAACTGAACTCTCAAAGGCAGAGGAGGCTCAGCCCGGGGATGCACCTGCTGGAAACAGACCTCACAAAAGCTGTCTCCCACTGTCCCATCCTCAGCCAGACAGAGCGAGCCTGACACCTTGTTCCCGCTTTCTAGAATGTGAAAGCTTTGGTGGTGACCTGACACACAGGGACGAAGGAACGCGGTGCACCTGCCGCTGCCAGGCCGGTCCCATCTGTGACGGCCGGGGTAAGCATGGGGATGCTTGCAATGTCACACTCCACCCAGTTCCTAAAGCTCCCACGGCCAGATGAAGAAGAGACCCCTGTTGCCTGCCTTGGGGTGGCGCAGGCAGGCTGGTGGGGGAGAGGGGGTGGCTGCTGGGAGCCCGAGGAGCTGAGAGTGGGAGCTTATCTCGCCGAATCGTTCTCAAGACCCAGCCCAGCCGCTCCCCATGGCCAGATCTGCAGGCCCTCCCTCCCTTCAGCCATTAGCCAGTCACCCAGGGGCCTGTGGCCGAGCCATAAAGTACAGCTCCAGTTGTAAATGGCTGTGGGCGGTGTGGGCGTGGGCGTGGGCATGGGCGGGGCAGTGGGGGAGGCTGAGGCTCACCTTCCTTCTTCATGCCAGCCCGGAAGCACTTCTTGAGCCTGCAGTAGCGGCACTGGTTCCTCTTGTCTTTGTCCACCACGCACTGCCGGCTAAATCTGGGGAGGGCTTTGGATGGTTGGATGGAGAAGACACAGCCTCCAGACCCCCTCTCAGGACTGAGCGAGGCCCCCGGCCTCCTTGCCTACACCTGCATACCCGGGGGTACTCCTGCTAACCCACCAGCAGCTGCAGGGGGCCCCAGAGAGTCCCACCTGTCCTGCTAACCACGAGGAAACCAGGGCTCAGAGAGGCAACACGTGGCCTCGGGTCACTCAGCCGGTTGGAGGGACAAGTGAGCCAGGAAGCTTAGCTCCTGGAGTACCAGGGCACTGCCAATCCGGACACATGCTAAAGGAGCCCAGGGCCCTCAGCAGGCTCCTGGTTCTGGCTCCAAGTCCATCCTCGGGCCACGCAGCCTCTCTCTGGATGGGGTTAGGAGACAGCAGTGCCATACAGAAGTTGGGGTGGGGCCCAGAGGAGTAGCCCTGACTCCAATGTTGATTCAAGTGGTGTGACCTGGGCTGAGTTCCCAGCCCTCCCGGCCACAGCTTCCTCATCCATAAGATGGGAATTATAAGCGTGGCCACCACAGAGGGGTGTGACAGGTGACAGTCACAGATGGGCTCGGCACAGCATGTACACTGGGCAAGGGCTCACCATGGGTAGCTGGAGTAGGTGCACCATTGTCGTTACCCAGAGCAGAGCGGAAGGTGCATTTGAAAGAGGGGGTGCCTACGGCTTGGGGAGCCCCTGGGCAGGTGGAAAGGCATGGAGCTCATTCCCACTTGTCCCAGGCTGGGCTCGCTGCTAGGCCTCGTGGCTCCCCACAGCTAAGTGGGGCAAATAATTATAGGCGCCCAGAGACTTGGCGTGGGGCCTGGCAGAGGTCCACGCTCAGTGAAGGGCAGCTGGCAGCTTTGGGATCACTGCATGGGGTTCCCAGGAGAGATGGACTCACGAGGCCCAAGAAATCAGAGAGCCTTGAAGGCCTTGAAGGCTGCATGCCTCTCGAAGCCACTCAGAGAGAAGACAGACCCCAGAGGGAATTGAGCCCATGTATGTCCATTCCCTAAGCTGGAGAAACTGAGGCCCAAGGGGGGAAGCTCACCTGCAGGAGTACATGTGGTTCTTCCTCACGCTCCTGCGGAAGAAGCCCTTGCAGCCATCACAGCTGGAGGCGCCGTAGTGCTTGCCCGTGGCCCTGTCCCCACAGATGGCACACAGGGCGCTGACACCCAGGCTGTTGGGTGCGTTGAGGTTGGCGCCTTCTGATGGGGATGTGTCTGTACAGGAGAGAAGGCAGAGGTCTCAGGAGGTACAAGACATCAGAAACCCTCTCCCACTTTGCGGGCACTGTGCCGGGCCTCGGCCAGACCAGGGGGCGTGCTCTCCCTCCCACCATGGCCGCCTTTTGCACTGTGACGTGGCACGGCTGTAACGCTGACTTCGAAGTCTTCCGTGCTGGGCTGCTTCTCCCTGCCCTAGAGGCTGGTGGCCCAGCTTCCCCGGGAAGGTGTGGAAACCTGGCCACCTCCTGGGGCGCATGCGACCTTGTGGACGCCTTGTTGGGCAGAAGGAGCTGCGGAAGGGACAAGCACACCCCCAGCTCCCTCGTGGAAGGAGTCCTGTCGCTCACTTCTCACTGGGTGACCAGGCTGGGGTCTTCAGCGGACTCCTTGGGAGCAGGGAAGACAGGCAACAAGAACAAACCCTTGGCTGGGGGCAAGACCTGGGATCCACTGTGGCTGGAAATTCTTCCCTTTCCCACAATGCCTCTGGCCGCTGTACCTGGCAACCCCCGTGTGAGCCCACAGCCCCAGCCAACCCCACAAGGTGCTGGACACCCCTCCCGAAGACTTCCTGTCTCAGAGACCAGCGGGGCAGCTACACAGATGTGCGAACAGGGAGGCAAGGCTGGTGGCCGCGGACAGCTCCCTTTGGGCAACAGGGCTCCCTCGTGCCAATGCCACCACTAAGTCACCTGTATGTGGGCCTCAGTTTCCCCAGCTGTCAAAGGGAGCAGTTGGGCTGGCCTGGCTGTTTGTTTTTAAATTTTCACAACACTTTCAGCAGCTGAAGTCCCTTTCTGGCCAGCAAATCTTCCACCCAGGGTAAGCCCTCTGGAGAAGGTGCACACCACGCAGAGTCCACACACACGTGTTTCCTCAGACCCCTGCCTCAGACCCTGGACTCCTAAGGGATGTGCAGCTAAGAACCAGAGGGTGAAGCCACCGCCTGTAGTGCCGGCATCCCATGTGGGCACTGGTTTGAGTCCCGGCTGCTCCACTTCCAATCCCGCTCCCCACTAATGCGCCTGGGAAAGCAGCAGAAGATGGCCCAAGTGCTTGGGCCCCTATCACCCATGTGGGAGACCTGGAAGGAGGCTCCTGAATCCTGGCTTCGGATCAGCCCAGCTCTGGCTATTGTGGCCACTTGGGGAATAAACCAGTGGATGAAAGGCCTCCTCTCCCTCTCCCTCTCCTTCTCCCTCTCTCCTCTGTCCCCTCCCCCCCCCTCTCTACCCTCTCCTCACGCTTGCCACACAGCAAGCAGTGCCTTGGTATGGGTGACACGATGCCAGCACCCAGCCCCCAGCACCTCTCCTTCCTGTGGTCCCTAGCTTAACACCTGCTAAGGCTCCGAGTGTGCCCAGAGCCCGGCCCCTCCACTGGGTGAATAATTCCTGGAGACGGGGATAATTGTTAAGCCGCATCCATGCCCTTTCTCCCTCTGCCTCTCCACCCCTGACCCCTGGGCAGAGCTGACCCCACATCTCCCAGGCATCCAGGCAGAGGCTGGGGAGGGAGCTCCCCTGCCCTGGGTGGGATGGGCTGGGTGCTGTGCCCACCGAGGCCAGCGGGTCACCCATTGTCCAGGCGAGAGGCAGGGAGCTCAGGGAGGACAAGGGGCTTGTCCGTGATAACACAGAGCTGCGTTGAAGGCCCAGGCACGCTCTGGCCACGCTCCGCGTGTTGGGGCGTCTGCAGGGTCCTTGTTGCTGCTGCGGAATTTGAGGGTGGGTGGGAGTGGAGTCATCCTTGGAGCTTCTGAGCCCCACATGTACACGAAACGCTCTGGGGGACGCCTTCGCACGGCCCCCACTCTCCACAAACCCTTCCCACAGCTGCTCCAAGCCTGGGGTGACTCACTCAGGCGCCATCTCCGACTTCTCCCCTGGTTGGCCCTGGGAACCAGGTGTGCTTTCACCCCCATTTGGTAGATAAGAAGACTGAGGCTCAGAGAGGAAAATGGCAGGAAGGATCGACGCCAGACTGGAGCCCAGATCTTTCTGGCCCCGGCACCATAAGTGTCCCATCTTCGGGACCCCTAGGTGGGGGGTCTGGCCTCTGCCTCAGGAGCCCAGGGTTCCAGGGCTCTAAGTGATGACAAGGCCGGCCCCAGGGAGCAGCCTGGGGCTGGGCGGCGGCCAGGGAGGGTGGCAGCACACACTGTCCCTGCAGGGTCACAGGACACCCCTCATGTGATCCCAGGACACTTGTAAAAGCAGCCAACCAGCAGGCCTGGGTCACGAAGTCCTTGCTGCAGAAGACAGCAGGGGCCGAGAGAGGAAGTGACGCGGTGCACAGTGTGGGGGCGGGGGAGCAGCAGCCACGCTGACCCGGGCCAGGAGCAGGGCCTGGCCGTTGTCTGCTCTTCTGAGCTGAGCCGACCGCAAGCTTTCCAGGCCTCCTGACACCAGCGTGTGGCTCCGAGCCATGGGAGCAAGGCGGGTGGCAGGCTGACCTCGGCCCCCGTGAGGGCCCTTCCCCCACCAGGAGCTTCCTGGCTTCCAGGCCTCACCCCTCCCCCTCTGCCTTGTGGAGAACGGTCCACCCCAACAGATGTGCCACCAGCCATGGCGGAATGGACACAGGCGGCTGAGACAAGCAGACACGCAGCTGGTGGGAATCTCGCTTGGCCGATGGCAATGTCAAAAGCCTTCCCTTGGGTTCTGCAGAACTGTGGACAGCCCAGTGCTGGCCCCCAGGACAGGGAGCTGTACACACAGCAGGCACCAACACAGGCACCCGGCGAGGTGCCCACGGGGATGCCCATCCAGAAAGCACAGGGCACACATTGTGCCCACATCCACAAGCCTATTCCGTCCATGACCCACACTCACGGCACGTGTGTACAAATATCCACACACACACACACATTCACAGCACTCCCACACATGAGCAAGATGTGGGCAGCCCAAGGAGAAATGCACACACACAGATCCACCATTGAACAAGTACAACTGGAGAGAGAGCACACGTGCGCGAAGGAACATGAACAGGCACATGTATCCGCACAGGCACACGTTTGCCCGTGCAGCACGCGGCCTTACACGCACTTACATGGACATATGTGATAGTACACCGGCGCACACACGCACAGTGCACGCAGCTGTCAGCCCCTTCGTTAGCAGAGCCCTTTTCCTAAACTCCAATTCCTCATGGGGGCTCCGAGACACCCCGAGGGCAGGTGTGCCTCCCACCACCGTCTGGGGACAAGGGCAAGGACATACCTCTCCATCTCTCTGCACCTACGCCCATAGGGGCCAAGAAAGGGCTATGCTGGGCTGCATTGCTGGAGCCGGATGCCAACAGGCAGCTCACCATTGTGCCTCTGTCCCCGTGACCCCCGGCAGAGCAGCCGGGAGCCAGCGGGGACCGGAAGGGCCTGAGGGAAAGACCTGGGATCTACTTTGGCTGGAAATTCGCCCTTGATGGGCTTCCCTTTCCCACAATGCCTTTGGCTGCTGTACCTGCCAACACCTGTGTGAGCCCTTAGGACCAGCCTACCATTTTCTATCATTCTCCTCCCACCCCCGAGTTGAGGGCCAAAGTGCCACTCCCGCACCTGGGCACACCTGGGTGCACCTGCCCCCACCTACCATTGCCCATCGCCAACACCTGCACGTTCTCAAATTCCAGGGTGGTGTAGGCCGGGTCCAGTGCAGCGCTGTAGTCGGCCATGTCCATGTCGACCAGGGTTTTGGAGAGGCGCATTCTCCCCCTGCCTCCACGCCTCGGCCACCTGCCCTGCCCAGGGTGCCCACCCCGAAGGCTCCAGGCGAGCCCGGCCCCCCGCCCTCCGCCCTCCCACTGCCTCCTCCCAGGGGCCCTCTCAGCCTCCCTGCTGTCCAAGCCGCCCTCTGGGAGGATCTGCGGGAGTCTGGGCCTAGCCTCTGGTGGGGCGGAGGCTCTGGCGGGGAGGGGTGGGGGTTAATGGTTAATCGACGGCCCAGTGGCCGGCTGGGGGAGAGACTGGGCAGTGCGGCAGAGATTTGGCTGTTTGTTGCTTTCTGACTGACGCCCGGGGTGCTAATGACAACTGTTGGGGCCCCAACTCAACAACAGTCAGTTCTCCAGCCTGCAAGGCGGCCACCCTCCCAAGCCGTGGTCACCCCAAATTGGGTACTGGCAGTCCACCTCCAAGGTGCCCTGACTCAGTAACAGCTAGATGGCCGGCTTCTAGCCTCTAGGCGCCGGCCAAGATAAAGCGGCGAGCACACCAGCCGGCCACCCAGCCTTCCGATCTTCCTTCAGAATGGGCCGGAAGCTTGTCAGGGCCAGGGCCACCTGTAGCTCCCCTCCCCCTGCCCCCTGGGGTCTCACTGCGGCTGGGCCAGTCCCGGCTGCTGAGGCCCGGCCTGTCCTGCCTCCCCAGCCCCCAGAGCAGGCAGAGACGCCCCACAGACCTGGCTTTGCAATCAGGCGCCTGCCCCCTGCCCACTGTGACTCTGGGTAAATGATTGTCTCTCTGAGCCCCGGTTCCCTTCTCTGTGGACAATCGCCCTTAAAGGGTGGCTGGAGCATCGAGCGAGACAGCACCAGCAGATGCCGGGCCACCCCTGGCAAACACCTCCCCTCTGCCGCCGCCCTCTCCTGTCCTGCACCCCGTTTTCTGCCTCCCTGCCCCCACGTCCTCCCTTTACAATGTGGGTGCTGCCATGCAGATGCCCAGGGCCCCGTGCTCAGGAAGGCCCCGTGTTTGGTTTAATGCTGGGCTGCTGGTATCTTGGAAATTCTCCGTGAGTCTGGGACAAGGAGCCCCGGACAACTTCCGCTCAAGGTCCCCCCTGCCCTTCTCACACCCTCCCTGCCTTCCCACTGCCACTTCTCAGGGCTCCCACTCCAGCCGGGCTGTGAAGTTGCAAGATGGAGGGTGGAGGCTGAGGCCAAGGATCCCTGGGGATGAGGGGCCTGACTCCTCTGTGGCCCACAGGACAGCCGGGAGGGGCATGGTGACATCCACGGCCAAGAATGGCCGACTTCGTGGGAAAGTCCATCTGTGAGCGAGCAGGTGGCTGGACTGAGTGAACGCGCTAGAGAAAGGCTGAATTCACGTGTGAGTTGGGTGAATGAATGAGTGAACATTCATGGATTAGTGAAAGCGTGAATTAATAAGTGAATAAATTGGGGGGGGGGATCAAGCGAGGGCTGTGTGTGTCTGAGGGGTGTGAGGGGCAGGCTCTCCACAGAAGCCCACGCCCTGTCCTCCTCAGCTTTATTTATTTATTTTTTTAAAGATTCATTTTATTGGGGCTGGTGCTGTGGCTTAGTGGGTAAAGCCTCTGCCTGCAGCATCAGCATCCCATATGGGCACCAGTTTGAGTCCCGGCTGCTCCATTTCCTATCCAGCTCTCTGCTGTGGCCTGGTAAAGCAGTGGAAGATGGCCCAAGCCCTTGCACCTGCACCCACGTGGGAGACCTGGAATAAGCTCCTGGCTTTGGATCAGCTCAGCTCCAGCCATTGCAGCCACCTGGGGAGTGGACCAGCAGATGGAAGACCTCTCTCTCTCTCTCTGCCTTTCAAATAAATAAATACTTTTAAAAATTCACTTTATTTATTTGAAAGTGAGAGAGAGAATTTTCCATCCACTGGTTCATCCCTCCACAGCAGCCGGGCCTGGGCCAGGTCAAAGCCAGGAGCCAGGAACTTCCTCCAGGTCTCCCACGCGGGTGCAGGGGCTCAAGTACTTGGGCCATCTTCCCCTGCTTTCCCAGGCCATAGCAGGGAGCTGGATGGGAAGTGGAGCTGCCGGGACTTGAACAGGTGCCCGTATGGGATGCCGGCACTGCAGGCAGTGTCTTCATCTTCTACGCCACAGCACCGGCCCCTCTCTTGAGCTTTATGTCCCTGCTCTACCCACCCTGCGATAGAGCTGAGGGCCCTAGAAGTTTGTTTCCCAGGGGCAGGGAGGGCACAGCAATTGTTCTGCAGGATGAGGGGAGTCGGATTTTGTGTCAGGAGACCTGGGGCTAGGAACTAGGTCTGTCGCTTTTTGGACGGGTTTGCTTAAATCCCATCTCATTTCAGGGCCTTACTTTTCCCATCAGCAAAATGGGGAGATGATCCTGGCCCAGTTGTTTGTCTGAGGGAGAGGAGAGAGAGGCTCCAGCCCGCATTTCAGATCCCCAAGGGCCCGTGGGAAGCCTCCATCCAGTGCTGGTGCCTTCCTCGTGTGCCCTGCCCAGAAACAACTGGTATGGGCTCCAGGGGCGTGGGGGCCAGTGCTGAGCTGGGCAGGAGCAGATGAGCTGACTGTGGGATAAGCATGCAGGACAAGTGGACAGCAGCCGTGGGAGGGGCCCCCAAGGGCCAACCCCAGGTCCCAGCCACCTGTGTGGCACTGTGACAACATACAGAGCTACTTGCTGCGTGGTCGAGCAGCACGCGGCCTACCCCATACGGCATCTCGTCAAGGAGACTGCTGGCACGGCGGAGTTTCATGGGTAACACAAGGGGCCAGCGTTGTGTCTGCCATGCTGGCGTCCCCTACACAGAGCCAGTGCAAGTCTTGGCTGCTCGGCTTCTGATCCAGTTCCCTGCTAATGCCCCTGGGAAAATGGCAGAAGGTGGCACAAGAGCTTGGGCCCCTGCCACCCACATGGGAGACCCGGATGGAGCTTGAGGCTCCTGGCTTCGGCCTGGCCCAGCCCTGGCTGTTGTGGCCATTTAGGGAGTGAACCAGCAGATAGATGATCTCTCTCTCTCTCTCTCTCTCTCTCTCTGTGTATCTTTCTGTATAACTCTGCCTTTCAAATAAATTTTTTTAAAAAAATGAAACATTTCATATTGCAAGGAAAAAGAAACACATCAATAGAAATATGGCCAAAGGATGTAAGAAAGCTTCCTACAAAAGAAACATGTCTCTGACAAAAGTTGAAAAAAACTTGTAACAAAACTGACAATGCAGGGGCAGGCATTAGGCATTAGGCTTGGGGCACCTGCATCCCACATCAGAACAGCAGCTCGAATCCTGGCTACTCCACACAGATCCAGCTAATGCACCTGGGAAGGAATGGATGATGGCTCAAGTCCTTGGGTCCCATGTGGGAGACCCAGAGAGAGTTCCTTGCTCCTGGCTCATGGCTTTGGCTTGGCCCAGCCCCAGCTGCTGCGGCCATTTGGGGCAGTGAACCCTCTCTGTCACTCTCCTTACAAAATAAATAAATGAAATGTATTCTTTTTTTTTTTTTTGACAGGCAGAGTGGACAGTGAGAGAGAGAGAGAGACAGAGAGAAAGGTCTTCCTTTTTGCCGTTGGTTCACCCTCCAATGGCCGCCGTGGCTGGCGCATTGCGCTGATCCGAAGCCAGAAGCCAGGTGCTTCTCCTGGTCTCCCATGGGGTGCAGGGCCCAAGCACTTGGGCCATCCTCCACTGCCTTCCCGGGCCACAGCAGAGAGCTGGCCTGGAAGAGGGGTAACTGGGACAGAATCTGGCGCCCCGACCAGGACTAGAACCTGGTGTGCCGGCGCCACAAGGCGGAGGATTAGCCTGTTAAGCCACGGTGCCGGCCTGAAATGTATTTTTAAATGCGTCTTTCTACAGATGGCACTGCAGATCCCATTAAATCAGGTCTGTGGTCAACCAGGTCAGCCAGGCCGTGCCACAGCCAGGACCCATTACACATGGGAACCATGGGGCGGATGGCCCGCACGTGGGGAGTACACAAACCACGACATACATGACTGATCGAAGGCACAACATGCCCCGCTGCCTGCGAGACACACAGTCCAGACGTGTGCTGCCACCGAGTCCGCACAGGCAACCCATCGGCTCATTCACCGTGATCAGAGACACCCTCCACCCACTCGAGACGGTGTCTTCCAGACACCCACCCCTCTGGCTCCATGACCTCAGGCCAGTCATTATTTCAGGCCTCCGTGTCTCCTTCTGTAAAATGGGCCTAGCTTGCAGTTTGCTGGGCAGACTCCAGGAGACGCTACTCCATGGTTCTTAGCTCTCCCTCCCCCACTCCCCTCCAGGGGCATTAACCACAGACCCTGAGGTCAGGCAGATCTGGGACACGATTCAGGCACTGCCCATCTGCGGTTTACTGAACTGTGTGACCTTGGCCTTGACCTCTGTTGGCTACGGTTTCAGCACAAATGGAGAGCTTTGCCTTGCTCAGGGGGTGGTGTGGGCATCCATCAACTCAGTGCAGGGACACAGCCAGCACCCGACACCCACAGGATCCTCATCTGTACCCTCAGCCAACCACGACTGAAAATAGTTGGAAAGCACAAGTGCACGTGTGCTGGACAGGCATAGGCTTGTTCCCCCGGTCACTACTCCCTCACCGGGGCAGTGTACCAGCGATCCAGGCAGTCAGGCATCATCAGTCGCCTGCGGGTGACTTAAAGTATGCAGGATGAGGTGCACAGGGTGGACGCAAATACGAAATCTGGACATCTTCTATAAAGGACTTGATGCCAGGGGAGGGCCCGGAACCAACCCCCTGGGGACACGGAGGGACGCCCAGTGGCAGGGATTATTGTCACTGGTCATTGGCTCCTTGAGCTGCCGGCCACAGGCTCTTCGGGAATCAGGACCCCTGCTGTGGAGAGCTCCTGGGTGCAGAGCCCTGTGGTCACGGAGCACTGGCCTTTCCCTCTCGGGCTGTCAGGCTCTTGGGGCAGCAGCTGCCAGGGGAGAATGGAGGGTGACAGGGCTCACCTAGGAGACCTGGAGAAGGGACAGGACAGGCCTGGGCGGCCAGCCGCTGGGGACCCGGCTCTGGGCAGGGAGCTGGTGTTCTGCTGCGAACACAGGTGAGGGGAGCTGTGGCTATAAATGACATCATTTGCCTTTGGCAGTGTCACCGTGGCTGGTGTTGGTAGAGAAATGGGCCCTGGCTAGTGCTAAGAACCTTCTATTTCCCCGTGTCGTCTTCGGAGGCAGGGGCTGTCATCACCCTCACTTTACAGGTGACCCAAGTGACGCCCGAGGGGTGCAGGGACTTGCTCACGGCCACACCGACCCTAACAAGAGGGGCTGTCGGTTGCACCCGAGTCTGATGGCTTTACCTTCTGCAGGACCAGGGCCAGTGCCAGGCAGTGGCTGTCTCGTGGCACTGTCCCCCGGGGCACCGCAGGGCCGACGGCACCATCCAGACACCTGGCCGCCAGGCTGCCGGCGCCTTGCCTCCCCTTGGAGCTCAGCACACCGCTATCTCCTAGCCTTCCTCCCCCGCCGGCCACCCTGGGCGCGGTGCAGCAAAAAGCAGGACTTATCAAGACAAAGAACAAAAGTCGTGGGGGAAAGAAGCCAAGGGCCATCTCCACTCTGGGGTAGGGCCCTTCAGTTTCGCCCCTTTGAAATTTCAAATTCCAGTTTGTGGACAAAGTCCTAACTATCTCACAATATAGGTCCCCAACCACTGACCAACCGCCAGTCCTGGCAGCCACCCGGCCGAGGCTGGCCCAGGCCTGGCCGCTTCCTTTGGCTCCCAAGGCCTTGGGGGTGGGCAGAGGGGGTCTGCCGGGCGGCTGACCCTGCATCTGCAGCGCACCCCACGGGGACCCCTGCACCCCATCTCACAGCCCTGGGCTTGGAGCTGGGATCGGACGCTCGCTGGGACCGAGAGCAGGGAGCAGGTAGGCCCCCCGCCCTGTCTGGGTGCCCTTTCCTCTGGGAGCCCCAACCCACTGCTCTCATCCCCTCCCACTGTGAGCCCCCCGGTGCAGGCTGTCAGGGCTTAATCAAGTCACGACCTCACGGAACTTCAAGACTGGAAAGCCAACCCACCCATTTGGTGGATGGAGACACTGAGGCCCCTGGCAGAGTGGCAGCGGCTGCAGGTGCCACCAGAGACTGGGAGCATAGGTGTGGGCCCTTTCCTGAGCCCCAGAGGGCGAGGGACTTGCTCAGGGCCACTCAGTGGCAAGCCGGGGCCTCACGAGGTGGACCCCCTGGTGACACAGCGGCTCTCCTATGGAGCACGGATGGAGAGGGGTGTTTGCTCCCTCGACCGCTGATGGCTCCCGGGTTGCCACGGAAGTGCTTCAGAGAGGAAGATGAGGGAGCTTGGGGCTGAAGGCCAGTGGCTTTGGAAGGAAACAACACGCATGTGGTTAACTGATAACTGGGCCCCATCCCTGGGCCTCTACCAGCCTCCTTCCTCCCTCCCTCGCCTCGGCTTGATTAAGATGAACTTAGCTGCCTGCTAATCATTGCTGAGCCTGTTGATTTTGCCTTAAAAAATTAACTGGGCATGAGTTTGCGGTTTGTCTCACCCCTAACCCTGCAAAGGCCCGGGTGAGCAGGAGGCCTCCTGGGTTATGCAAGAGGCCACTGGCCTCCGTACACATGGCCAGCAGCCACCCCGCCACTGTCCAAAGGGATGGTTTTGCTCAAGAGTCAACAGTCTGGCTGTCCCCCTGCGCCAGGTCCTAGGCAAATTTGCTCTGTTACCAAAGAGAGATAAAGACAGCTTTGTGCGGTGGGGGCAGCTTTCCTAACAGGGATGCGCCGCGGCCGCTTTGAGCTGGGGATTCTAGAATCCTGCAGTGCCGGGGCTGGGAGAGCGGTCAGCGAGCCTGGGAGCCAGGGAGCACACGGGCAGGCGGTACCCGCTTCCATGCCAGCCTCGTTCATCTTCCGCTCCAGCCCCAGTCCCGCGTCCAGCCGGACAGCTGGAGGCCAGGCGGCAGACGCACTCATCCCCGGACCCCCCGGGTCTGCCGCTCTTGCCGGGACCTGGCTGCAAGTGACACAGTGCCTGCCGCACTCCCGTGCCTCCCAGGCTGGCTAGAAGGAGACAGCCACCAAGGGAGCCATATCGGGGGCAGGCAGTCGCCCGGCCTTGTGTCCTGCAGCCCTCACAGGAGAGTGGCCAGCAGCCACGAGCCGCAAGCCAGAGCCTCCACGTTATAACACGCCCCAGCCACATCCTGCCTCTGGGGACAGCAGCCCTGCTCCGGCTCTGCCGACCTCTCCCAGGCTCACTTACGCAGCCTGGACGTGGAAGCAAATCGATCACTCCACAAGGCAGGCAACGTTTTTCTCACTGTGTTCTGGACCACAGGCACAGAGAGGCCAAGGCGCGGGTCCAAAGCCACACAGCTGCTAAGCAGTGAGGGGCAGAATGTAAACCCGGGCAGTCCGGCTTCAGCCTCCATGCTCCTAACTCTGAGGCTACCCTGTCCTTCCAGGCTCCCACCCTGCAGGCGCTCGCTGGGAGACGGGCAGGGAGCAGAGCATTGTGGGAGAAGCTGCAGGCACCCAGGGCGGCCTGGAGGCGGCTCAGGAAGGGCGCCAGGAGGACCCGGGCTGTGTGGGCAGGGCCTCCCACAGCCAGGCGGCTTGTGACATCTGGGCTGAGGCTGTTGCTCTTCTGTTTATACCCAGCTGTCCTGTTTGTGTTCCTGACTTTATCTGCAGCAGTGACCTTGGCAGTGAGATGGGCCAGGCCCGCCCTGTGGGCTCTGAAGAGTGATGGAGAGCCCTGAGCCAGGCCTGTGTCTTGGAATGAATCCACAGGCAGAAGGCACGCTTACTCTCCGTGCACCCTTGCTCTGAGGGGCCCCAGAGACCGACCTGGAGGTCACTGACGTGAAGTGTTGGGAAGTCCTGCGACTCAGGCCAGGATCACTGTGTACAGTTGCTTAGGTTGCTTACTGCATCAACATTCTGCTGCAAACGGGGTGAACAAGGGTAGAAACTCAACCCTTGTTGCGTTTGCCAAGCTCAGGGCCCGTGAGCTCTGCCTGCCCAGAGTGGGGTGCCTTGTTCTTATCTGCACAAAGGCTCCCTGCTCCTGCTGCGGTCCCAGCCGCTGAGCGACCTTGAGTAAGGTCGTCTCCCCACCTGGCCTTGGTTTACCATGTTTTGTCTGGCGTAAGGCAGATATTCAATCCTGATGGTTTGTGAAACAGAACCATCTGGGACCCTTAAAAAATGCAGATGCCAAGGCCCCGTCACGGACCGGTGAGCAGGTGGGCTCGAGGCACCTGCACTTCTGGCAGTTTCCGGGAGATTCCAGGACGAGGCTTCGGTGGCCTGCACCGGCCCTGCCCCTGTTCCTGAGCCAGCTCCCGGCACACAGGTCCCCATCCCAGCTGCACCCCTGTCCTTCCTGTCTTTGTCTTGAGGTTGTGACTGTTGCTGGCTACTTTACATAATTTATTAACTTTTTTTCACTTCGTTTTGAATTGGTCCTCTAGCCATGGCTTCAAATCAAAATATTGATCAGGCACCCACTGAGACGCCTGGCTGCCGGGGAGGCGCCGCCCAGGGTGCTTCACAGACCCCGAAGCACACAGGCCCACGCCCCAGGCCCGCTGCTCAGCTCTGTGCTCCGTCCACTTCCTGTCGTGGTCCTGCGACTTTTTCATCACAGCTGAGGGCGGGTTTGGAGGAGGGCAAGGAAACTGAGACCCAGGGACGCGGCGTCACCTGCCCAGCGGAACTTGGGCTCCCTGGCCCCCTGGGGCAGGGGCTGGGCGCTGCCCAGGAAGCCTGGCCCAGCAGGTGCACTCTGGAGTGGGCACAGAGCCCTCCAGGCAGGGGCTGGCCTTCCTGGGGTCCCAGTGGGGGCCCCGCGAGGTCTGGGCCCCAAAGCTCCAAAGAGAGCCTGAAGTGCGGACCAAAAACATCTCAAACTTGTCCAGATAGGGACCCAGGGAGGGGAGTCCCCTGCACGGGACAGTCAGGGCCTGGTGGCAGGGTCCAGCAGCACAGGGGCGCCAGCCCGTCACTCTGTGGCAGCTTTGGGCTGTGCTCACAGCAGGGGAGGCCAGACGGGGAGCGGAGGGAAGCATGGTGGACAGGAAGGAAGAGGCGGCTGTAGCCGGAGGCGACCGGCTCCTGGGATTCAAGGCCGCCTCTGGGCGCCTGGCTCTGGGCAAGTCACCGCCCCACGTGTGCCTCAGATTCCCCAGCTACAGAATGAGGGAGACTAGGCAGCCGCCCTCGGGCAGCCTTTGAGAACCCCGAAAGATCCTACGGGGCTCCCTCGCCTGCGGAGGGGATCCAGAAACATCCTTCAACCCGTCAGGGCCCTTGGCCGTCCTGGGTTGGGGGCAGGGGTCTCAGTTCTCCGCGCTGCCCAAGAACCTGGCCTCCACCCTCGGTCTTTCTCCCGCCACACCACCCTTGCAGGCGGCCGTGGCCTCAGGAGCATACCTGGGGGGCCCTGGGGGACGCCCTGGCGCCAGGCTGACATCCTCCTGCGGGTGCTGCGGGCTCCCACGCGGGCTCCGGCCGCTTCATCCTGGGGCCAGCGCCTCCTGCCACCCTGGCACCCAAGACGCCGCGCGGCCCAACAGCGTTAATCCCTTAATGCTGGTCACAATGAGACCGCAGGGAAGGTGGCAGGCAGTCTCCATGGAAACGCAGACCTGTCCAGGACCCACTGGCAGGGGAGGGGAATTAGCCGCAGGGTTCAGCAAGGGCCTCCTAGAGCTCCAACCCAAAAGGGAACAGGCGACACAGTGGCTGGACGCCTGTCTCTGAGGCCTGGGCCACACCACAGACCCTGGGCTGCCCAGGGCTCCCCTGCCGGACCGGCAGAGCCCCAGTCACAAGGAGAGGCTGCCGCTTTTCCCGGCCTCTTCCCTTGGCCTCGCACCACGGTTACAACCCTTTACCTGGTGGTTTTCTGAGATTGGCACAGGCTCGGGGGGGTGGGGGTGGGGCTGCATGTACAGCGAGGAAGGCGCCAGACCCGAGTTTGAAGCTCAGCTCTTTCCCTTGCTTCCTGTACACCAAGGTCGGGCCTCAGTTTCCTCATCTATAGAATGGGCACAGTGATACCAGCCATCATTCGAGCCTGACCTCTTTCTGACCGCCGCCCGCTCTCCGCACAGGCGCCCTCCCCAGCCACCCTCTCTGGGCAGCCCTGCGGGCTTGGGCAGGTTCGGGGGCTCCTCCTGTGCCCACTCACAGCCCTCCAAGCATCACATCGTCATCATGGACTCAGAGCATGCCCACCGGGCGCCTGTCTGCTTCCACCATCGGACTGTGTCAGTTTCCCGGGTCCCCAGCTGGTGAGTAAGGGGATGGCGAACAGGCCCAGCCACAGGCCCAGCATGTATCCTGCGCCTTCCACGCGCACGGTGGGTGCTGGGGGCGCAGCAGCTGAGACACAGACAGGATGGCTCGCGGGGCTGAGGTCCAGTACGCACGAACACACAGGATCCGGCTCAGACTCCAGACGGGACGACGTCTAAGAGTGAGCACTCCACTTCTTGGAGGCATCCCCTTATACAAAGCTGTTTATCTCCGATTCACCTGTCCCCGAGCGCTCTGCATGGTACCTGCGCCCCACCGCCTCCCTGCCAGGGCTCACGTTTCGGGGGAAAGTGGTGGAAACAGACAGTAAGCAAGCCAAGAGGAAAAAACAAAACAACAAGTACATTTCAAGCAGGCATCCAGGACAGAGGTGGGCAGGTGCAGGACTCTCCCACCCTGGGTGGGTCCAGGCCCCAGGGCGGCGGCCACTCCTTCGGATGAGGTCTCAAAGGATCTATGGGATAGGGTGGGGCTGTTGTCCCAGAGGGAAGGACCCCAGGCGGGCGGGGCTGCTGAGCTTCCTGGTGGACTCGGCAACTCTGGGCTTTCAGACCACAAACCCACAGCCCCACCCCTCGGGTCAGCCAATGTCCTCCTGGGGCTGGGAGCCAGAAGACAGGGCAAGGGGCTGTGCAGAGAAGCGTGGCCACCCGGCGGGAGCCAGGCGCCGGGACTTACTTCTCTGTCCCCTCGCCTGTTCTGCGGTTGCCCCGAGGCGCAGGGCACAACCCTCAGGGCGCAACCCGCAGGGCTCCGGGCAGGAGGAAGCACCGCAAAGCAGCTCTGTGCGCTTCCCGGGCTCCTCCTAGTGGCCAAAGCAGGAACTGGCGTTCAGAAACTCAAAGGGTGGCCCAGGCGCCACCAATGGCAGCCAATCACGGGCACCCACTCAGCACGCTCACCAATCACAACTCGCAGGTGCACTTCCGTCCAATCACACAGCAGCACATGGTCGCTGAACCAATCAGAACAAGAGACTTAAAAACCCAGGCCTGCGGCCAGCAGCACGCTGTCATCCCACGGAAGCTGTTCCTAATGCCTGGTCCCTAAGTTTGGGGGCCTTTGAGCAAAGCCTCGAGCGTTATGCTGGCTCCACGTGGCAGCACCCAGGGGCGTTTGGTCATATTCCCATCATTCAATATCACACACACAGCTGGCAAAAAAAAAAAAAAAAAACCAATAAGGTCCTTGTGATCCGCACTTGTCACCTTGCATTAAAGGACGTCCTCGCGTTTGTGTGGGTTCCTCCTGGCCCTCGCCCTTTTATTATCTGTCGCTGACCCAGTTATTTCTTCTCCACTAGGAATCGTACACGCACTATCCGGACCTGACTTCTCCCCGCCCCCCATTAGAGGGCTGACCTTGCCTGGGGCACTGCCCAGGGCGCCTCTTGCAGTTGGCACAGTTTAAGACAAAGCAAATAGCAGGTGGTTCACAGGTACCTGCTGGATGGATGGCTGGAAGGGTTCCTGCAGAGACAGATAATAGCAGACACAAAGCACTTGTCACGCGTAGATATTCACTGAAAATGACTCCATGTTTATAGTAGAAAGTTTGGAAAGTAACAGGAAACGCGCGGAGAGTACAAGTTACAAGCTGCAAACTCTTAACTGTTAAGTGAATTTCCTGATCTCAGCATTGTCAACATTCAGGGCTGGATCTATCTTTCTTTCTTTTTTTTTTTACAGGCAGAGTGGACAGTGAGAGTGAGAGACAGAGAGAAAGGTCTTCCTTTGCTGTTGGTTCACTCTCCAATGACCACCGCGGCTGGCGCATTTCGCTGATCCAAAGCCAGGAGTCAGGTGCTTCTCCTGGTCTCCCATGGGGTGCAGGGCCCAAGCGCTTGGGCCATCCTCCACTGCACTCCCTGGCCACAGCAGAGAGCTGGCCTGGAAGAGGGGCAACCGGGACAGAATCTGGTGCCCTGACCGGGACTAGAATCCGGCGCTGCTAGAAGGAGGATTAGCCTAGTGAGCCGCAGCGCTGGCCCCGGATCTATCTTTCTAAGATTTACATTTATATGAAAGTGAGACTTACAGAGAGGGAGAGACAGAGTTTTTCCATCCACTGGTTCACTCCCCAGGTGGCTACACAGCCAGGACAGAGCCAGGAGCTTCATCCAGGTCCCCCACATGGCAGCAGGGGCCCAAACACTCGGTCCAGCTTCTGCTGCTTTCCCAGGTGCATTAGCAGAGAGACCAGAAGCGGAGCAGCTGGGACACGAACCGGCACCCGCAGGCGATGCCAGCATGGCAAACAGTGGCTTCTGCTGCTACACCACAGTGCTGGCCCCAGGGACTGCCTGACGTCGTGGGCCATCTCACAGTGTCTGTGCCCACCAGGTGCCAGCGAGAAGATCCCTCTCTCCCCAGCCCACTCACACATGTCCCCACCTCGGGATGCCCTCCAGGAAGCTCCTGCATAGCCGGACAACCACGCCCCGCAGGAGGCGCCCTACCCGCTTGGACCCTGGCCTTGAACTACTCCGCTTCCCATTTCCTCTTCCCTGGGAATCCGGTCAAAGGACGCACAGGACCACATCCTGGCTCAGCCACAGCCCCAGTCGCCTGCTGCTCTTCAGGGGACAAAAGCCACAGAGCTAGGAGGAAGTCACAGCACCCCCGCCCCACCCCATCCTAAAGGAGCCCCAAGTGCTTCCTGGGAGAAGGATCTGCCCCTCGACTGGTTCTGTCCAGCTGTCTTCTCCCTGCTGGACCAGAGGCTGGAAAGGCATTGTGGCTGAGTATGCAAATTCTGGAACCCAACTCCTTGGACTTGAACTGGACAAGGCACCGAACTGCTCTGTGACTGTTGTCTGATTTGCAAACTAGGAGCAACAGGAGCGTGAACGCCATTGGGCTGTTGTGGGATTGCTGGTGGCAATGTGTGCAAAGGGTTCAGAAGCGTGCCTCGCACGTGGTGGGTGCTGTAGCGGTGTTACCTGCAAAACAAAGGCAGGATCAAGACCCTGTGGGTTTGGAGAAGTGTCCAGAAAAACTTCTCCACACTGGTTAAAAATCAGTCCAGTGGGCCAGCACCACGGCTCACTAGGCTAATCCTCTGCCTGCGGCGCTGGCACACCGGGTTCTAGTCCTGGTCGGGGCGCCGGATTCTGTCCCAGTTGCCCCTCTTCCAGTCCAGCTTTCTGCGTGGCCCAGGAGTGCAGTGGAGGATGGCCCAGGTGCTTGGGCCCTGCACCCCATGGGAGACCAGGAGAAGCACCTAGCTCCTGGCTTCGGATCAGCACAGTGTGCTGGCTGCAGCAGCCACTGAGGGGTGAACCAACGGCAAAGGAAGACCTTTCTCTCTGTCTCTCTCTCTCACTGTCCACTCTGTCAAAAAAAAAAAAAAAAAAAGATGAAAAATCAGTCCAGTGGACGGGTGCTGATGGGGAGCTCTCTTGGTGGCAGGAGACACGACAAAGCCTGGCGGTGTGACAGCAGCAGCTGCTGCCAGTTCAGACCTCGTCTCCTGTGTCATCAGGGAGGAGGTAGGGACAAGTCCGAGGAGCTAGGAGGCCCTCTGCCTTAAAGGCCACATACAGACAACTGTGTCTGGTTTCCGCTGTGATAGGAATACTCCATCCAAGGGGACAGGAAGAGAAAGTTCTGTCACTTGAAGAATGATTGGAGCGCTGAAGATGGTCCAGACTGGGTACTCGGGAGGAAGAGGGGCAGTGTGGCACAGTGGTCAAGGCCATGGCCTTTGACAATATCAGTGATGCCCTCTACATAGCTGCTTGATCTACACATCACAAACACGTCTAGCTTCGTCTGTCCACCAACAGGACCCCTTCCTGGACCGCTTATAGAGGAAGTGGGGCAAACCTCATCCACCCAGCCTTGCAGCCACTGGCATGCAGCTGTGCGATTTGCTGAATTCAAAGTAGAGTCTTCTCAGGACCTACACCGTGGCGCAGTAGGCTAAGCTTCCGCCTGTGGCACCGGCATCCCATGTGGGCACCAGTTCGAGTCCCAGCTGCTCCATTTCCAATCCAGCTCCCTGCTGATGGCCTGGGAAAGAATTGGAAGATGAACCAAACACTTGGGCCCCTGCACCTGCCTGGGAAATGCTGAAGAAGCTCCTGGCCCCTAGCTTCGGATCAGCCCAGCTCTGTCCATTGTAGCCATTTGGGGAGTGAACCAGTAGATGGAAGACCTTTCTCTCCATCTCTCCCTCTCTCTGCCTGTAACTCTGCCTTTCAAATAAATAAAATAAATCTTTGAAAGGAAAAAAGTAGAATCATCTTGCAGTACCTGAGGGGGATCAGGTCCAGGACCGTAGTGGACAACAGAGTCCTTGGATACCGAGTGCTTTATGGACATGCTGTAGCATTTACAGATAGCCATGCACATCCTCCTGTGCACTTTTGTTGTTGTTTTAAAATTTATTTATTTGAAAAGCAGAATTACAGAGAGGCAGAAGCAGAGGGAGAGAGAGAGAGAGGTCTTCCATCCACTGATTCACTCCCCAAATGGCTGCAATGGCTGGAGCTGCGCCGATCTGAAGCCAGGAGCCAGGAGCTTCTTCTGGGTCTCCTATGTGGGTGCAGGGGCCCAAGGACTTGGGCCACCCTCTGCTGTTTCCCAGGCACATTAGCAGCAAGCTGGATTGGAAATGGAGCAGCCAGGACTCGAACCAGCGCCATGTGGGATGCTGGCACTGCAGGTGGGCTTACTGGCTACACTGTAGCGCTGGCCCCTCTCTTGTGCACTTGGTCTCTTCTCAAGATTGTTTGTAATACCCAAGACCACGCCAGCACTGTGTCAGTCGTTGATCTACTGTATTATTTGGGGAATAAGGACAAGAAAGAAAAGACCGCGCCTGTCGGGGACAGACACAACCATCCCAGGCCCAACCACATTTCCAGTCCCTGGGACCTGCATACTTGGACACCACGGAAATGCAGGGCCAACCACACTGTCCTTGGGAAAAGAGCACTCAGGGATTCTCACGGCTCCTGGGCCCAACTAGGACCCACAGAGGAGCACCACGGGGAGGAAAGTCGGGCTTAACATGAAGACCTGGGGGCCAGCGCTGTGGCGCAGCAGGTTAAAGCCCCGGCCTGCAGTGCCGGTATCCTATATGGGGACTGGTTGGAGTCCCAGCTGCTCCATTTCCGATCCAGCTCTCTGCTGTGGCTTGGGAAAGCAGTGGAAGATGGCCTAACTTCTGGAGCCCCTGCATCCACATGGGAGACCTGGAAGAAGCTCCTTGCTCCTGGCTTTGGATTGGCTCTATTCCAGCCATTGAAGCCATTTGGGAAGTGAACCAGCGGATGGAAGACCTCTCTCTTTTGCTCTCTCTCTCTCTCTTAACTGTCAAAAAAAAAGGGGGGGGGGTGCTGGCGCTGTGGTGTAGTGGATGAAGCTGCCGCCTGCAGTGCCAGCATCTCATATGGGTGCCAGTTTAAGTCCTGGCTGCTCCACTTCCAGTTCAGCTCTCTGCTGTGGCCTGGGAATTCAGTAGAAGATGGCCCAGGTCCTTGGGCCCCTGCACCCAAGTGCGAGACCCCTAAGAAGCTTCTGGCCCTGGCTTTGGATCTGTGTAGCTCCGGCTGTTGTGGCCAATTGGGCAGTGAACCAGTGGATGGAAGACCTCGCTCTTGTCTCTGCCTCTCCTTCTCTCTCTGTGTAACTCTGACTTTCAAGTAAAATGGATAAATCTTTAAAAAAAATGAAGACTGGTCTGTCAGATACAATCGTGTCACAGAAAAGGCCGTTGTAAGTGGTCGGCATCCTGTCACTGGCCTAGCTCATGACCGCCTGTCCGGGTGGATGGTGGGAAGGTTCCAGCCATAGGTCAGAGATCAAATCAAAACAGCACCTCCCAGGTATAAAAGTCTAGAACAAAGCACTGTCAGAATCAAGCTCATGCTGGGAAAAGCAGATATCTGCATGTAAGAGAATAGAGCGGGGGGCCGGCGCTGTGGCGCAGCTGCTTAAGCTGCCCCCGCATCACTGACTGGCATCTCACATGAGTACTGGTTCGAGTCCCAGCTGCTCCAGTTCCCATCCAGCTCCCTGCTAATGCACCTGGGAAGGCATCGGAGGATGGCCCAAATCCCAGGACGCCTGCCACCCACGTGGGAGACCCAGATGGAGTACCAGGATCCTGGCTTCAGCCTGGCCCAGCCCCAGCTGCTGTGCCCATTAGGGGAGTGAATCAGTAGAATGAAGATCTTACTCTGTCCCTCACTCCCTCTCTCTCTCTGTAAACCTGCCTTTCAAATAAATATAATAAATGTTTTAAAAATAATGAAATTGGGCTGACTCCTTCCTTACATTGTATACAAAAATTAACTAAAAATGTTTCAAATGCCTAAAACCATAAAATATAGGAGAAACTTTCATAACATTGGATTTCACAATGATTTCTTAGATGTGATATCAAAAACACTGGCAGCAAAAGGAAAACTAGATAAACTGGACTACATCAAAGTTAAAAGCTTGAGGCCAGCATTGTGGCACAGTGGGTAAAGCCACTGCCTGCAATCCTGCATCCTACATGGGCGTGAGTTCAAGTCCCAGCTGCTCCACTTCCGATCCAGCTCCCTGCTTATGCACCTGGGAAAGCAGAAGATGGCCCAAGTGGTTGGGCCCCTGCTACTCATGTGGGAGACCTGGAAGAAGCTCCTGTCTCCTGGCTTCAGCCTGGCCCAGCCCCTGCCTTTGTGGCCATTTGGGGAATGAACCAGTGGCTAGAAGATCGGTCTCTCCCTTTCTCTCTGTAACTCTGCCTTTCAAGTAAATAAAATAAATCTTTAAAAAATTTAAAAGCTCTAATACGCCAAACAGTACTATCAATAGAGTAAAAAAAGCAATACATGAAATGGTGGGAAGTATCTAAAAATTGTACATCTGATGAAGACTTAACGTCCTGAATATATAAAGAATTCCTACAACCCAACAATAACATAAATAGTTCAATTTAAAATGGGCAAAGTTCTGGAATAGGTGTTTCTCCTGAGAAGATATTCAAATGAACCAACATCATCAGTCATCAGGGAAGTGCAAATCCAAACCACAAGGGGCTACCGCGTCACCTCTCTCGGGACAGATCCTCTAAAGCAACCACAAGGAACAGAAAACAATGAGTGTCGGTGAGGATGCGTGGGCACCGGAGCCAGACGCACCACCACAGAAATGTGGAATGGCGCGACTGCTGCGGGAAGCAGTGCGGAGCCTCCTCAAACTGCCCATGTCTCACTGCCGTCAAACTGGCAGCCCTACCTCTAGGGGTACGCCTGAGTGTGGGGTGTGGGAGAGGTGTTTGTACAACCACGCAACTAGCATCAGTATACGCAATGCCAAGATGAGGAAACACCAGAGGCATCCACCCATCAGCGGACAAAATAAATTAATAAAATGAATTGTGTCCATAAGGCAGAATACTATTCAGCCTTTATTTTTTTTTAAAAGATTTATTTGAAAGTCAGAGTTACGGGGGTGGGGGGAGGAAGAAAGAGGGGAGAGAGAGATCTTCCATCCTCTGGTTCACTCCCCAGTTGGCTGCAACAGCAAGAGCTGTGCCAATCCAAAGCCAGGAGCCAGGAGCTTCTTCCGGGTCTCCCACGTGAGTGCAGGGGCCCAAGGACTTGGGCCATCCTCCACTGTTTTCTCAGACCATAGCAGAGAGCTGGATCAGAAGTGAATCAGCCGGGACACCAACTGGCACCACATGGGATGCCGGCACTGCAGGCAGTGGCTTTACCTGCTATGCCACAGTGCCAGCCCCAAGTATTCAGCCTTTATAAGGGAAGGAGAGGCCGCTGCCTGCAGTGCCGGCATCCCATGTGGGCTCTAGTTCAAGACCCGGCTGCTCCTCTTCAGATCCAGCTCTCTGTTGTGGCCTGGGAAAGCAGAAGATGACCCAAGTCCTTGGACCCCTGTACCCGCATTGGAAAACCTGGAGAAAGCTACTGGCTCCTGGCTTCGGATCAGCACAGCTCCGGCTGTTGCGGCCAATTGGGGAGTGAACCAGAGGATGGAAGACCTCTCTCTCTCTCTCTCTCTCTCTCTCTGCCTCTCCTCTCTCTGTGTAACTCTGTCTTTCAAATAAATAAATAAATAAATCTTTAAAAAAAAAGATAAAAACAAACACAAAAGATGTCCCTAAGAAGGCTTAAAAAAAGAGAATTACAGCTACAAGTTGATAAGAAAACATAAACAGTGCCATAGGCAAATGGCCAAAGGATATGGACAAACAATGAGAAAAAGATCATCTCTGATAGTAACAGGGAAACTGCAGGTGGAAACTCTGAGGCATAGGTGAGCAGAAGCCCTAAGCACTTGACTGGTCGGCAAGGGCGAGCAGTTTGCCAGAATCCCGAGAGGGAAGGCACCCACAGCCCGCCGTCCCCAAATCCCACACCCACAGGCTACCCTGGAGAAACCCAAGTAGCACCGAAGGCACGACAGACGGGGTGCCACTCCCTGGTCAAGCACAGAACACACACATGTAGGATACTCACACCCAGCGTCTACAATGAGCGATTACTGCGTGTATCAGCATGGGAAAACCCAAAAAGCTGTGGCAGGGAGCGAAAAAAAGGGAGCTGCTGAGGACGGAGATGTGCAGCGCAGCCCTTACACACTCTCCAGATGCGCACAGCCCGCCTGGGTGGCCGTGTCTGCAGCGTCTGACAGCAGGTCTCGTAATGACAAACACCGGACCCAAGGCAGGTGGCAGGGGGATGGCCTCAGGGAGGGGACAGGGGCCTTCACTATACTTTCTTAAAAAAAAAAAAAAAAAAGATTTATTTATTTATTTGAAAGGCAGAGGGAGAGTCAGAGAGAGGGCTTCCATCTGCTGGTTCACTCTGCAAATGGCCACAGTGGCAGAGCTGGGCCAATCTCGAGCCAGGAGCTTCTTCTGGGTCTCCCATGTCGGTACAGGGGCCCAAACGCTTAGGCCATCTTCTACTGCTTTCCCAGGCTGTAGCAGGGAGCTGGATCAGAAGTGGAGCAGCCGGGACTTGAACCGGCGCCCATATGGGATGCTGGCATCGCAGGAGGTGTCTTTACCTGCTATGCCACAGCGCCAGCCCCTCAATACACTTTCTAATGGAGAAGCTTTTGTAGGTGTGCGGGGTTTGAAGGGACTCTGGGATGTGAGCCCATTCAGGGTCCACCCACCACAGGCATCCCTCAGGGTATGCAAGGCACTGCGGGCTGGGGAGGCTCTATCCGGCTACTTTTTATCCTGCTCTCTTTAATGCAGTGTTTTCCAAACACCTAAGTGCAGAACTTTCTGGGCCTCACCTCGGGAAAGGCCTGGAGACCTCAGGTGTCCTTTGCAGTCCTCATGTCCATCCTTCTGGTAGTCCCTGTCGCTAGCTTGGACTTAGTTTCTTAAGCCACTAAATGGGGGTGGGGGGGAGGCACAAGGCTTCGACCTAACGGTTGAGCCTCCGCTTGGGACACGGGCATTCCACCTCAGAGTGCCTCGGTTCAAGTTCAGACCCCACCCCCGCCGCCAGCTTTCTGCTGCAGTGCATCCTGGGAGGCAGCAGGTGCCACCCACGGGGGAGACCCAGACTGAGCTCCAGGCTTCGGCCCGGCCCAGCCCAGGTTGTTGCAGGCATTTGGGGAGTGAACCAGCAGAGGGGAACTCTCTTTCTCTCTCAAATAAATAAATTGTTTAAAAAGTTATTAGTGGGAGGGGTCAGTGCTGTGGCACGGGGGTAAAGCCACTTCCTGCAGTGCCGGCATCCCATATGGGCACCGGTTTGTGTCCCGGCTGCTCCACTTTCGATCCAGCTCTCTGCTATGGCCTGGGAAAGCAGTGGAAGATGGCCCAAGTCCTTGGGCCTCTGCACCCACATGGGAGACCCGAAAAAAGCTCCTGGCTTCATATTGGTGCAGTTCCGGCCATTACAGTCATCTGGGGGAGTAAACCAGCAGATCGAAGACCTCCCTCCCTCCCTCCCTCTCTCCGTAACTCTTTCAAATAAATAAATAAATCTTAAAAAAACAAAAAACAAAACCAAAAAAAAAAAAAAACAAGTGGCCAGCGCCGTGGCTCAATAGGCTAATCCTCTGCCTTGCGGCGCCGGCACACCAGGTTCTAGTCCCGGTCGGGGCGCCGGTTTCTAGTCGGGGTTTCGGGGCGCTGTGTCCCGGTTGCCCCTCTTCCAGGCCAGCTCTCTGCTGTGGCCTGGGAGTGCAGTGAAGGATGGCCCAAGTGCTTGGGCCCTGCACCCCATGGGAGACCAGGAGAAGCACCTGGCTCCTGCCTTTGGATCAGCACAGTGTGCTGGCCGCAGCGCGCCGGCCGCAGCAGCCATTGGAGGGTGAACCAACAGCAAAGGAAGACCTTTCTCTCTGTCTCTCTCTCTCACTGTCCACTCTGCCCGTCAAACAAAACAAAACAAAACAAGTCATAAGGCTGTAAAATAGGAGACTGCTCTTACAGCTAACGAGCTTCCCCTTGATCTCATAAGCAGGGGCCCAGACCCAGGCCCGTGGTGCCCGGATAAGTAACTGACGTGTGTAGCGCAGCTGGCATGTCAGCAAGCTTTGCATGTCCTGGAGGAAAGGCAATGCAGCCAGCACGACGCATGCACGCCTGTGACCTCAGTGTAGGCACTAAGGAAGAGGGGGGACTGTGGCAAACCAAACAATGCAGCTTAACCTAAACTGGCTCCCGTGGACGGCTGCCTTGTGAATAAGGCAATCGGGGTTGTTAGAGCTTCCTTTTTTTTTCTTTTTTAAAGAATCAGGAAGTTGGAATTTTTAAAGGTTAGCAGTCAATTCAAAAACTAGAATGGGCTGGGTCTCAACTTCTCGTCTCCTTTAAACCTTTGACCGTGTTTTATGGAGGAGGAAAGTGAAGTTCAGAGTGGTTAAATATTTCCCCACTCACAGCAAAGACCAAGACGGGCTGCTCAGGGTCCCCTTCCTGGTCACTACAGCCTCGAAGCCAAGGCCCGGCACTGACTGTTGGCTGTGTTAGTGAGGGTTGGCAGGAGCCAGGCTCCAAGCTAAACATGCAAGAACCATACCAGGAGGAGGCACTGTTTAGGAAGAGCAGGGACAGGGCACCAAGGCTCAGGAAGGCGGAGTAAACTGACCAGGAACACACCGTAAGTCTTGAACCTGGGTCTGTTCTGATTGCAAGGTTCTAGAAGCTTCCTTTTGCTGCTGAAGAACCAGGCTAGAGAACCTCAGAGACAGAGGAGCCTGGGCTACCCCGAAGGGCAGGGGGATCCAGGGTGGGCGGCCTCCCGTGCCTCCACTAAGCCATTTGAAAAATCTTTTTTAGCGGCCAGCACTGCGGCTCACTAGGCTAATCCACCACCTGCGGCGCTGGCACACCGGGTTCTAGTCCTGGTCGGGGCACCGGATTCTGACCCGGTTGCCCCTCTTCCAGGCCAGCTCTCTGCTGTGGCCTGGGAGTGCAGTGGAGGATGGCCCAAGTGCTTGGGCCCTGCACCCCATGGGAGACCAGGAGAAGCACCTGGCTCCTGGCTTCAGATCAGTGCGGTGCGCCAGCCGCAGCAGCCGTTGGAGGGTGAACCAACGGAAAAGGAAGACCTTTCTCTCTGTCTCTCTTACTGTCCACTCTACCTGTCCACAAAAAAAATCTTTTTTAGGGTCTGGGTCTGTCACTGTGGTGCAGCAGGTTAAGCTGCCACCTGTGATGCTGGCATCCCAAAGAAGCTAGTTCCCGGCTGCTCCACTTCCAAACCAGTTCCCTGGGAGGGCAGCAGACAATGGCCCAAGTGCCACGGGCGATTGCCACCCACATGGGAGACCCAGATGGAGTTCCAAGCTCCTGGCTTCCCCTGGCCCAGACCTGGCTGTTGCAGCCACCACCCAAGGAGTGAGCCAGTAGATGGAAGATACCTCTCTGTCTGTCTCTCCCTCTTTCTCTCTGTTTCTCTCATACACACACCCCCTCGGCTGCTCTGCCTCTCAAATAAATGAATCTTTTAAAAAAAAAATTAAAATTAAGTAAAATCTTTCAGAAAGTTTGAAAACCACTGATGTGCCATGAGCCCGGGCTCACAGGGGAGGAAACTTAGGTGGGTACCCGAGATCCCCCTGCAGGTCAGGACGAGAACTGCGGTCTCCGTGCTCCTGGTGCTGAGCCCCAGGGGCAGCCGCCCAAGGGTGTGCCAAGGCCTCCTGCAGCTCCTCTGGCTGGGCCCAGGGCAGGGCCACCCACCCCCTTCCCACCGCCCCCCTTTCCTGCCACCTCCTCCGGGTTGGCCTCCTGCCTGTTGGGATAACTTTTTGACCTGTTCCTTCACAAGCTCTCCCGGGGGTGTGGCTGCTGCCTCCACAGTATGTCTTAGGGAATCCTGGGGCCACGGCCGGTCCCACAGCAGACGATGGTCAAACAGAGGCTGTCTGGGCAGAGGGAGGCCTGTTTACCCAGGGCAGGGCCCAGCGCAGGCCGCGGCTTCCTCCCCACGCCACTGGCCCATCCCGCTGCGCCACACACTGACCCGACTGTCCCCATCTGTATTTGCTCCTTCCACAAATATTTATGGAGCGCCTACTGTGTGCCAAGCACTGCTGCACCTGCTGGGGAAGCGCAGTGAGCGAGACAGCCGAGACAGCCGAGTCCCTGATAAATAAACTTCAGAGCTGCAGCAGGTACCGGGGTTGGCAGAGATGGACCAGTCGGGGCAGGGTTAGACTTGGGTGGCCAAGACAGGCCGCTCTGAGGGGAGGACATTTCAGCTAAGACCCGGACTTTGGGGGACGAAATCGGCTCTGAAAGCATCTGGGGTGGGGGAGGGGTGCTGGCCATAGGAATACCAAATGCAAAGGCCCTGAGGCAGGAACGTGCTCAGAGTGACTACAGGATGGTAAGAAGATCAGCGTGGCTGAAATGGAGCAGGCAGAAGGAACAGGACAGGAGAGACAGAGCCTGTGGGGCCGCCTCGGTCCGAGAGAGGAGCCCAGGTTTTATTGTCCGTGTGATAAAAAGCCAGGCTTTCTACAGGGACCTGGAACACGAGTGCGCCCTGAACTTCCCGTTGCACCTGCTGTTCCCTCCACGCCCTGTGTTTTCAGGGACACTGGAGGGTGTTTGAAAGTGTTTAACCCTTCCTTCTCTGTAACATTACTGTTGAAACACGTTGTACAGGTGCACAGTTGGAAACGTCAAACGCTCTAAGGCTTCTAACAGCAGGTGCCGGCCACCCACTCTTCTGGACTCCGGCTCCCACCAGGTGGAGGCAACACTTCCGGCTGTTTAGCATCCCCCATCCCCACCCCCACACTTTCCTCTACATCTCTGGGTGTCATGGAGATCCTGCTGGTCGTTGCTTTTCCTGTCACCCGCCAGCAGGAGCGATCTCCATGCCTCAGCAGAGCCCACACGCGTGGGTTTTCTGTGCAGGACCACAGCACCGTCACACTATCTCAGTTAACCTCACGATCGGACTCTGCACCGTCCTGACAGCGCCGACTCCTGCACCCACCTGCTGCCCAGGGAGGCCAGCAGAACGGGTGTTCACCCCAGTCGCAGAGGAGGGTGTGCAGTCCAGAACGAGAAAGGAAATTCTACCTATCACCGTCATGGCAGTGGTTGAAATAAAGCCCACCGCCCGCCCCTGGCCAACTGTATGCGGGGGACAAACTCTGCCCTTGCATCTGGGGCTTGCTTGTTTGAACAGCTGGTATTGCCCTCACCCCTACAGTGCCTGGGCTCCCATCCCGGCTCTGCTTCTCCTGGGCTGTGTGGTTAGGGAGAAGCTATCTAACTTCACTGAGCCTTGTTCTTATCTCCTGAGAAATGGGTCTGATGAGGATACCGACCCGAAGGAGCAGCTGTGGAGATTAAAGGAGCTAATTTTTATGAAGTGCTTAGGACAATGCTGGCCCATAATAAGGACTGTGTAAGTGCTAAAATACAGGGGAACCAGGAGGGCTGGCACTGTGGTGCAGTGGGTTAATGCCCTGGCTTGCAGCACCAGCATTCCATATGGGTGCCAGTTCAAGCCCCAGCCACTCCACTTCCAAACCAGCTCTCTGCTATGGCCTGGGAAAGCAGTGGAAGATGCCTCAAGTCCTTGGGCCCCTGCACCTGCGTGGGAGATCTGGAAGAAGCTCCTGGCTCCTGGCTTCAGATCGGCGCAGCTCTGGCTGTTGCGGCCATTTGGGGAATGAACCAGCGGATAGAAGACCTCTCTCTCTCTCTCTCTCTCTCTGCCTTTCCTCTCTCTGTAATTCTGCCTTTCAAATAAATAAAATAACTCTTTAAGGGGGAGGGGGCAGGAAATGCACAAGCCAAGCCCCAGGCCTGTGCCTTCTGAAGCCGAGTTCTGTGCCTGCCCCACGCTGCAGACCCGTCTTCCTCCTGGTGGTCTACCCCGCACCTGCCCATCCCCCGGACTCTATTTATCTGTAAACATGTTTTTTTTTTGTTTGTTTTTTTTTGTTTTTTTTTTTTTTTTTAACAGGCAGAGTGGACAGTGAGAAAGAGGCAGAGACAAAGGTCTTCCTTTTCCATTGGTTCACCCCCCAGTGGCCGCCACGGCCTGCGTGCTGCGGCCAGCCGGCGCACCACACTGATCCAAAGCCAGGAGCCAGGTGCTTCTCCTGGTCTCCCATGTGGGTGCAGGGCTCAAGCACTTGGGCCATCCTCCACTGCACTCCCGGGCCACAGCAGAGAGCTGGACTGGAAGAGGAGTGTCCAGGACTAGAACCTGGTGCCCAATTGGGATGCTGGCGCTGCAGGCGGAGAATAAACCAAGTGAGCCACGGCGCTGGCCCCTATACATGCATCAGTTTAACAGACAAGAAACGAAAACAGAAGGAATCCACTGGTTATGTGAACAGCAAATATGCTGAAATTATTCTGTCCAGCACACTGAGGCCGGAGTGCCACAGGTTAACAGAGTTATAATTTCTAATGAAGACTGTTGAATTGTACTCTAGGAATAACATGTCTGCTTAGAAGCAAACAGCTGGGCTTCAAAGACTTTTAAAAAATAATATGCACGATATTAAAGCAAAGGTTAGCAAACTGCAACCTCTGGACCACATCTGGCCCTGCTTGCTGGGGCGAGTAGAGCGCTGTTGGCCCTCAGCCACGCCCACTCATCAGCTCATTGTCTGTGGCTGCTTTTGTGCTCCAGCCATGAGCTGAGCAGCTGCCACGGAGCCCATCTGGTCTGCAAACCCTAAAATATTTACTGTCTAGCCTTGTACAGGAAACGGTTTGCCAACCTCAGTATTAAAGCTACAGCACAAACCCTTAAGGTGACAGTAAATTTTATTCTATTTATGATTATTTTATTTTGCTTATAAGTCCAGCCAATTTTAACAATTGCCTTTACCCAAACATATTACTTTGAAAGGTGGGCCGGGACTGTGGCATAGCAGATAAAGTTACCACCTGTAGGGCCAGCATCCCACATGGGTGCCAGCTCAAGTTCTGGGTGCTCCTCTTCCAAACCAGCTCCTTGCTAATGCACCTGGGAAAGCAGTGGAGGATGGCCCAAGTGCCTGGGCTCCTGCACCCATGCAGGATACCCGGATGAAGCTCCTGGTTCCTGGCTCCAAATCGGCCCAGCTCCGGCCTTTGTGGCCATTTGGGGAGTAGACCAACGATAGAAGACCTTTCTCTCTGTCTCTCCCTCTCCTTCTCCCGCTCCCTCTCTCTCTTTCTGTAACTTTGCCTTTCAAATAAATAAATAAATCTTTTTTTAAAAAACTGAAAAGCAAATGCAGTGAGTAATAATGTATACTTTCCCTTAAGTCAGAAACCTGAAGTATTCTGTTACATTTAGTTAATTGCTCTCTTTATATCTATGCACTTTTTAGTGAAATCACTTGATTTAAGAAAATTGTGTTTTGGGGACCGGCGCTGTGGTATAGTAGGCTAAGCCCCCGCCTAAGGTGCCGACATCCCATATGGGCACCGGTTCGTGTCCAAGCTGCTCTTCATCCAGCTCTCTGCTATGGCCTGGGAAAGCAGAGGAAGATGGCCCAAGTGCTTGGGCCCCTGCACCCACATGGGAAGACCTGGAGGAAGCTCCTGGCTCCTGGCTCTGGATCAGCCCAGCTCTGGCCATTGCAGTTATTTGAGGAGTGAACCAATGGGTGGAAGACCCCTGTCCATGTCTCTCCCTCTCTGTCTGTAACCCAGCTTCTCAAATAAATGTTTTTTAAAAAAGAAAGAAAATTGTATTCTCATATTTGTTACACATATTTGGGGGGGGGGGGTGTACACGCACATGCGAGCTCTCTGTGACAGAAGCAGTCAACCGTATACCAACGAACTCATGCTCCCCTTCCCATAGTTTAGAGCTATTCCTGGTAAACAGCTCCACAATGAAGGACTACATGTCCCAGACTCCTTTGCCTTTGCTTGGAGCCATGTGACTAGTTCTCACCAATGGAATGCAAGTAGAAAAGAAGTGTTAGGTGTCACTTTGGGCCAGAGTTACTTCTGGCATTCCCGAGTGACTTGGTGACAGAGGTAAATACACTTCATATATATATATATATATACACACACACACACACATATATATATACATATACATGTATATATGTATGTGTGTGTGTATATATATATATATATATATATATATATTTGACAGGTAGAGTTACAGACAATGAGAGGGAGAGACAGAGAGAAAGGTCTTCCTTCTGCTGGTTCATCCCCCAAATGGCCGCCACAGCCAGAGCCAGGAGCCAGGCTTCTCCTCCTGGTCTCCCATGGGGTGCAGGGCCCAAGCACCTGGGCCATCCTCCACTTCCCTCCCGGGCCACAGCAGAGAGCTGGACTGGAAGAGGGGCAACCGGGACCAGAGCCTGGACCCCATATGGAATGCCGGTGCTGTAAGCAGAGGATTAACCAAGTGAGCCATGGCGCCAGCCCCAAATACACTTCTAACTTACATTTGGGGGTTGCTTATTCATTAACTAGTATTCCCCAAAGGAATATCACCCAATAAACTGCATATTCCATCATGGGGTCGCGACTGGAGTTGGGAACACATTGGTCTAGTGCCCTGGTTTTCCAAACCCTTTTCTTTTAACCATGGGGTCTTTTCATGAGATGTTTCATTCAAAAGAAAAAGTGGCGCACCTGTGTTTAAGCCAGAGCTTGTAGGTTTGGGAGAGGCTTAAGAGCCTGGTCCATGTCAACAACCCCGTCCCCACCTCTGCAGTCCTCCGAGTGAACCCAGCCACAGCTGTCCCTACACCCAGGCCCAGGGACAGCCGCCAAGCAAGGTGCTCACCACATTTCTCTCAGAGGAGGAGATGGAGAGGCAGCAGGCCGTGAACAGCCACCCAAAGCCCAGGCATCTCCACTTCTACACCGCTCAGGCCACACCCAGGAACCAGCCCCCAGGGAGAAAGTCCGGGCTTCGCAGAGATCGGAGCTGGGGAGCTAAGCTCTGTCCTGACGTCCATCCGCACAGTCGCCCCCTGGGATCAGGCACCTACCCTTCGCTCGTTTCTGTGTGCTCCACAACAGCTCCAAAGATGCCAGCACACAGTGCGCAGCCCACCCTTGGCACATAGTAGGTGCACACTGTACAGGTGTCAAAACAGCCACAGAGCACTTGCACAGAGCACTTTCCAGACACTCGGTCCTTAACCTCTAAGATTTAATTCTCACACTAGTCCTTCGAAGCAGGTGCTGTTATTATCACTCCCATTTGACAGAGGAGGAAACTGAGGCACAGACGGTTACATAGTTGATACAGAGGCCGGCGCCGTGGCTTAACAGGCTAATCCTCCGCCTTGTGGTGCCGGCACACCAGGTTCTAGTCCCGGTTGCCCCTCTTCCAGGCCAGCTCTCTGCTGTGGCCCGGGTAGGCAGTAGAGGATGGCCCAGGTCCTTGAGCCCTGCACCCGCATGGGAGACCGGGAGAAGCACCTGGCTTCTGGCTTCGGATCAGCACGATGCGCCGGCCGCAGCGGCCATTGGAGGGTGAACCAACGGCAAAAAGGAAGACCTTTCTCTCTGTCTCTCTCTCACTATCCACTCTGCCTGTCAAAAAAAAAAAAAAAAAAAAAAAAAGTTGACACAGCTACCAGGTGGCCATGTGAACACTGGCAGCCTGACTCCAGGGTCTGAGCCGCCAATCGCTAAGTCATGAACGGGAACAAGCGTAGTGGAATGACAATTTGGTGTCAGGTTACATTTTAATCACTCCTATGCTGTGTGTTGCAACAACAACTCTGAACCTTGACTTTTCTACAAAATGGCACTAGCCACTTTGATGGCTTTCTGTAAGGCTTAAAAGGGAGAAAACAGCAATGAAGACCCTGAGTGCGACACCCACATCCCATATCGGAGTACCTGGGTTCGAGTCCTACCTCTGCTTCTCTAGCTCTAGCTCTCTGAGGACACACATCCAGGGAGGCAGAAGGTGATGGCTCTGAATCTCTCTCTCTCTTTCTCTCAATCTCTCTCTCACTCTCTCTCTCTCTTTTTTTTTTTTTGACAGGCAGAGTTAGATAGTGAGAGAGAGAGCTACAGAGAGAAAGGTCTTCCTTCCATTGGTTCACCCCCCAAATTGCCACCACGGCTGGCGCACTGCACCGATCTGAAGCCAGGAGCCAGGTGCTTCTCCTGGTCTCCCATGGGGTGCAGGGCCCAAGCACTTGGGCCATCCTCCACTGCACTCCCGGGCCACAGCAGAGAGCTGGCCTGGAAGAGGGGCAACCGGGACTAGAACCCGGTGTGCCGGCGCTGCAGGTGGAGGATTAGCCTAGTGACACCTCAGCCAGTTTCTCTCTCTTTCAAATAAACAAAGCACTCAAAGTCCTTCCCATTACACAGGGCCGGCTTAAATGGAAACAAAGTTTTCCTGCTCACACCCCCCCCCCCCCCAAGGCAAGAGGCCTGGGAATCAGAACCCGTGGAAGTCACAGCTCTGCATTTGAGGCGTCTCCTGGTGATTTTAGGAACAAGAGAAATCATTAATGGAGCAGACAGAAAAGTCCCCAGATCCTTTCAAGAAAGGATGCACTAATGGCAGTGAAGTGCAGGTGAAATCAGAGCAGTGTGTGGCCAGGGTCCCGACCTTGTCACGCGCTACCCCCTGCTCTGGGAACTCCCCTCCCCTCTCTTTTTCTGGCTGACTCCGCTGAACCTTCAGGTTTCAGCTTAGACGTCAGCCCGCTGCTCCAGGGTCAAGAGATCCCTGGCCCCTGGCTGCCTCCTAAATCCCATTCCTACAGTTCCCTATCTGTCTGTATCACGATGCAAGGTCTTTGGCTGCTGCTGGCTTGTCTGCTCCCCCACCACATTGGCACAACTCAAATCTGAAGCCACATCTCCTAGGCCTGCGTTCCCCCAGTGCTAGAGGAATGGCTTGCACACCGTGAGCCCCCACTGGGCATCTGGTGAAGAAACAAACGTGCAAACAATGGATAATGAATGCAGGAGGCTTCCAAGAAAAGACAGGATGCATTCTGGGTATGTATTTTCTCTCTGTACTACACAGGACCAAGTGAAAAAATGGTCTCCATCATGTAGCTGACCTACAACATACCCCAAATCACATCAGGAACTCAATACAAAATTATGCAGTCTTGGAACTCACCCAGCAGGTTCTGATTCCCCAAGTTTGTAGTGGAGCCTTGAAATATGGTGGTTTAAGGGGCCGGTGCTGTGATATAGTAAGTGACTAAGCCTCCACCTGCAGTGTTAGCATTCCATATGGTCAAAGGTTCATGTCCAGGCTGCCCCTCTTCTGACCCAGCTCCCCGCTATGGCCTGGGAAAGCAGTAGAAGATGGCCCAAGGGCTTGGGCCCCTGCACCCACGTGGAAGAAGCTCCTGGCTTCAGCCTGACCCAGCCCTGGTCATTGTGGATATTTGGGAAGTGAAACAGCAGATGGAAGATGATCTCTCTGTCTCTCTTTCTGTAACTCTGACTTTCAAATAAATATCTTAAAAAAAAATATATATATATATATATATATATATATATATATATATATAGAAAGCTTACTCTGTATGACCAGGTTTGTGAGCTGTTGAACCTCTGGGCTGGAGACTGCCTTGAGACAGGGTGAGAGATGACGGGGAGAGGAGGCAGGGGGAGGTGGGAGAGGCTATATTTGGAGAATAAAGGGGAGGACAGCCACCACCTGACAGGGGACACGGTCCCTAGCTGACCAGATCTGGGGTCCTACCCAACTGCGCTTCTCCCCGTCCTTCACAGGGACAAGCCCTTGTGGCTTATAGCATGTTTCCTCTTCCTGAGCTCACGGAATCCTCACTGCCCTGGTCCATGCGGTGGATGAAGCAGTTGAGAAACAGCTGAGGCAAAGAGCCCGGCATCTCCCTGCTTTATGTGGGGAAGCCACTTGGCCAGACCGCCTCTGATAACAGCCTGTGATCTGGCTCGAGGCAGAAGACACTGGTCAAAAGGACTAGACCTATATACCTGGGGAGAGTCAGGCTCACCTGGCACTTGGAACAGCTAGACGGCCCTGACGGAGCAGTGTTGAACAGTGGCCAAATCCTGAGCACCTGCAGGCGCTGCTCTTTCAAGTCATCCCCCTCATCCCATCCACCCACCCATCCATCCTTCTGTCTACCCACTCAACGTCGCATCAGTTATCCATCACCTGCCCTCATCTGTCCAGCCTTTTCATCCCGTATGCACCTATCTCACCACCCATCCATCTCTCCACTTACCCACCCATTCCTTACCCTCCGCACTCACCAAGTCATAATTCAGTAATCCACCCTTCTTCCCAGTTACCCATTACTCCACTTGTCTCATCCATCCATCCATCCCTCCATCTGCCCCACCCATCCAGTCACCACTCACCCGTCTATCCAGCACATCTGTTGATCTTCCGCCCATGCACCCATCCACCCACACATCCATTCATTAATTCACTCATGCACCTTCCCCTTCATTCATTCATCCATTCAATTCCACCTCCATCCAAGCCCCCAGGCCCTTTGGAAGCCTGGAGCACAACAAAAGAATCAGAGAAATACAGACATTTCCCTGACAGAGATTTGAGGTATTTACAGGAAAGACACATTACCAAAGGGCCAAAATAAATCATCAAGGGATACTTGTGGAGTGGAAAGCAAAGGTAGGGAAATAAAACCAGAGTCAGGCGAGCACACAGGCACGCCTAGCATAACATCGCATCCTTACACTGGGTCGGGGCAGCTCCAAATCTGGCCCTGCGCTGGATCTTAATACCGCAAGCAAACACTACATCGTGAGAGCGTCAGGCTACTCAATGTGGCCAGCGCTGACCTCAGCTGTTCCTGGTCCTCTAACACCCCGGAGTGTACTTGGCCGTCTGGAGACGTTTTGGTTGGCATTCTTGATGGGGAGAGATGTCACTGGTTTCCAGTGAGTAGAAGCCAAGAAGCATGGGGCAGCCGCCCACAAGGAATTCTCCAAGCACAAGGCCCACAGTGCCGAGGTGGAGAAGCCAACTGAACAGAGAGTCCCTCTGGTTTGGAGCAGTCGTGTGTCAGCTCCGAGAGAAGAGCGGCGCTGTGCCAGGCCAGCCTTGGCTTTCTACTGCGCATCTGATTTCCCACCTGCCTTTGAACTACGGCAGTCTGCTGGGAGGTTTCTGGGGGAAAATTGCTTTGTGATGAAAGAAAGTGGTTCATTGAGGAAAATGCTCCCTCGACCCCACCTCTGGACGCTCAGGTGCCAACATGATGCCTGGTGCTGGGACGGCCAAGCACTAGGGCAGTCAGCCACACTGCGAGGATGGCAGAGAGAATGGAAGGAAGATCTTGAGACACAGGACTTTGACAGGCAGAGTGGACAGTGAGAGAGAGACAGAGAGAAAGGTCTTCCTTTTGCTGTTGGTTCACCCTCCAATGACCGTCGCGGCCGGCGCACTGCGCTGATCCGAAGCCAGGAGCCAGGTGCTTCTCCTGGTCTCCCATGGGGTGCAGGGCCCAAGCACTTGGGCCATCCTCCACTGCCCTCCCAGGCCACAGCAGAGAGCTGGACTGGAAGACGAGCAACCGGGATAGAATCTGGCGCCCCGACCGGGACTAGAACCCGGGGTACCGGTACCGCAGGCGGAGGACTGTTTCTTAAAACCTTCCTCGACTCTCACCCTTCAAATGCTTAGTGAATGGTTCTGTCGTGCCAGTCTCTGTGTGAGACAAGCAAGGCAGAATAAACTGCGGCCGTCCCAACCTCTGGGTGTTTATAGTGTGGGTAGGGGGTGGGGTATCACAATTCACACCTGCCACCGCCTGATCAAGGTATTGAAGAATACTACCAAGTAGAATGTGTGCTGCCAAAGTCCTGGGGGTGAGGGGCCACCACGGCAGAGACCAGCCGATCCGAGACTGCCTTGCTGAAAACAGGGCTTTGGCCTTGCAGTGGGGAGCCCGCACCCAACACTGCAGTGCCCGGGTTCCACACCTGCCTCGGGCAGCTGACGCTGGCGTCCTGCTAATGCACACGCTGCGAGGCAGCAGTGTGGCTCAAGTGGTCAAGTCCCTGCCACCATGTGCGAGACCTCGGCGGAACTCTTTGTTCTCGGGTTCAGCTCTGGTCCCCACCCCACCCCCGATGTTGTGGGCATCTGGGGAGTGAGCCAGTGAATGGTGCGCTCTGTCTCTCCAGTGAGTCTGTTCTACCAAGGTTCAAAACACGAGACAGGGCCAGCACTGTGGCCTTGCAGGTAAAGCCGGTACCTGCATCGCATGCGGGCAGCAGTTCGAATCCCAGCTGCTCTACTTCAGATCCAGCTCCCCGCTAATGCACATGGGAAAGCAGAAGAGGATGGCGCAAGTGCTTGGGCCCCTGCACCCACGTGGGAGATCCTAAAGGAGCTCCCAGCCCCTGTTTCAGATCAACCTAGCTCTGGTTGTTGAGCCATTTGGGGAGTGAGCCAGTGGATGGAAGATCTCTCTCTCTCTTTGTCCTCCCCCCCCCCCACTCTAACTCTGTCTTTCATATAAGTAAATAAAACAAGCACAAACCCAGGAGACAACATGTGAGATTTCTTGGGTGCTGTCTGTCTGGCACTGGGCTGAGCACTCAGTATTAATCATTTGATCCTCACAACACTCATGATGTCCACTGCCCCTCGCCAGGGCTCTGCTGTGCGCCATGGGCCTCACCCACCAGCCCACCTCGGCCAGAGCCGCCTCAGGAGATGCTTACTGGGGTCCCCATTGGAGAACCCCAGGAGGATTCTAGTATTTTTCTCTCAAAGCACTTGCTTCTTTGATCAGAAAGTCACTGTCTTCCAGCAGACTTCCCCAGTTCATTTTACAAACGAAGCATCTGAGACTCAAACAGAGGTGGTGACCCTAAGGCCATACAGCTTGGAAAGCCGATCCTGGATGCTAACCAGGTTTACTGTATCAAATAAGCAGAGTCTTCGAGCCACAATCTCTCTCTCTCTCTCTCTCTCTCACACACACACACATACACACACACACACAGAGAGAGAGAGAGAGAGAGAGAGAATGCTCTGAAGGACAAAAGTACTCTTTGTTCTTCCTTTTTTTTTTTTTTTTTTTTTTTTGGTTGATGTTTGCTGTAGATCTGGCCGTGGGAGCCCTTCTTTCTCTGTCCAGATACCCATAACCTGTCCAAGAGGGTCAACAACAGCTGCGCCGTGTCAGGGCTGGAGTCAGATGGTTTTTAAAGACAATCCTGAGTTTAGTTTTCTCCCCATCCTTGGAGATAACATTATTCATCTCAGATAATCGTGAGTATTAAATGGGGTAATAGGTATAGAGCATCTGTCCAACCATCCATCCATCTAACCTTCCTTCCTTCATCCATCCATCCACGCTTTCTCCCAACCATCCATCCATCCTCCTACTCATTCCTCCATCTCTCCACCCACCCACCCCTCCATCCTTCCAGCCATCCATCACTGTCTATCTTTCCAACCATCCACCTCTGCATTGCCCATCCTTCCATGCTTCCATCCATTCTGTCTATCCTAGCAAACGTTTTCTGAATAATCGCTATGCAATGTGCACACATAGGGGCCAGGCTGAAGGGACAGGAGGCCACCCGGTATGTTGTATAGGCCTGGGAGACAGGGAGAGGCGGTCAGTTAGGTTATGATCCTAATATCCTTTGGGAAGGATACTGGAGGGCCTTTTTTCACTTCCGGCCTGGGCTCATAACCCAGGCCATGCTTCCCTGGAAACTACCAGGCCTCTGTTGGGGACAGCCTTCCTCTGGCCACAAATTCAAGCTCATCTTCCCGTGAAGGCTGAGGTATGCGCAGCCCTTTAACTCCCCTCCTCCAGTCAGCTTGATCCTATCATTAGCTCTATTTTACAGATGAGGAAATAGCATCAGAGGGGAAGTGCCTGGTCCAGGTCACACAGCTGGTGAAGACTGTGGATCCCCAGGCCTTTTCCTTTTCAGCCTTGTCCATTGCATCCCATCCTCCCGATTGGTGGTGGCTCAAAACAAAGCAGATCCTTGGGACCAGAGGCAGCGGCCAGCCCCTCACTGGCCATCTGCATGCAGCTAATGATGACATTAAGTAATATTTATTGGGTCCTTTACACCCTTGCTCTCCTGTGGTCATCCACGGTGACCCAAAGACACATCCCAACATCGTCTCTACTCCAGAGAGAAAGCAGGGGAGGCACAGACATGCTGAGGACTCAGCTAATGTCATAGAACCCGGACCAAGATCTGCTGCCTTCCAGAAGCTAAGCTCCGTGCCTGCATCGTGATTTACATGGGTTTGTAAACTACCTAGTCCTTAAAAACGCCAACATCCCCTTGGGTCTCCTTTCTCAGAAACAAGTCACTGTTTCTTTGGGTCATCCCACGGAATTTTCTGTGCAAACACAAACGTGTGTGTACATAAATGCGTCACCATTCGGGATCCATTCTGTTCTCGGGCACTGTCCGCCACGGTCCTCCAGCTGACCGCGTGTGCTGTCTGCAGGGCTCTCCCTGTCTGCACCCAGAGGGCATCCCATCATAACGACGCACTGGGTTTGCCCGACTGCCCTCTCCCGGGGGCAGTTTGGCTACTTCCAGTCTGTAGTGGCTTCCAACCCTAGAACTAGAGCCCTCCCAGCCTGGAGGCGACACACTGTCCCGGTCCTGCATCCAGGTCCCACACATCCAACACGAGAGCGTGCTCACTTTCCAACGCCCCCTGTGGGCCATGTTGCACACCTCTGCTGCCTCACCCAGCATCAACACGGGATGGAGGGGCACAGATGCCCTCCCTTGGGGAGGTCCCTTGGGACTCCCCTACTTGGGTCCCATTTGCAGCTCCACCATGCCCTGGCTAGATGACCTAGGCCCAGCCAGGTTCTCTGCCCCGCAGCAAGGCACGTAGCCACATCTGGACCCCCACCCTGCAAGGAATCTTGGAAAGACTTCCTGGGACACATTCCCAGGAAAGCCTCCAGGCAGCAGAAGGGGCCAAGCCCCTGCCTTGGGACTCCTGAGGCCCCTCCCAGTACTCCAGGCATGAGCAGGCCATGCCGCGCCACACCGCTGTGGAGACAGTGGGGTTAAGTCCCAGGCCACCCCCAGGCCTCTTGACTCTCCAGAGGAACCAGGGAGGCGCTTGAGCCCATCAGAACCACAGCCAGAGGTGTTCTACATGCCCCTGGCCCCAAGCCTGACCGGGGTCCCACCGTGTCCAGTCCCCCAGCCGTGGCTGCTGGCCCACTCACCATAGCGACTCTCCACTGGGGCCCCGAGGGGTGCGTTCACACTGACCATGGCCAAGCTGGAGACCAGTGGGCATGGAGGAGCCGAGGCCCACACACAGCAGCAACAGGGCCACCCAGAGCCAGTGCACCAGGAAGGCAGCGAGCCCGGCCAGCTGCCACCGCCTGGTTATCTTATTGATTCTTCTAATCACCTAAGGTGGGTGGATATGTTAAAGAGTAACCAGTCACTTAGGGAACCTGCGGCTGGGGACTGTCGCTGTCACCATGACAACGGCACCCTGGCCAGGCCTGAGGTCCACTCAGGCCCCAGTCCTGCACTCCGAGTTTAGGGGCAACTGGAGCCAGATGTAGGGGACAGCAGCCCCCCAACTCCAGGGAAGGAACATAGCAGGAGGGGCTTGAAGGTGAGAGTCCGAGCTGGGTTGGGTTTTATGGCTACAAACCATTAGGTGTGGCCTGATGCAGGAAGCGGGGACGCTGAGGGAGGGTGGAGCAGAGGAGGGTGGAGTGCTGAGTTTATGGAGTGCCTGCTGGATGCCGGACTTGCATGCAGGCATTGCCATGTTTGCATTAAACCTGAGATGAGGGAATGGAGGCACACCACGAAGTACCTCGCCCGCAGTCTCACAGGGGAGACGAAGGGGATTGGGAGCTACAACCCCCTCCCCTCTTTCATTTGTGTGTTTTGAACACCTACCATGGGCCAGGCTCTGTGCTAGACTTCATGATACAGAAATAAACAAAGTAGACGTCACGCCCGCCTCCGGGGACTTGGGGACTAACCTAGGAGCCATATCCGCATCAGGTAGTCCTTTGGAGGCCATGCTAGGAACTGTCCGGTGCCCGGAGGGCTGCAGGAGCACGGGTGGGACTCCCCTCTCCCTCCTGAGTGGGACCCGCCGTTGGAATCGGCATCCTGGTGTTCAGAAGCAGGGCCACCTGGGGCTTCCCGCGCCCACATCTTGTACACCTGCCACCTGGCACGTGCTAGAACGGCCGCATTTCTTTTGTCTCGGTGTTGGAGCTCACAACCTGCCTTTGGGGTTCTGAAATCTTTTGGGGTGCTTCATCATGTTGGAGGGAGCACAAGTGAGAGGCAGTGAACCCCCGGCTCCATCAGCTTCCGGCTTGTGGGGTTCGTAAATTTTCATTCCCTCAGAGCAAGACCTACCTTATGGGCGGCTCCACCTGGAGAAGAGCGAGTCGACATCGGCCCTCCTCCCATCGTCTCTCTCTCCTACCTTCCTGCTCAAACAGTGCTGGGGGCCCCACTCCCGCAGACTGCTCCGGTTTCCACTGCTCTCGGCCCCTCTCTCTTCGCTCTCTCTGCCTCTTCTTTCCCGCTCAGTGTAAAGCCTGCAGCCCATAAACCTCATCCCTCTCTTAATTCTCCCTCAGCTCCCTCCTGACAAAGCCCCAAGCCTACGTGATCCTAAGTGTTCTTCCTTCCTCATGTCTACACCTGGGCAGCCAATCGCGGCTGGAGAGAAAAAGGAAATCACCAACCTCAGGACAGATGGGACCATCACGGACCGGGGTCACCAACTTCGCGCTCTTACTTGCTCTCCTTATTTCCTACCCCCATTCCAGGCCCCTTCTCGAACCTCTCGCCTCTCATTCTCAGTCCGATGAGACCACCTTCCTCACAGTGGGAGCAGAGACCTTAAACTAGATCTCCCTCACCCCACCACCAACTCACCTGTCTGCATGGTTCTCACCTTCTCTCCTGACCCACCTGGGTCTACATCCCTTGACTTTTTCCTCCTACACATAAAAGTATATCCACCTTGTCTCCGGAGCTACCACCTTCCTTCAAGCCACGGCCATCTCACCTGGACCACTGAAATAGCCTTTGGCCCTCACCCAATCTGTTCTCCATTAATGCAGTCAAAATTACCTTTCCCAGTGAAAATCTGATCAAGTTATCCGGGCTTAGAACCTTGATGTGCCTCCCCCTCGCCTCCGGTTAACATCCAAAACTGGCCCCTGTCACCTGCCACAGGGCCATCTCTCTCCCTCTCCCCATTCCTGGTACTGACTGTCGGGAGCTCCCTGACCCAGCTTTCCACCCACACTGCCAGTGCCTTCTCAGAGCCTGGCCAGTTTCTCATCCCCTGAGGCTGTGCGAAGGTGGCCGCAGAGGCGTGTGGGCCATCTCTCAATCTGAGTGTGCCTTCCACTCAATTTTGCTGTGCACCTACAACTGCTCAGAAAGGAAAGTCTATAGAAAGAAACCCCTCTGCAGGAAGACACACCTGATGCCGCTTCAAGGGCTCCTGTGAGACGCCTGCTCCTCCCAGGTGATACTTAATTCAGTGATGATGCAGTATTTCTGTTCGGCTCCTGTTTGTTACCTGGCTGCTCCACTTGAATTATAAGCTGCAAAGATACAGGAGCATCGCGCAGCTCAGGAATGCACAAACATTTTCTGTAAAGGGCCAGAGTAAATATTTTAGGCTTTGTGAGCTATGTCTACCGTCATCTCTGCCCCTGAAACCAGAAAGCAGCCATAGGCAATAGGTCAACCAACAAGCAAGGCTGTGTTTCCATAACACTTTATTTACAAAAACAAGCAGTGGGTCTTAGCCTGTGCCCTGAGTTATGGGAATGACCCCCGTGCTCAGAGCTGACACTTAGTCCTGTGCCCGGTCCTGTCCTACATGCTGTCTATGTGTGTACCCATCCATTTAACAGTAGGAGCCACCTCACCAGGAGGATACTGTCGGCGTTCCCATCTGTGGTGAGACCAGGCACTGAGAGCTGTGGTAACTCAGCCACGCACAGGCAGCAGCCCCTTCATGAAGTTTGTGCCCCCAGTGCCAGGCCCCAGACAGCCCTCCTGGTTGTTGAATGAATGAGTGATCAAATGCGACTGGAAGTCTTCAGAAGTCCAAAGCCTTACATGGGCTTCAAACAGTGTTGTAATGCAGAGTGACAGACTCCCCCTAACAAGCCAGGAGCCTGTGCCCCACCCCCGCACCCACCCCTCATCTGCAGTGTGTGGGGCGGTCCACTGCTCCCTCACCGTGGCTCTCCTCAGAGCAACTGTCAGAAATCACGAACCCGGGATCTTCCGGACATCCCATGCAACAAACTGCGGAACTGTCTCTGTTTTCATCAAATCCCTAAATCACTCCCTTCTCGGGCGAGAGGCAGGAGAGTGGGAGGGTCAACCACTGAGATTTTGCATCACCCAGAGCGGGTTTAAATCCAGCTTCGGTTGACATGGTAGAATGGGGATAAGAGCAGCACCTATCACCCAAGATAGCCATGCTAATGCCATGAGATTAAGAGGAGGTGCTGACGTCCTCAGCTGATTGTCCCTTTCGTTGTCCAGCTCGTCAGGATGCAGGAGGACGATGTGGGGGCAGTCAGAACTGCACAGGCTTGGGCGCCAGAGGACGTGGAATTCAAATCCTGCGTCTGCTCTTTCCCAAGCCACCGTGGCCCAAGGAGTCATTACCATAGACATTTCCACAACTTTTATTTTACATAAGAAAGCGCTTTTTAATACGCACTACCCTCATCCTCCAAAGAAAGAAAGTCAGAGAGAGATAATCTGAGAACAATGAACTCCCAGGTCCCGGGGTCTTCTGTTTCATTTCTTTGCATCCTTTGGAAATTGGTCCTCACCCTCAGCCTCAGTTGTCCTCTTCTGTAAAGTGGAGTCCTGCACTGGGCCCAGCAGGCTTGTCTGGATGCTGTCCCACGCCCCATTCCCTTCCCTGCTCTTTCAACTCCCCTGGCGCCGAAGGAGAGAGGACCAGAGAGAGCCACTGCACTTCACAAGGGGCCCCCAGGAGGGAGAGGGGTGTCCTGTGACCAAGAGGGGAGAAGCTCACCCGGTCCGGTCCCAGGGCTCGCTCTAGCCAGGCGGGGGTGGGCCCCCGCTGGAGGGCAAGGTCTGAGGGAGGAGATTTTACTATCTCGGGAGACAAAAGAACTTTTGTGTGTTATGATCTCTGGGTGGGATGGGGTGGGGAGAAGGGAAACAGTTTATTGGAATGAGAATGAGATTACAGGGGAGAAAAAGGGAATCCGAAACACGGAGCCCCGGACTGGAAAACAGGGGGAGGAAGAGAGAGAGACCGCAAGGCAGAGAGGGGAAAAGGCGAACAGGGCAAACAAGGCGGGGCTGGAGAGGGAGTTCCCTCCCGCCAGCTTTGGGGTTTGCTGCCTGGTTCTGCTTAGGCCGGTGCGTTCAGGAGGTGTACGAGCAATGTCAGAGCCGGAGCTCCAGCTTGAAGTCTCGCCCTTGGCTGAGCCTCAGTCTACCCATCTGTAAAAAGGGCCTGGACCGGCCAGCTCTCTGCTGTGGCCCGGGAGTGCAGTGGAGGATGGCCCAGGTGCTTAGGCCCTGCACCCACATGGGAGACCAGGAGAAGCACCTGGCTCCTGCCTTTGGATCAGCGTGGTGCGCTGGTCACAGCGTGCCGGCCGTGGTGGCCATTGGAGGGTGAACCAACGGCAAAGGAAGACCTTTCTCTCTCTCTCTCTCTCTCACTGTCCACTCTGCCTGTCAAAAAAAAAAAAAAAAGGGGGGGGGGCCTGGACCTTGTAGTGGCCCCAGTAACCTGCAGTGGGGGTGGAGGTGGGGTGCCCATTCTTTTAAAAACCTTGGACCCGGAATATGCTCAACCAAAGAGGGAACTGCGTGTCCTGATTGGCTGGTTGTGACGGGATAAATGAAGGTGGGATCCAGGCTAAAGGTGATTTAATAACAGATGCTTTTTATTGGATGGGCAAAGTCTGTTGAGTTTGAAGCCTAAGCGTGCAGGCCTGCTCCCCGCAGCCCCGGCTCTCTCTCCAAGAAGGAGTTAATGAAAGATGCAGAGGCCAGAGGGGAGAAAGAAGGGAAGCAGGCAAGGGCTTCTCTTCTCACTCCGGCCGGATGTTTGGGAGAGAACCCGGGAGGGAAGAGGCAGTGAGTGCCGTGTGGCCAACTTCTGTCCTGGGTAGCTTGGTGGGACCCCTGCAGGGCGGGCCCAGCCAGAGGTGCCGGGGGCCCAGGGCGACTTCAGATCCACTGGAGCCTGTTGGACTTGAGCCCCGAGAAGCACATGTTGCTACTGCAGCTGCCTTGGTAACTGGGGGGGCAGGCAGAACATGGCCTCCCCATCTTGTACGGTGCCTCGCCCAGCCAGTTGCCCCTGAGGAGAGAACAAAGGCCCAGGGAGCCACGGTCAGAGGTCGGGAGAGTGAAGTGAGTGACTTTTCACCCAGACGTCCAGGTCTCAGCACTGTACCCACTGGCCGCGTGACCTTGGGCCCCAGGCCCTGTACTCTTCGCTGTCCTCGCGGGGAGGCGGCGAAGGCCAAAGGCGGCTCCGCGTGGGTGCACCCCGCACTGTGCCAGGCCAACAGGTGACTTCTCTCCCCACCCCCTGAGTCTGCCACCTCCAGCCGGTGACAGGATCAGCCTCTTCATTTCTGGGACGTGATTTTAGTCCTCTGGAGAAAATGTCCTGACTCCAGCTGCCTGCTAAGGCGCACCCTGGGAGGCAGCAGGTGACAGTCTGGGTGCTCGGGTCCCTGCCCCCCGCATGGGAGACCTGGACTGAGTCCCAGGCTCCTGGCTTCTGCCTGGCCCAGTCCCAGCTCTTGAGGACGTTTAGGGAGTGAACTAGCGAATGAGAGATCTCTTGGTTTCTCTCTCCTTCAAATAAGAAAAAAATATATATATAACAATATATAGAATACATAACTATTCAGATACATAACAGCGGTGGGTTGTATGGCAAATGCATTATATCTTAACAGCTGTTTGTTTTTCTAAAGGCAGGCCTACTTCCGTGCTATCGTCGTCCCACTCGAGCTTTTGGGGACTGCCCTGTTTCCATGCAGGCAGAGACCGGCAAGCTTGTTCTGTAAAGAATCAGGTGTAAATACAAAGAGACTTCAAAAAACTCATGGAAAACAGAATTAAAGGATAAGTGCATTTTGGTACAGAAATTGTTTGGAATCTGTGCCTACAACTGGTCTTCAAAAAAAGTCTGGAAATGGCTGGCGCCGCGGCTCAATAGGCCAATTCTCCGCCTTGCAGCGCCGGCACACTGGGTTCTAGTCCCGGTCGGGGCGCCGGATTCTGTCCCGGTTGCCCCTCTTCCAGGCCAGCTCTCTGCTGTGGCCCGGGAAGGCAGTGGAGGATGGCCCAAGTCCTTGGGCCCTGCACCCGCATGGGAGACCAGGATAAGCACCTGGCTCCTGGCTTCGGATCAGTGCGGTGCGCCGGCTGTGGCGGCCATTGGAGGGTGAACCAACGGCAAGAGGAAGACCTTTCTCTCTGTCTCTCTCTCACTGTCCACTCTGCCTGTCAAAAAAAAAAAAAAAAAAAGTCTGGAAATGCATATTATGAGAAAACTATGCATGGGTTTCCATTTTTTTCCCACAAAATAAACTTATAAGCCCATTCGCTGTGAAATTTTTGAAGAGCCCTTGTGTTTTAGACCTTGCAGGCCAGACTATCTCTACCATGTATAGGCAGCTGCAGATAATGTGTAAAAGAATGTCCTGCCTCCGTCTCAATAAAACTTTATTTGCAGAGACAGGCTGTGGGCCAGCTTTGGCTATGGCGGCTTGTTTGCGGACCCCTGGCTTCTGGATCACACACCAGCCGTGGGCCAGGAGTTCCAGACTGTCCTGGCAGTGCCTGGCTCCACTTGCACATCTCATCTCCCAACACCCTCTTCCACCCCAGCTCATGGCTTTCTCTCTTTTTCTCCTGCTTTCTCCCCTTAAAGTCTTAAATCACCCCCTACCCCCACCCCAGCTCTTGCTCATGGCTGCCTGGTAATCTCACTGCTGACTTGCCATGTTAACAATTTTTGTAAGACCCAGTGCCTTTTTTTCTCACACCTTACATGAACCCTCCTTGTGGACAGACATAGAATCATCTTCCCTCCAAAAGTGATTGTTGAATGACCGCGTAAAGTCCACCAAAGTGCAAAGTACGCCCTTCTGATTTCCCAACAGTGCTCACTTATTCATTCAACAAACACTTTCAGAGCATCCATGGGACATCAGGATGTGTGCCAGATGCCGCAGTCCCCAGGTTTCTAAAGATGCTCTCGGGAGTTTAGGGGCAGGAAGAATAGGTGGTGATGCCCGGCACGTCAGAATGAAAGTCATTCTTTTTGGTTGAATGCAGCCACTTGGAAAAAGTTCCACTTAAAAAAACAAGGAACTGAAGTTGAAGAATTTGAGGGATATAGAATCGCATGGGGTCGATTTCCCACCCTCCTGCACACATAACCTCGTTAGCGTCCACGGCCACTATTTAAGTAGCACGTACCGCGGACAAGGCACCACGCAAGCCTGTGAGTCAGGTCCTTTTGCAGATGAAGACCCAGGCATGGAGAAGTGGAGTAAAATCACAAACCTGAACCCTGGCGGTCTCGCCTTAGAACCTGTTCTTGTCTTCGTGTGAGCTTGCACACCGCGTGCTGAGTGAATGTTCATCCGCCTTTCCCCATAGTTCCAAGCGACTTGTGTCTGAAGCCAGCGCCCGGCCTGTCTCCCAGCATGCTGCAGTCTGGGGGAAGCTGCTGCGCAGGCTATTTCTACCCTGCCCCCCTGCCTAGGGGATCTGCCTGCCCGTGGGCAGCTCGCGGTCCTGGTTGAATATTTCCGGGAGTAAGTGTGGAGGGGCCGGCCCTGCTCTGGCCAGAAGAACCTGTGGCTGTGCAGCGTGGCCTGCCGCAGGTGTGCAGGGTCTGACTCAATAGTGCGCTACTGGGGGGAGGCTGAGCGTCCGGCACAGTGGTTAGGATGCGCTTGAGACGCCTGCATCCCGGATCACACTGCCGGGGTTTGAAACGCACCTCTGCTTCCAATTCCTGTTTCCTGCTGGTGTGCAACCTGGGAAGGCAGCCAATGATGGATCAAGCACTTGATCCTTGGCACCCATTTGGGAGACCTGGATTGAGTTCCCCGGGTTCCCAGCTTTGGCCTGATCCAGCCCTGGCTGTTGCTGCCATTCGAGGGAGTAACAGGGGATAGAAGATCCCCCCCACACACACACATACAAGTCTAGCCCTAGCTCTCTATCTCCATCTCTCTCTCTGCCTTTCAAATAGAATGACAAAAAAAAAAAAAAAAATAGATTTTAAAAGCACTTTAAAATAACTTTTTTTTTTTGACAGGCAGAGTAGACAGTGAGAGACAGAGACAGACAGAAAGGTCTTCCTTTGCTGTTGGTTCACCCTCCAATGGCCGCTGAGGCTAGCGCGCTGCAGCTGGCGCGTTACGTTAATCCGAAGCCAGGAGCCAGGTGCTTCTCCTGGTCTCCCATGCGGGTGCAGGACCCAAGCACTTGGGCCATCCTCCACTGCACTCCCGGGCCACAGCAGAGAGCTGGACTGGAAGAGGGGCAACCGGGACAGAATCCGGCGCCCCGACTGGGACTAGAACCCGGTGTACTGGTGCCACAGGCAGAGGATTAGCCTAGTGAGCCACAGCGCCGGCCTAAAATAACTTTTAAAAATTGCACTGGACAATTTGCAAGCCCTCCTGGCTGGGAGAGGGTCCCACCTAGCCACATCCTCTGCTGACTTTCTCAGCGATGCTGCCCCTCCCCCGCCTTGCTCCTCTCCATCTCCCACTTTGTTCTGGAATGTTCGTAAGGAAAAGGATGGTTGATCGGTTCTAAAATCCCCCAAGCTGAAAAGTACGGAGAGTGCTGATGATGGAGGAAGGCGGGTGTCGTGTCTAAATTCTCGGGACCCACCCTCCCGTCCCAGAGCCCCTTGGCCTCAGTGCAGGCCCTTACCTAATGGCGTAGTTGCAGACCAGGTACACAGCCCTGTGCCAGGTGCTGCCCCAGACGCTGATGCTCCTGCAGGTGTGGATGGCACAGCCCAGGCGGTTGGAAGATGCCCACACCATCTGTTGAGGGGAGGCAGAGACAGGGAGGACCCAGTGGGGCCACAAAGCCCACCCCTATATACGGTGGTTTTAATGCACCTGTGTTGCTTTTCACATATAATGTCATTTATTTGCTCTTTTGCGGTTTCTAATTCTCTAGATTTTTTTTTTTTAAAAAAAGATTAATTTGAAAGGCAGAGTTACAGTGGGGGAGGGAGAGGGAGAGAGATAAGTCAATCTTCCCAAATGGTCTTCAATGGCAGAATGGCAGGGACTGGGACTTTCATCTGGATCTCCACGTGGGTGCAGAGGCCCAAGTTCTTGGGCCGGCTTCTGTTGCTTTCCCAGGCCACAGCAGGGAGCAGGATCAGAAGTGAAGCAGTCAGGACTCATTTGGCTGCTGGTGTGGCAGGCATCGGCTTAACTCACTATACCACAACACCAGCCTCCTTGTTCCCCAGGTTTTATTTGCTACATTTCCTCCATTTTTGTGTTGCTATACCAGAATTGTGTTAGCTAAAATGGACAAAAACATCCTTTCTCATCAGGATACAGGCGTTGGTGAACTTTCCCTTGTAGGTACATGGCCTGCATATAAATGCCCACCCCCTCATTGTGGCCTGAGAATGTGTGTTGATTTCCCAAGAGAAGTCCATCTTCCAAGCCGGAAGACAGGCTCTCAGGAAAGGACAGGCACGCCGAGCCTTCAGAGGTCTGGGAATGACTGCTCACGCCTGCATTTGCAGTGTAACCCGCACAGGAGGTCAGGACTGGAACTTTCCCCTGGGGGCACCCTTCCAAAGCTCTGAAGATGCTGGACTCCGGAGCATTCTGGATTCCGGCTGTTCTGATTAGTGTCCCACTTGTCCTGCATCGGGTTTTCCGCGTCCTAAGCGTTCCCATATTCTGTGTTAGCACTCGACATCCGCTACAGCTGTTGTCAGCTTATTTGGATAAGGGGGGCCTTAGACAACAGAAAACAGGAGACGTTCCAAACAGAGCGAGATACACCTGCAACCTACGCCCACCCAGCTTTGCAGGAGCAGGCGCCTAGGCCAGGCAAGGCAGCCGGGGTGCGATTTCCGGGCTGATTTCTGTCCCGCCCCAGTGGACACGGAGTGTACCTGGGTGTAGTGGGAGCACACGGGGCCGCTGCAGCGCCAGGGGCAGTGCGGGTTGCAGTCCCTCGGGGCGGGGAACAAGTAGTGCCGCTTCTCCTCGGACCACGCCTTTACCAGATCCAACACCGAGCGGAACCTGCGGAGGTTGAGAACGCCGCAGACGTGGGCAGAGAACGGCCAAGCTGCTTTGCCACCAACCTGCTGGGTGACCCGGGGTGAGTCCCTTCTGTCCCCTTCCTCACTGAGAATGAGGGCAGTAGCGCCCTCCTCGCAGGTAAGTGCTGCCGGTCACCTGGGATAGTGGGTTCAGTGCTCGCACGCACCTGGCACACAGTAAGCACATGCGCTCGTGGGCAGCATGCACAGGGCCAGGCTGGGGACGGGCATCTGAGACGGGGCGGCTGGTCTCCAGGAAGAGGGCTCAGGGGCCCACCTCCGAGGCCTCTGATGTGTGAGACGGGACGGAGGCAGACCCTTGGCTGTGGACCTGAGAACCCCCTTACAGCCAGAAGCGCCCAGGCTGGGACCCAGGGGCTTCTTCCATCAGACACGATTGTCAGAGGCACGAGGGCCAATAAGGGAGACAGTCTGGGAGAAGTAACGCTGGAAACTCCCGACAGCGCCTCTTCATCCTGTTACTCTCTGCACCGTGAGCCTCTCAAGTAGCAATCAGCTCAGGGACCTGGGCCGGCAGGGAGGGGCAGTGATGGGGCCGGGAGTGCGGGGTGCACAGCCCAAAGTCTGCCCTGGGAGGCTCCCCGATGCCCTGACCCGTTGCTGGTGTAGAAAAAGGCAAACGGTCTGAGCGCTCACCAAGCTCAGCTGAAAGAAGCAGCTTTGCTTCTGCCTTCCCACTCCCCTGGGGTTACGGCAGGTGGGGGCAAGGCAGGGCAGGTCGCTGTTTTCCTCACATCCTCATTCAGCTAAGCAAAGACGCGACAACAGGGTGGCAGCCTCGCCCACGTCTTTTTGACATTTTCCCCGCCCAAGAGAAGGACGCCTGTCTTTCACAGACAAGGTCGCTGCGGTGCAAAAGCGGAAATACCTTCCCTGGGCCCCAGATTCTGCCTTGGAAGTGGGAATGGCAGGAAGAGGTCAGAGAGGGGTTTGCTGGAGCCACACGTGCCCACCCCCCCTCCCTAGCCCCAGCCCTGCTGCCCCTGACTCTGGTCCCTGCCTCGGGAGTGTCCCGGTCACTCCTCACTGCCCGCGCATCCTGTCTCTACGTGGAATCTGGGCCCCCTCTTGTGCAGGGAACTTGTCTCCCTTGCACCCAGGGCCAAGCGCAGCGCCTGGTGTGGAGTAAGTATTCCTTGCATGTTTGCTGAATGACTGAATGAAAGCAGGCAGAGGGCCACTCACCGGCCGGAATGGATGGAGAGGTTCTGGCCCACGTACTTCATCAGCTGTGAGGGCCCGTGGGCCCAGATGCACTGGGAGGCCCAGGCCTCCGCGGATCTGGCCAGCCGCTCATCCCAGACCTGGGGAAAGAGGTGCTGTGAACTTCCCGGGGGAAGAATCCACCATCATCATCACAGTGCCCGGAGATGTGCATTTCCTCCCCTACCACAAACCCACTTGACAGATTAGAATACTGAGGCTCGGAGGAGGGCTGTGGCTTCAAGGTCAGCTGCAAGTTCACATCCAGGCCTCCACTCCACGTCTGGTGCCCTTCTGTCCTCACTGGAAGTCAAGCTGGAGGCCCCCCGACTTGAGTGGCAGCCCAGGATGTTTGTCCAAAAGTTCCCAGCAGTTCCTAGAAACGACTGAGCCCACGATGATGGGAAAAGGATGGATGTCATGCCGTATCGTATTTTCTGAGTCTGTTTATGTTAACAATAAACATTTTTTTTAAATTTGAAACTCAGTTTTGAAATGTGAAAACACACACAGATTTAATTTTTAAGACATCCAAAGGAGACATGGAAGTCTCTCTTCTCTCTCCTGCACCTGTTCCCCAGCTGCTCCTCACCCCATCCCCAGAGGCAACCCCCAGTGCTCGTGCCCTCTTCCAAGAGTATTGTATATTTGTGTCCCCTGAATTCCACCGGAAACTTAGCCCCCACAGTCATGTGTCAGTGGTGTTTGGATGTGCAGCCTCTGGGAACTAATTGGGATTGCACGAAGTCATGGTGGTGCCCTGCCATGATGCCACTAGTGGCCATGAAAGGGAAGAGAGACCCAAGAGAGGAAGCTCGCTCTGTCCCACGTGACCTGCTCTGGCCGCCTCTGCCAGCAAGGACTCCACCACCGGACGTAGCACCTCCGCCTTGGACTAGAGCCGTGAGCCAAAACAAACCCTCTTTCTCAAGGACTTCACCCAATCTGTGGCCTTGTAGAATTAACAACAGAAAAGGGACCAGGACACATGTCCGAGCAGGCCCATGGAGACTTCTGTTTTGGGCATGTGGTGGCATTGCTTTAAGCCCGCCACACACAGTGTTCTGTGCCTTCCTCGTCTCACCTGACAACACAAGTGGCCTTGGGGACTATTCCACGTCAGCACACATGAAGTCTGCTTCTCATCTTTCCTATAAGCCTTGAGATTTTGTTTTTAAGATTTATTTGAAAGGCAGAGTCACAGAGAGGAAGAGGGAGGGAAAGACAGAGATGTTCCATCCTCTGGTTCACTTCCCAAATGGCTGGAATAGCCAGGGTTGGGCCAGGCTGAAGCCAGGAGCCAGCAGCTTCTTCCAGGTCTCCCACATGGGTGCAGGGGCCCAAGGACTTGGGCCATCTTCTGCTGCTTTCCCAGGTGCATCAGCAAGGAGCTGGATCAGAAGTGGAGCAGCTGGGACTTGAACCGGTGCCCTTATGGGACGCCGGTGCTTCAGGTGGCGGCTTAACCTGCAACGCCACGGCAGCGGCCAGCTTTGGGATCTTTCAGTGTATGAATCCCCCAAGTTTCAGAGCTGGAACAAGTGTCACTTACGTAAGTCTTAGCTCCCTTTTAGCTCTGTCTGCCTGGATTCTCTTAGATATTCTCTGTTCATTCAGTAAGTCTTTTAAAACTTATTTATTTATTAAAAAGGTGTATAAATAGAGAGCTCTCCCATCTGCTGGTTTATTCCCCAAATTCCAGCAGCAGCCAGGACTAAGCCAGTTTGAAGCCAGGAGCCCCAAACTCCATCTGGGTCTCCTACGTGGACAACAGGGATCCAAGTGCCTGAGCTGTCACCTGCCGCCTCCCAGTGTGTGCATTAGCAGGAAGCTGGATCAGAGCAGGGGGCGGGACTCAATGGCAGGCATTCTGCTATGGGATGCAGACATCAAAGGCATCTTTTTTTTTTTGGCAGGCAGAGTGGACAGTGAGAGAGAGAGATAGAGAGAAAGGTCTTCCTTTTGTCGTTGGTTCACCCTCCAATGGCCGCCACAGCCGGCGCACTGCGCTGATCCGAAGCCAGGAGCCAGGTGCTTCTCCTGGTCTCCCATGTGGGTGCAAGGCCCAGGGACTTGGGCCATCCTCCACTGCCTTCCCGGGCCATAGCAGAGAGCTGGCCTGGAAGAGGGGCAACCGGGACAGAATCCGGCGCCCCGACCGGGACTAGAACCTGGTGTGCCAGCGCTGCAAGGCGGAGGATTAGCCTATTGAGCCACAGCGCCGGCTATCAAAGGCATCTTAACCGCTGTGCTGAACACTAGTGACCACCACGGGCATCGAGTGGGTGGAGACCAGGGGTACTGCTAAACACTGCAATACCCAGGACAGCTCCCACAGGAAAGCGCTACCCAGCCCCAAATACCAGCAGCACTGAGGTTAAGAAGCCTGATACAGCGAAGCCCTTTTCCCCAGGGACTCCAATCCTCCTTCAACCCTTGAGTGACATTTCTAGGCACTGAAGACCAGCAGTCTAGCCAGGGACTAAGATAACGAACAAGTGATTCATTGTCACATCCTGGGGAGGGGGTGGCACGGTGACAGGGGACTCCAGCTTTCTTGGAGCTGTGGGAGCAAGGGTATCTGGAGCTAGGGGGGTTTCCTGACGTGGGGAAGAGATGGGGCCAGGCAGCCAGCAGTACACACCTCTTCCCAGAGCTGTGTGATTCATGGGGGAAGCGAAGGAATGGACTCCGCCTACTACGGAGGGGTAAACTGAGGGAAGCCTGCTCATCATCAGACCCACATCAGTGACCCCACCCCCACCCCACTCCGGGTCCCCCGGGGGACACTGGCTTCTGGCGCCAACGACAAGTCACGGAGGGTCAGTGCCACGCATGCGTCGTTGCTGCTGCTGAATGAATGCGTCATTTGTTTGAAAAATGGTAATGAGCGAGTGAGTCAGCCCAGAACAAATGCGTGCCTTCCCCACCTCTAGCTGTCTGCCTTCCTGGCTCCTGGCTCTGCCCCTCCCCAGCGCCGCCCTGCCTCCTGGCGTGACATGACACGGCACCGACCGGACCACGTTTGTCCCCACCAGATGTGAGTCCCAGGGGGAAGGAACTTCTTCCGTCCTGTCCTTGGCAGTGTCCGCAGAACTGAACTGACCCTTTGCCCAAGGAGAAGAATTCCCTGGCTACTGAGTAGCGTGTAGAGGGGGCACGTGGGCAATCTCTTTCCTTGGAGAAATCTGGTGTACGTGTGGTTGCAGGGTGGGGTTGGGGAGGACAGAATTTCTCCAGGCTGGCTTGGGACAATAGTCCCGGAGGAGGAGCAGGGTTGAGAGCAAAGTTGCCTCCTCCACGCAGGCGGTCTGGCTTCTCCACAGCTGGAGTGAGAGCCACCAGCCCTGCTTCTGTAGAATAGACAACTCAGCTGCCTCTACCGTCCAGCTGCTGGTCTTCCCCAGCCTGAGGTCACCGGGTGCCTGACCCCGCCTCTCTGGTCCCTTGTCCCACAGGGTAGCCCGGGTGTGTCAATCACACAATAGGTTTAAAGCTTGGTCCCTCACTGTGCAGCCAGAGTTCTTGAGCAGGGCTATTGTGCTGTTTAAGAGCACAAGCTGGGGCAGGGCGGTGGGGGGGCGGCAGGTGGGTTAAGCACTGCTTGGGAGGTGGGCATCCCAGATGGGAGTTCCAGCGGCTCCACTTCTGAACCAGCTCCCTGCTAATGTACCTGGGAAGGTAATCGAGCTGCCACGGAGTCCCTGCCACCCGTGTGAGGGAGACCCAGATGGAGTTCCTAGCTCCTGGCTTCAACCTGTCCCCAGGCTCCGCTCTTGCAGGCATTTGGGGAGTGAATCAGATGATGGAAAATCTCTCTCTCTCTCCAACCCCCCCCCCCACGCCGTCTCCCCCACCACACCTCTCACTTCGCCCTCGAAGCAAACAAATTTTAAAAAAGTAAAGTGACTACAACCTTAGCTGCAGGCACACCTGGGCTGGGGGACCTTGGGCAAATCCCTTCTCTGCATCTCCCTGTCTTCGTGCGGGAAGTAGGGCTGAGCTAGCCACCTGGAGGGAAGAGGTGTGCACCTGGGGTGCCCCTGGCTCCCTGGAGGACCCGTGCACTTGCCTTGGTTTCCTCACCTGTGCAATGGGCAGACTTATTCCTGCCCTTTGCCTAGGTCCCAGACACCCAGAAACCGGCTAGCAGGGCCAGAGGGGCAAAGGTCCAGCTCTGCAGAACCGGCCATGACTCCTGGCCAAGGCGAATGGGCTGGTGTTTGCTGGAAGGGGCACTGGGGCAGGCACGGGGACTCACCATGTACTCCATGTTGGCAGCGGGCGGGTGCACACTGGCCCGGATGTGGTTGTGATAATCCAATAAGGCATTCATGTCCCGGGCGGAGATGTGACGCTTCCGTCGGTACCGGGGCACCCCCAGGCCACTCGGGGGCCTCATGGCTGTGTCCTCAGGTCTGGCCAGAGCCAGAGTAGCATTGGGCATCATCAAGCCGTCCACTGTTTGACATGCCCAGAGGAGGAGCAGGCCGGCCAGGCCCACGGTGCTGGGCAGCAGGGGCATAGCTGGCTAGAGGGTCACACTCTGCTCGGTGCAGTCAGAGCTGGCTGCCTGGAAGGGGCAGGCATGAGAGCATCAGGTCTTGAGAACTCTCCCAGCTCTGGCCCAGACGCCCAGCACCCCTTCCTTCCCTCCCCAAGGTGCTGAGTGGGTTGGCAGTGGGAAGAAATGCCCAGACAGTGGCTAATCCAGACTAGGTCCTGGGGTGAGCTGGGGCCACGGCTTCAAAGCCAGGGCCCTGTCCCACCCGCCCGGGAGACTGCAGCGCGCTGTCCAGCCCAGACGTCTTCCTCACCAGTGCCGCTGCAGGGAATTCGGTCGATGGCCCCAGAGGGCAGGTCTGGCCTTCCCCAGCGCACACTGCGGGGCTCTCTGATGCCTGAGTTGCTGCAATTTGGGGGTTGGGAGTGAGACACAGAAAGAACCAGACAGCTGAGAAAAAGAAAAAGAGAGGTGCTCAAAAGAGAAAAGGAAAACAGCCTCAGAGATATAGGGAAAAGGGACACATCCAAAACAAAGAGAGAGATGGGAGTAGACAGACAGAAAACACGGGAGAAAAGACAGGAGAATCAAGAGAAGTGGAGAGAGACAGAGAGAGCGAGCGAGCAAATTGACAGAGAGAGGCAGGGGACCTGGGCAGCGGGGCAGGTGGCAGGAGGAGGCGGGGACCTCTGCAGACACTCTGGCCCTCCGGGCAGCACGGCTCAGCCGGCCACTTTAATGGTCCCCTGGGAGCTGATGGCATCTGACGTCCCCAGCCCCACAGCCCCCTCCCCTCCCAGCCAGGCCAGACTCAACAGGGAGGCTCCGCCTGCTGATTTATGGGCTTTTCCCTCCCACCCTCCTGTCTGTGCTGTTCCAAGTTCCACCTGGAGCCTGCCGGGCTGAGGTTGAGCCGCTGGTCAGGGTGGGGGGAGGTCCCAGGGCAGGGATGCAGGAGGAATCACCATCCTCCTCCCTGGGGAGCCGGGATCCTCCCAGACCCCAATCTGTTAAGGCCACCTTACCTCTGGCCAGTGTTTTCTGATTGTTTTCACTCCAAAGCTCTCCAGCCTCCGAGAGGGCGGTTAATACATCCCCATTCAACGAGCATCTTCTGTGTGCCAGGCCCAGGGTTGAGTGCTTTACACCCACAAGCTCAGCCACCTCTCAGAAGCAAGACACTAGAGCTCCCCATTTTACAGATGAAGAAACTGAGCCCCAGGGAGGGGAAGGAACAAGCCGGAAGTCAGGCCAGCCCGTCTGCAGTGCAAGCTTCTGAGCCCAGGGCCCTGTTAGGTGGTGAAAAGGATGTAATTAAACCAAATGTAGGTGCACGGGGGAAATGGGCGCTGTGCTGCCCTCGGACACAGCACCGTGTAGCCCACGGGTCAGAAACCATCCCGCTCCTCGCTTACTGGGTGTTCTTGGTGAGTTACTCGACCATTCTGTGCCATGTCTGTAACATGGGAAGAATAATGGTTCCTCTCTCATGGCTTGGTGAGGGGTAAAGGAGTTCCCATTTGGGCACACATTAAGGGCTCTATGTATGCACTTGTGTGCACACATGCGTACTTGTGCGAGAGTGTATGCGCTTCTGTATTTGTGTGCAAGGACACTGACGTGCACGTATGTATGAGTGTTCCTGTGCCACACGTATGTGTCCAGCTGTCTGTGCACGGTACACACATGCTGGTCTCTGAGTTGCTGAACTTCTGCATGAAAGAAAAAGTTTTTCTTCTTCTTGATTCCTTGTATTCTCTACAAACAGCAGGCATTGTTTTTGTAATAGGAGAAGCAGACTACAACAAGAAAGACGTTCGATCAAACAACGAGAAAGCATTTGCGATCCTCAACCTCCTCTTCCAGCCCAGGCTGAACCCAGTCCTGCCCTGGTCCAGCTGGCAACGTGTGACTGGGGCTGGGACTGGGCTACTCCAGCTGGGTCCCCCAGACACATGGAATTCCCACCGCAGGTAGCCACCAGCCTCAAGCTCCGCAGCCCAGACAGCAGCGGCTGCCAAAGCACACAGCTTCCCCACTGGAGTGGCTTCCCCGGCCCAGGCGGCCACTGCTGCCTGCCAAGGGGGGAGGCAGGGAAACAGAGCTGCAAGTGCTGGGGCCGCAGGCCACTCCCCTCTGCGGGGCTTTCCCATCACCGCCTCGCCAGGAGGACAAGAGGCACTGACTCGGTCTAGCCCACCTCTGCCTGCAGTGTGCTGGGTGTCCTGAGGCAAGACCCAGCCATTCTCTGGGCCTCCAATGCCCCACTGGAAAAATTGAACTCAGAGCTCTTGTCTAGGTAGGCTGGGGTCCTCGCACCCCCAGGGCAAGCCCTGCAGCCCAGAGGGGGCAGCCCAGCACATAGGAACCCAGGAGTGTCAACGGTGATGCCCGGCTCCCTCACACAGTCCTCTCCCACGCTGGTTCGGGACTTCGCATCTGTGACTCAACTTGGGCTTCACGGCTCCCTTTGGGAGTAGTCCTACCCACAGTGCAGATCAATCCTGAGGCTCGCCTGAGCCTGGATGACTTGCCCAAAGGCGTGGTGCTGGTCTGTGTGGCAGATGGAGTTCTGGTAGTGAGCATCCGGCACATATGTGGGATGGACATGCATTTGCTGTGCACCCTCCTATCAGCCCGTACTCCTCCTGAAATCACAGAGGCCCCATCCCCGCAGCCCCCCCATCCTCTCTGTAGGGCACCCCCAGGGCCTTTGCATAGAGCGCAGAAGCACGTCTTGTTCCCACCTGTGTGTCCCTAATTCTTATGAGCAAATGCAGGTGCCCCGGCTACATCTGAACCATGCAGCCCTTGGCACAGATAACCTCATTCAGTCTTCAGAAATCCCCTGTTACCATCAGCCCCATTTTTATACGCATGAAGAACTAGCACAATGAAGTGATTCACTTCCCCAGCATCACACATGCCCTGGGCGGTAGAGGCCAGGTGTGTCCTCCTCTCCCACAGACAGACAGACAGACATGGAGGAAGGTACAGCCCAGACACCTGGACAGAGGCAGCATGTCTGTCCCACACATCGGCAGAAACCCAGCGAACCACACCGGCAGCAAGCACACAGCGACAGCCCAGCTGCTGCACCTGGAGGACCTTCCCTGTGGCCCCCACTGGCCAAGGCTGTTCCCAAGTGCACTGGCAGGTTTCCAGTGGAATGGAAATGCTAGGTGGGGAGGGTCCAAAATTGGGCTCCAGCATTGATCTCACCTTCCAGTAAGGACATCTTTCTCGCCTGTAGATTTTACCTGCCCTGACCCCAGTGGTAGTGTTTGAAGCAGTGTGGCTTGGAGAGGAACAGTGCAGGTTCCAGATCCAGACAGCCAGGGTTTGTGGCCCAGATCCATAGCTCAGTAGGTGTGTGACCATCAGTACGTTACTTCAGCTGCCTCAGTTTCCACATCTATAAAATGGAGCTACACATTGCAAAGTTTGTGAGGACTAAATGAGTCGGAACGTCTTAAGACACTTGAGACAATGCCTGGCACAGAGTCATCAATCGATAATAGCAGCAGCTAATAGTAGTCACACAGTCAACATTTGGGTAGCGCACACCAGGCGCCAGGCACCAGGTGCTTATGTCCATGGTTTCATTTCCGTGTCATCTCCAATCTCATGGGTTAGGAATCAGGAGCCCCACTCTACAGATGAGGAAGTAAAACTCAGAGAGGGTGAGTAACGTGCCCAGGTTCACACAGCTCGTTCCAGTGGGAACTGGATTCCATGCTACTTCTCTTTGACTCTTACCCAAGAAAGTTGCTTTTGGGAAGAGACTGCAGGACCGGAGCCTGGTGCTTGGAGAGCAGATGGAGAAAGCTGCAAGGCCCTTAGAGACGATTCAGGTCACCTGGTCATGTGCCAGTGGAGGAACGAGTTTCAGAGAGGTTAGGTGACTTGTCTAAGGCCACAGAGGAGCTGGCAGACTCAAGAGAGCCGCTCGGGGGCTGGTGTTGTGGTGCAGCGGGTTAAGACACCACCTGTGATGCTGGCGTCCCAGATGGAAGCTGCTGAGTCCTGGCTGCTCCACTTCCAATCCAGCTCCCTGCTAATGGCCTGGGAAAAGCAGAGGATGGCCCAAGCGCTTGGGCCCCTGCCATCCACATGGGAGACCCAGGTGAAGCTCCTGGTTCCTGGCTTTGTCTTGACCCAGCCCTGGCTGTTGTGGTCATCTGAGTAGTGAACCAGATGATGGAAGATCTCTCTCTCTCTCTCTCTCAATCTCTCTGTAACTTTTTCAAAATAAATATATAAATCTTAAAGAAAAAAGAGTGCAGCCCAGGGCAGGTCTTTGACACAGCGGTTAAGAAGCGGCCGGGGACACCCACACGTCATATCAAAGAGCCTGGGTTCAAGTCTTGGCTCTGCTTCCAATTCCAGCTTTCTACTAGTGCACACCCTGGGAGGCAGCAGGGATGGCTCGATGGCTCGAGTGCTGGAGTCCCTCACACCCCTGTGGGAGACTGGGATGGAATTCCAGGCTCCTGGCTTCAGCCTGGCCCAGCCCTGGCTGTTGGGGGCATTTGGGGAGTGAACCAGTGAATGAAAGGCATCTCTCTCTCTCTCTTTCAAATACAATGAATGAATGAATGAATGAATGAATATTGTGCAAGAGAGTGCAGCCCAGACCTGTGTCACTTCAAATCCAAGCAGTTCCGAGATGAGAGTGCCACCTGTTCTGCGGTACCCCGAGGGACTCAGGGGTCTAGTGGGCTGGGGCCCGGCTGTGGAGCTGCGTAACTTCTGGTGGCCTAGGGCAGGTCATGCACCCCTTTCAGCCTGTTTCCTCACTGTAACATGGGAAGAATAAATAGAGAGTGTTTTCCCAGGCTCCTCTGAGAAATTCTGTGTGGTACAGGAAGTGTTTAGCACAGGGATGGATATTTGGTGCTTTGCCAAGTTAGCACAGGCACAGTTCATGGGGTCTAGGGGGTCACGTAGTACACTGAGAGAGCACACATTCAGGCAGACATGAGTTCGAGTCCAGTCTTGGGATTTAAAAACAAAAACCAAGCAAGCGGTTGGGACACCCGCCTCCCACATTGGAACGCCTGATCGAGCCCCAGCTTCTTGCTTCCAATCCCGGCTTCCTCCTAGTGTGCACCTGAGAGGCAGCAGATGGCTTAAGCACTTGGGTCCCTGCCGCCCACGTGGGAAACCTGGGTTGGGTTTGGGCTCCTAGCTTTGGCCTGGCCCACTTGGCTGTTACAGGCATTTGAGAAGTGAACCAGCGCAGGGACAGTCTCTCTCAGTCTCTCTCGCTTCTCTCTCTCTCCCTTTCAAATAGAATGAACATAAATAAACAAAATTTCATAAAAAGTGGATTTCCGTATATAAAGCACCATGTCTAGTACAAAAGACAAAATTTACAAGATATTAGCTATGAACTTCCCCACACAGAAGCACCGCATGATCCCATCGACAAAGCGCCCAAGAACAGGCACGAGGGACTCGGGGAACAGAGGTCAGAACAGTGGCTTCTTGGGGGGGCTCTGACAAACGGGGCACCAGGGACTGCTCCTGGGGTGGCGCGCTGCCTTTTAGGTTTGTGACTGCCACACAGCGGCTGTGCAGATTTCGGGGACGTGGTGTGGGGCTCGGGACACATGGACGGTGTGCACTGATCCAGTCTGAGTACCCAGGTAACTTTATTTCCTCCACTGCCGGCATTTCTCTGTGTTAGAGACCTCTGGGCTCCTCCAGTCCAGGTCTTTCTGAAGTATCTGTACATGTCCTGTATCCTGCCTGGCTCGTGGCTACACGGGTGAACATATGTACACTTTCATCTAGCTGTCCATTTAAGATTGAGGTACTCACAAATTATAATTCAATTACAATTTTCAGGTTTATATACGGTAAAAGAAAAAATTTTGTGTGGGGCCAGCGTTGTGGCATAGAGGGTTAAGTCACTGCCTCAGACTCCGTGTGAGCACCGATTCGAGTCCCAGCTGCTCCACTTCCAATCCTGCGCTCTGCTAATGTGCCTAGGAAAGCAGCAGAAGATGGTCCAGGTCTTTGGGCCTCTGCTAACCACATGGGAGACCCAGACAAGAGTTCTAGGCTTTGCCGGCGCCGCGGCTCACTAGGCTAATCCTCCACCTTGCGGCGCCGGCACACCGGGTTCTAGTCCCGGTCGGGGCGCCGGATTCTGTCCCGGTTGCCCCTCTTCCAGGCCAGCTCTCTGCTATGGCCCGGGAAGGCAGTGGAGGATGGCCCAAGTGCTTGGGCCCTGCACCCCATGGGAGACCAGGAGAAGCACCTGGCTCCTGCCATCGCATCAGCGCGGTGCGCTGGCTGCAGCGCCATTGGAGGGTGGACCAATGGCAAAGGAAGACCTTTCTCTCTGTCTCTCTCTCTCACTGTCCACTCTGCCTGTCAAAAAAAAAAAAAAAAAAGAGTTCTAGGCTTGACCCAGGCCTGGCTGTTGTGGTCACTGGGCGAGTGAGCCAGCAAGTGAAAGACCTCTCTCCGTCCCCCTCTCCCCCTGTAACTCTGACTTTCAGATAAATAAAAGGAAATCTTAAAAAAACACTTTGTGTCATTTAAAAAAGTTCTTTCACCCAAGTATAAAATTAAAATCCTACATAAGGAAAAACACACACACCAAGAGAACTGGCTCATTCATGCCGCTCCCCCCTCCCCCAGGATATGTCCTACCCCGCACACGTAAATACTCCTGCCAATATATCCACAAACCCCTCAAACTGTGCACACAGGCAAAGACCCCAATGCAGACACAAACAGATGTCACGGTTCAATGCAGCAACACACCTACTCGCCCACTCAACCCTGTGGCACATCCACCTCCAAATACAAGCTCCGGGCCCACGCAAACACTCCCTCCATGCAAACACACCAACCAAACCATGGGCTGAGTTAACTCAATGGGCAGATTCTTTAAAAACTTTATTTATTTTCATTTTATTTGAAAGGCCGAGAGACAGACAGACAGACAGACAGACATCTTCTGTCTGCTGATTCACTTCCCAAGTGCCTGCAACAGCCAGGGTTGGGCCAGGCTGAAGCCAGGAGACCAGAGCTCCAGGTGTGCCTCCCCCACGGGAGGCAGGGACCCCAGTTCTGGGGCCATCCCCGCAGTGTGCATTCACAGGAAACTGGAATGGGTAGCAGAGCTGCGACTGGATCCCAGGCACTCTGCTGAGCGCCGTGGCAGGTGCCAGCCTGCCTGCCCCAAACGGGCAGATTCTCGAATCAGACAGATGTGGGTGGACGTCTTGGCCTCATCGCTTCCTCACCATAGGACCTAGGGCAAGTCCATCAACTCACGAGCTTTACTTTCCTCATCTGTAAAATGGGTCCCTCTGTCATGAAATGAAATGAAAAGGCAGACCATAAGCAAATAAGCTCCTTAAGGGAAGGCGCTGTCTGACTGGTCTGTATTCTCAGGACACCCATCATGTCGTTATGGGTACCTTACATGTACCAATTCACTCCAGATCAGTGTATGGATTTAAGAGTATCTCCATCAAAATCCCAACGAGGCTTTTGGAGGAAGCTGTCAAGTTGATTCTAAAGTTCTCAGAAAAGAACTTAATGGCCCATGAATTTTCAAGAGATTTCATTGATGGTATTAGGAGTGATGGACGATGATGACGCAGGAAACAGGAAGTGGGCAGAGGACAGGGGCACAGCAGTACAGCAGGTGCCCAGGCCTGACGCCAGGGGGACTTGGGTTCATTTGAAGACCTGAAGCTGTCAGAGTAGGGAGGACCGAGGAGCAGGCCGGGGGCTCAAAGGTGAGCAGGTGCTTGCGGGGCTGGGGGCCCTTGAATGCTTTGCCTGTGCTGGCTCCTGGCGCCCTATGGGGCCCAGGAGAGGGGAGCGGGAGGAGGCGAGGAGAGCAGATCGAGTGTGGCCCCCGCATCCCAGTCCTGTCCAAGGAGCCCATTTCCCGCAGACGCCGCACGCCTGGACCCAGAGCCGGCCCCTGCGGTGGCTCAGCAGGACGTTCTGGGGGCAGCGCCGGGACAGGGGGCCGCCCACCCTCATGGACAGCAGAAAGGACCCGCCCTTCGTCAGAGGCCCTGCAACCCCCTACCCCGGGGTGCCAGAGGCCTGGGGTTGGCCCCGGCCTGGCACGCCGACCCCCAGAGGGCGCCCGGTGCTCCGGAGCGGAGGCCCCCAGGCCCGGCCGGCCCAGGTCAAAGCCGTGCCCTCGAGGGCCGGAGGCCGGAGGACTGGGAAATCCGAGCTGCGGTCCGGCCCAGCTGCACGACCAGGTGTGGCCGCGGAATCTGCTGCGTCGCCGGCCCGCGCAGCCGAGCGGAAAAGCCTCAGCGTCAGCGCCTGCCGCATCCCGCCGGCGCTGCGGGCGCCCCGCATTCCTGCGCCTGGCGCTGAGCGTGGCCCGAGGCCAGGGCCCAGCTCCGGACCCTAAGCATCCGACAGGGCCGGTGGTGGGAGAACTGAGCCGCCTTCCCCATCCATCAAACGGGGACGCGACCCTCTGCCTGCCCTGGCTCGCAAGCCGCTGTGAGCAACCATTTATTGTGCACCTGCACAATAACAGTTTCACATACCCATCCAGGCAGCGGGATGGGATGTGGGGGGTGGCGAGTGCTCCCATCTGCTGGTTCACTCCCCGAATGCCCAGGATAGCCTGGGCTGGTCTCCAGCGGGGGTGGCAGGGACCCAAGGACTTGAGCAGGAAGATAGAATTGAGGGCAGAGCCAGGTCTCCAGCCCAGGCCCTCTGCCAATATGGGAAGCAGGCATCCCAAGCAACGTTGTAATCACCATGTCAACAGCCTGCTTGGTTTTTGTTTTTAAATCCTGAGACTAGACTTGAACCCGTGTCTGCCTGACTGTGTGCTCCATCAGTGTGCTACATGGCTGCCAACCCTATCAACTGTGCCTGTGCTAGCTTGGCAAAGTGCTGTGGCCATCACCAAGGCAGGGGATGTGGAGTGGCACCTCCAGAGCCAGGAGGCAGTGTGGGGTAGTGGTTAGGCTTACACCCACTGATGGAACAAAGACATAGCCTCAGCCATTCTCCCTCATTGCCCAAAAGACAGCATTGGAATTTATTCCTTGCTCTTGAATCTCAATGGGTCTCACACCCTATTGCCTTCATACCCCACCCCCACCCCCACAGACACCTGAAAGACCAGTCTAGGAATTCCCCTCCACCTGCTGCCCCCCTTTCTCCACCCCCATCCCTAGCCCTCCTAAAATATAAAAGGCCTGACCCCCGGGGGGTGGGGGCCTTCTGCCACGTGTTTCATCACGTGCACGCGGGCAGCTGGTCACCCACCTCTACAAATCTATTTTCTCTGAATCAGTTTGGTCTGGCTGTAAAATCCGTGCACTGCCTCCTCTCTACTCTCGCCTCTTTCCCTGACACCCGCCGTGGGGTGCACAGAGCTGGGTTGGCAGCCGTGTTTCCTCCGCGTTTCCGTTTGTGGAGGCAGGGGTGACAGTCCTCACCTGCGGGTCCTTCGGAGTGAGAAAAGAATCAGAAAGAGGAAGCACTCAGCACAGTGCTTGACATGGCAATGTCTCTGCCGAAGCCTAAGCATCTCATTCCCACTCGGAGGTTCCTTGTGTTGTGGTTGTTGCTGTTTTTTTTTTTTTTTTTTTCAAATATTTGTTTATTTGAAAGAGTAACAGAGAAGGAGAGGCAGAGGTGGGGAAAGAGTGGGGGAGGAGAGACAAAGCGAAAGAGAGAGATCTTCCATCTGCTGGCTCACTACCTAGATGGCTGAAATGGCTGGGGGTGGGCCAAGCTGAAGCCAGGAGCCAGGAGCTTCATCTGGGTCTCCCACATGGGTGCAGGGGCGCAAGCACTTGGACCATCCTCTGCTGCTTTCCCAGGCCTATTAGCAAGGAGCTGGATTTGAAGTGGAGCAGCCGGGACTCGAACTGGTGCCCATATGAATTGCTGGTGTTGCAGGTGGTGGCTTTACCCATTATACCACAGCACTGGCCCCACTGTTTTTTATGTCATTCTTACGCAATATCATAAACACACACAGGATTTATGAAATGCAAATGTTAGTGTAATGGCTGTTTTTAAAGCCCACACCTAGGTGACTACACCCAGGTAAAGGACCACAGCATTGTCTGCACCAACCAAACCCTCCCTCCACCCCCAGCCAGGCCCTGGGAGACTGGCTGCAATGGGAGATGGAAGTGTCGGGTCTGCAGGAGATACTGACCAGAGGCGGGACCTGGAGGGTCTTCGAGGCCGCTGGGGACAGTCAGAGTCCAGGCAGCCATTCCTGCTCCTCTCCTGCAGCTTGCAGGTGAGCAAAGTCAGACTCTTGCCCTGTAGCCCCCATCCTGATAACCTGGACCCAGATGGGCCCAGGTGATGGAAGCCTGGGGTTGTGTGTGTTGGGGAGCACAGCCAGTGGCTGCAGCCCTCCCGGTCAGGCAGCCAGGGAGCCTGGCCTCTGGCAGAGCCTGGCTGAGCTCAACTGCCTCACCCCAGGGAGTGGCTTGAGTCAGCCCCTGGGGCCTGACAGCAGTGGCCAGAGGTTAACACAGAGGCAGTGCAGAGCAGAGCTCAGAAGAAGGCGTTGGTGCTGGGGCCCCTACAGTCCTGCTTGCTGGCCAACAGCTGTGGACAAAGAGGGCCGCCCACTGGGGGAATTTCTGGGCTGCCAGTCCCCAGCCCCCAGCCCAGAGGGAATTAGTTCACACCCACCAGCCAACAAAAGAGCACCTGCTGGTTGCTGTTCCTGGAATGATCCAGGCCCACTGCTCCTCAGGGCCAGTCCCTGGTCAGCCCTGCAGGCCTCAGCTTAGCATCAATCCTCTCTTCCAAGAACTCTTCCCTGACCTGCCCCTCTCCTCGGGGCCCCTGAGCAGCCTCTACTTAACCCGTTATTATCCCATTGCGACTTCTTTCTTTCTGTTCCAGAAAACCCCTCTCTCAGCTGTTAGTAATTTGGGGAATTCCTTAATTGACAAAATTAAAATTTCATAATTATTTTCTGTTATTTTTCTTCTAGTTATAAAAAATTCACAATTCAGTAGACGAAGGAACCGCTGTCAACAACAGGAGCCACTGTGCACTTGCTCCTCATGTGGGATCTCTGTCCTTAATGTGCTGTACATTGTGATTTAATGCTATAACTAGTACTCCAACAGTATGTTTCACTTTGTGTTTCTATGTGGGTGCAAACTGTTGAAATCTTTATACTAAATTGATCTTCTGTATGTAAAGAGAATTGAAAATGAATCTTGATGCAAATGGAAGGGGAGAGGGAGCGGGAGAGGGGAGGGTTGCGGGTGGGAGGGAAGTTATGGGAGGGGGAAGCCATTGTAATCCATAAGCTGTACACTGGAAATTTATATTCATTAAATAAAAGTTAAAAAAAAATTCACAATTTAAAAATAACTGCCTTTAGATCAATCAGCATATGAATAATGATTGATTGATTCAACAAACAAAAATATTTTGAATGCTTAGTAGGTGTTGGACACTGTTCTAGACAGTTTGGGTGCATCTGTGAATGAAACAGGTTACATTTTTTTTAATTATGTATTTATTTATTTATTTAAAACACACAGCAATACAGCAGGGAATGGGGGAGAGAGATCGATTCTCCACCTGCTGGCTCAAACCCAAATGGCTGTAGCAGCCAGAAGCCGGGAACTCCATCCTGGTATGTCACGTGGACGCCAGGGGTCCGACCATGTGGGCCATCCTCTGCTGCCTTCCAGACACAAACGCAGGGAGCTGGATAGGAAGCAGGCACTGTGCTCTGGTACGGGCTCTGTGCTGTGGTATGGGAACTGTGCTGTGGTGCGGGCTCTGTGCTGTGGTACGGGCTCTGTGCTGTGGTACGGGCTCTGGGCTGTGGTATGGGCACTGTGCTGTGGTGTGGGCTCTGTGCTCTGGTACGGGCTCTGTGCTGTGGTACGGGCTCTGTGCTGTGGTGCGGGCACTGTGCTGTGGTGCGGGCTCTGTGCTGTGGTGCGGGCTCTGTGCTGTGGTGCGGGCTCTGTGCTGTGGTATGACCACTGTGCTGTGGTATGACCACTGTGCTGTGGTGTGGGCTCTGTGCTGTGGTGCGGGCTCTGTGCTCTGGTACAGGCTCTGTGCTGTGGTGCGGGCTCTGTGCTGTGGTGTGGGCTCTGTGCTGTGGTACGGGCTCTGTGCTGTGGTACGGGCTCTGTGCTGTGGTACAGGCACTGTGCTGTGGTGTGGGCTCTGTGCTGTGGTGCGGGCTCTGTGCTGTGGTATGACCACTGTGCTGTGGTGCGGGCTCTGTGCTGTGGTACGGGCTCTGTGCTCTGGTACGGGCTCTGTGCTCTGGTGCGGGCTCTGTGCTGTGGTGCGGGCTCTGTGCTGTGGTATGACCACTGTGCTGTGGTGCGGGCACTGTGCTGTGGTGCGGGCTCTGTGCTCTGGTACGGGCTCTGTGCTCTGGTACGGGCTCTGTGCTGTGGTGCGGGCTCTGTGCTGTGGTGCGGGCACTGTGCTCTGGTACGGGCTCTGTGCTGTGGTGCGGGCTCTGTGCTCTGGTACGGGCTCTGTGCTGTGGTACGGGCTCTGTGCTGTGGTACGGGCACTGTGCTGTGGTGTGGGCTCTGTGCTGTGGTACGGGCTCTGTGCTGTGGTGCTGTTGTGTGGGCTCTGTGCTGTGGTACGGGCTCTGTGCTGTGGTGCTGTTGTGTGGGCTCTGTGCTGTGGTACGGGCTCTGTGCTGTGGTGCTGTTGTGTGGGCTCTGTGCTGTGGTGCGGGCACTGTGCTGTGGTGCGGGCTCTGTGCTGTGGTGCGGGCTCTGTGCTCTGGTACGGGCTCTGTGCTGTGGTACGGGCACTGTGCTGTGGTGTGGGCTCTGTGCTGTGGTACGGGCTCTGTGCTGTGGTGCTGTGGTGTGGGCTCTGTGCTGTGGTACGGGCTCTGTGCTGTGGTGCTGTGGTGCGGGCTCTGTGCTGTGGTACGGGCTCTGTGCTGTGGTACGGGCTCTGTGCTGTGGTGCGGGCTCTGTGCTGTGGATTGGGAGGCCTCCATTGCAAGCTGCAGCTTAACGCCTGTGCCCCAGTGCTGGCCCCACAGCCTACGTTGTTTACTCTCTGGAGCTCCCTTACAAATAGTGGATGGCATTGCAAAGTCTATTTTATATATGATCTTTGATGGATGACCCTAAATACCCAAATCTTTTTTTTTTTTTTTCATTAAACCAAACGATACTGGCCAATTTATTTTGAAGTTGACCAAAATCATGATTAAAATAAATATTTTTTTCTAATGGAAACAAACACTCATTTTGTTGATTTTTTTTAAAGATTTATTTTTATTTATTTGAAAGGCAGAGTGACACAGAGAGAGGAGAGGCAGAGTAAGAGAGAGATCTTCCACCCACTGGTTCACTCCCCAGATGGCCACAACAGCCAGAGCTGCGCAGATTCAAAGCCAGGAGCCAGGAGCTTCTTTTGGGTCTCCCATGCGGGTACAGGGGCCCAAGTACTTGGGCAATCCTCCATTGCTTTCCCAGGCCATAGTAGAGAGCTGGATTTGAAGTGCAGCAACCGGGACTTGAACCAGAGCCCATGTGGGACGCCAGCGCTGCAAGCGGCCGCTTTGCCTGCTTCGCCACAGCACCGGCCCCCATTTTGTGGACTTTTTGCACTAGCAGAGTTTAACCTCCTTATTAGTCACTGCCATTATAGTGTGGTGAAGAACAAAAGATCTTTGTGAGAAGGCATCAGAGGCTACAATTTCCTTTTATTTTACTCTTCAAAAAACTTTTAGGGGCTGGTGTTGTGGTATAGTGGGTAAAACCCCTGCCTGCAATATTGGCACCCATATGGGCACTGGTTCGTGCCCTGGCTGCTGTACTTCCTATCTAGCTTCCTTCTGGTGACCTGAAAAGAGCAGCAGAGAATGGCCCAAGTGTTTGGGCCCCTGCCACGCACATGGAAGACCCAGATGAAGCTCCTGGCTGCTGGCTTTGGCCTGGCCCAGCCCTGGCTATTGCGGCCATCTAGGGAGTGAGCCAGTGGATAGATGATCTCTCTCTCTCTCTCTCTCTCTCTCTCTCTCTCTCTATCTCGCTGTCTCTCCCTCTCTGTCTGTATCACTCTTTCAAAATACATACATAAATCTTTAAATTGTTTTTATTAATTTATTTTCATTTTATTTGAAAAAGAGAGAGAGAGAGAGGTCTTCTAACTGTTGGTTTGTTTCCCAAATGCCCACAACCATCAGCACTGCGCCAGGCTGAAGTCAGAGGCCCCCAGAACTCAGTCTAGATCTCCCATGAGGCTGGCAGGGACCCAGGTACTTGAGCCATCACCTGCTGCCTTCCAGAGTGTGTAGCAGCAGGAAGCTGGATTGGAAGTGGAGCGGCCAGGACTAACAAGCATGGATGCAGGTTTCCCAAGCAGATTTGACGACTGCACTAAATGCTCACCCCTACATTAATCTTTAGTTTATGTACATTTACGTCTAACCTGGCCAAAGGACATTTGTACCCTCAGATCATTTCCATGTACCCATTCCACAAATGTAGTGACTTTGCATCTTGGCGCCGGCACACCGGGTTCTAGTCCTGGTCGGGGCACCGATCCTGTCCCGGTTGCCCCTCTTCCAGGCCAGCTCTCTGCTGTGGCCAGGGAGTGCAGTGGAGGATGGCCCAAGTGCTTGGGCCCTGCACCCCATGGGAGACCAGGAGAAGCACCTGGCTCCTGCCATCGGAACAGCGCGGTGCGCCGGCCGCAGCGCGCTACTGCGGCGGCCATTGGAGGGTGAACCAACGGCAAAAGGAAGACCTTTCTCTCTGTCTCTCTCTCACTGTCCACTCTGCCTGTCAAAAAAAAAAAAAATGACTTTTGAAACACTGGGAAAGCAGAGTGTTTATTTGTTGCAGCAACTCAAGTTTCAAGATCCTTCTACAACCCACAGACACTTGCAACAAAGCGACAAATGTGTGAGGTTTGCTTGTGAAGTTACCTTCAGCATTCAGAAAGGAAACGTTGCCTTTTGAGGCCCAGGTCTCCGGGTCTGCTCTAACCATGAAGCCGCATGCCTCTGTAAAACCTGACTCTGGGAAACTCAGAACACGAAATTCTGAGCCAAGGTCAAGATTATGATCATCATCTGATTTTTATAGGTATATGTTACAAGGTGGAGTTTTAGAAATTTAGTGAAAAACGCTGCTGAATATTTTATCCAATGTTGCTCTTGGTGGGTGGTCATTATGGTTGTACGGGATTAAGCTGCCCCTGGGACACCTGTACCTCCTATGAGAGTGCCTGGGACTGAGTCTTGTCTCTGCTTCTCATCCAGCTTCCTGTTAATGTACCTGGGAGGCAGCAAATCAAGGCCCAATCACTTGGGTCCATGTGGGTACCTGGGAGATCCAGATGGAGCTTCAGGTGCCTGGCTTCTGCCTAGCCCAGGCCCAGCTATTGTGAGCGTTTGAAGAGTGAACCAGTGGATAGGAGATCCTGCTCTGTCTTTCTCTCTCTCTCAGTGTCTCTCTGTCTCTCAAATGAATTATTTTTACTACTTTTTTTTTTTATTTGACAGGCAGAGTGGACAGTGAGAGAGAGAGAGACAGAGAGAAAGGTCTTCCTTTTCCGTTGGTTCACTCCCCAATGGCTGCTGCGGCCAGTGCACCACGCTGATCCATTGCCAGGAGCCAGGTGCTTCTCCTGGTCTCCCATGCGAGTGCAGGGCCCAAGGACCCGGGCCATCCTCCACTGCCTTCCTGGGCCACAGCAGAGAGCTGGACTGGAAGAAGAGCAACAGGGACAGAATCCGGCGCCCCGACCAGGACTAGAACCCGGTGTGCCGGCGCCTCAGGCAGAGGATTAGCCTATTGAGCCGTGGCGCCGGCCTCAAATAAATTATTTTTAAAATGATTTTATTTATTTATTTATTTGAGAGGTAGAGTTACAGTCAGAGAGAGGGAGAGACACAGAGAGAGGTCTTCCATTTGCTGGTTCACTCCCCAAATGGCTGCCACAACAGCCAAAGCTGATCCGATCTGAAACCAGGAGCCAGGAGCTTATTCTGGATCTCCCCCCTGAGTGTGGGGACCCATGCACTTGGGCCATCTTCCACTGCTTCCCTAGGCCATAGCAGAGAGCTGGATCGGAAGAGGAGCTGCTGGGATGAACCAATACCCATATAGGATACTGGTGCCGCAGTGGGAGGCTTAGCCTAGAATGCCAAAGCACTGGCACCCAAATAAATTAAATACATATATATTTTTTAAAAGATTTTATTTCTTTATTTGAATGGCAGAGAGAGAGCACCAGATGGCCACAATGGCTGGAGCTGCACTGATCCGAAACCAGGAGCCAGGAGCTTCTTCCGGGTCTCCCACATGGGAGCAGGGGTCCAAGGACTTGGGCCATCTTCTGATGCTTTCCCAGGTCATACAGAGAGCTGGATGGGAAGTGGACAGCCAGGACTCGAACTGGCGCCTATATGGAATGCTGGTGCCACAGGCTGGGACTTTAACCCACTGCACCACAGTTCCGGCCCCTATACATACTTCTTTTAAATATTACAAATGGTCAATTGAGAAGTTACAGTTGTAAATATTCACAGGTGCAAAGTGATATATTAATACAATGTGGAATAGTTAAAATAAGCTAATTAATATAGCTATTGTCATCTATTTTCTGTGGTGTGAACATTTGATATTTACTTAGTGATTTTGAAATGTACAATACACTGTTACTATATTCACCATGCTGTCCAACAGATCTCAAAAAGCAAAGCACCTGTGCATCTAACTGAGGCTTTGTACCCTTTGCGACCCTCTTTCTGTTCCTTCCCCGCCATCCAGCCCATCCAGCCTCGGTAACCTCCACACTACTCTGATTCTTGAGCTGGATTGCTCCAGATCCCACCTATAGGCAAGAACGTGCACTGCATGTCTTTCTGTGCCTGGTTTATTTCACCTCGCATTATGCTCTCCAGTTCCATCTAAGGTGTCACAAATGACAGAATTTCTTCCTTTTTGAAGGCTGAATAATATCCCATTCTATGTATATATACCCCAACTTCCTTACCCACTCACCCATTGATGGACACTTAGAATGTTAACTTGCCCTCGTGAGTATCACTGTAATGGAAACAGTGTACGGGTCTCCATTTCAATTCTGGGTGAATAGCCAGAGGCGGGATTGCTGAATCACACAACAATTCTATTTCTAGACTTTTGAGGAACCTCCGTACAGTTCTCTGTAACGGCTGTACTAACTTACACTGCCATCAGCGCTGTTCAAGAGTCCCCCTTTCCTCACACCTGTTACCTTCCGTCCTTTGATGATAGCCATTCTGACAGGTGTGGGGTGATACTGAATTGTGATTTCAATTTGCATTTCGCTACTGATCAGTGATTTGAACATTTTTTCATACATCTGTTGACCACTTGTATGTCTCGTTTTGAGAGCTGTCTATTCAGATCCCTTGGCCATTTTGAAATTGGAGTGTCTGTTCAGATGCCTTGCCCATTTTGAAATTGGAGTGTCTGTTTTCTCTCTATGGAGTAGTTTGGATTCCTTATAAATCTGGGATGTTAACATCTATCAGACACAAACGTTCTCGCCCAGTATGTGGGCTGGCTCTTGCTCATTGTTTGCTTTGTTGTAGAAGATGCTTGCCATCTCAGTTGTCTGCTTTTGTATTTGTTGCCTACCTTTTCAGGGTCACGTCTAATAGACCATTCCCAGGCCAACGTTCCCTGTTCCCGTGCTTTCTTTCTGTGGAAGTTTCAATCTTGTGTTTAAGTCTCTAGCCTGTTCTGGGTTGACTTTGCTTACAGTCTAGGATAAAGCTCCAACTTCCTCCCCCTGTGGGTGACTATCCAGTTTTCCCAACATCGATTATTGAACAGCCTTTTCTTGTTCTGTATCTTTGCTGAAATTCAATTGACTATAAACATGTGGTTTCAGTTTTTTTTTTTATAAATTTACTTTCAAACTGTTGTTCCTTTTTTTTCCCCCAAGATATTTATTCATTTGAAAGTCAGAGTTACACAGAGAGAGATGGAGAGGCAGAGAGAAAGAGAGAGAGAGAGAGAGAGAGAGAGAGAGAGGTCTTCCATCTGCTGGTTCACTTTCCAATTGGCCACAATGGTGGAGCTGCACTGATCCAAAGCCAGGAGCCAGGAGCTTCCTCTGGGTCTTCCCACATGGGTGCAGGGGCCCAAGGACTTGGGCCATCTTCTGCTGCTTTCCCAGGCCATAATAGAGAGCTAGATCAGAAGTGGAGCAGCCAGGACTTGAACTGGCGTCCATATGGGATGCCGGCACTGCAGGCAGCAGGTTTACCTGCTACACCATAGTGCCAGCCCCTGCATAGGGTTTCATTTCTGGGCTTTCTATTCTGTTCCATGGTTGATGTCTATTTTTATATCAATAATATGCTGTTTTATTTACTATTGCTTGGTGGTATAGTTTGAAATCAGATAATGTGATGATTCTAGTTGTGTTCACTTTTCTCATAATTACCTTGGCTATTTAGGGGCTAAATGTGAATTTTAGTTTTGTTTGTTTTTTTTTTTTTTTCTATTTCCATAAAAAATGATACTGGAATTCTGGTAGGGATGATGTTGAATTGGTAGCATGAACACTTTAACTATATGAACCCTCCCAGCTCATGAATACGGGAAATTTTTGCATTTCCTTCTGCTGAGATCACATACTTCTAGCCAGTGTTTGCAGGATAGGCCAAGGATTCCCTGGGGCTGCGGAGGCCTCGGGCAGGGCAGAAGCCTGGGATATGTGGTCTTCTATCCCCCTCTAGGGGGAGTGGTGGGGATATCATTCTCTTAACGTCCAAAATTGCCTAGCGCAGTGTTTTTCAAACTACTCATTAGCGAGTTAGAAAAGCAATCCAATGTGTCATGACTAGCATTTTAGAAAATTGAATTTAAAAATTGAGTAGAAAACACCAGAATGCCTCACACTCAGGGAGAGAAATCCCGGCAGGATCTGTCATGCAATTCTATCTACAGTTATGTCCTGACTAGCTGTATACATTCTCTTATATGCCACATACACTTAAAATATTTTAAAAATTATCTATGGGTTATTTGAGAGAGAGAGAGAGAGAGAGCCCCTTCTTCTTGTTTCTCCCCCAAATTTGCCTGCAACAGCTGGGCTGGATGAGGCTAAAGCTGGGAACTGGGAACAGCCTGGGTTCTTCCACATGGGGGTCACCACCTACTGCCTCCCAGGATGCACATGGGCAGGAAACCAGAATTGGGAGCAGAGTCTGGCCTCAAACCCAAGCACTCGGATACGGATCCCAACCAGCATTTTAACCACTGCACCGAACGCCTGCCCCCATAGATTTCCTACGTGGATATTAGATCCCACCCAGCAGCTTGCTGAGAACTGCTTAACCACTAGCTCTCTAGGGAATACGTGTCACTACATATGTACACATGTTCATTGTAAATTTTTACAGAGAATGGAACTCTCAGAAGCCCTTTATTATCACTCTAGCCGATTGAGTCTCAGAGAACACGTTTATGAATTTCTGCTGGGCTTTGTGTCCATCGCCAACCTAGGGGTTCCATTCCCCCATGTGCTTGGCAAATGGAATTGCATCCCGATGCAGACAACCAACCAAGCGAGTAACGCCCTGAGTTGCCTCACTTGTGAACTTCTTGGTGTAAAACTCCGCCCTCCCTGCCCCCTACTGGCTGGATCTGGTTCTCCAATCAGACACCACGCACTGCGGAGTCGGGAGGAGATGTTCGGCACCTGCAAGCTAGCCCAAGCGCCCAGGTCCCAGCAGAACGTGGTAACAGAATTAGGGAACCAAGAGTTGGGAGTGTTCCTTTCGGGCTTAACTGTCAGTTGATATAATGCAATTCTCAACGTGGCTATGTTTAGCCATCAGCTTGCAAAAGTCCTCAAAATGTATCAGTCGGCTCCCGCAGGCCACTGTCAGCCGCTGGAGCATGTAAGTGGACACACAACACAGCAGGTACTTCCTAGCACGGGTGGAAGTTTAAAAGAAATATATGAGAACTGCTCCAGAGCCCTGTAACAAGGTTTCAGGCATGAGTCTAAGTCAGCCTGCAAAAATCTGCAGGAATGGGAGTGGCTGTTTAGCCCACTGGTTAAGATGCCCACGTCCCACGCTGCGGGATATCTGCAGTCAATCCCACTCCACTTCCTGCTGCCTGCAGGCCCTGGGAGACAGCAGGTGACGGCTCACGTACCTGGGGCCCCGCCATCCACGAGGGATCGCATCCTGCCTCCCAGCTTCTTCCCCACCATTGTGGGCATTTGGGGGGTAAACCAGTGCATGGGAGCTTGCTCCTCTCTCTTCTTTCTTTCTCTTTCCCTCTCACCTCCGCTTCCGAATCACTTTCCTGGTAACGCACAGCCTGGGAGACAGCAGAAATGGCTCAAGTTCTTTCCACCCAGGTGGGAGAGTTCTTGGCTCCTGGCTTTGGGCTGGCTCAGCCTAACCGGTTGGGGCACATCTGGGGGCATGAATCAGTGAATGGAAGATCTCTCTCTCTCTCTCTCTCTCTCTCTCTCTGTCACTCTGCCTTTCAAAAATAAAAAGAAATAAATAAACTTAAAAGAAGAACTCTGATTAGATAAATGCAATTTACAGGTATGATGATCATCTTAAGAAGGTCTTGAGGATCCATTACTTTTATTTTCATTGATTTGCTGGCTCTCTGCATTAGAGACTTTAAACACGGGTCCAACAGAGGCATAAATTAGACAATCTTGCCCAAAATGTGGTGGATATCCTAGATTCAGGGACAGGAGATAATCTTAGGCAGCTAGTGAAGATGAATATTTCAGTACGTGCATTTTCTTGGTAATAAAAGAAATATAACTGATGCACAAAATGCATGATGTCATGGATAATTTTGGTTGCAAGTCTGTTCAGTAGGTATTTACATTTTTTAAAGTTTTTTTTTTTTTTTTTTTTGACAGGCAGAGTGGACAGAGAGACAGAGAGAAAGGTCTTCCTTTGCCGTTGGTTCACCCCCCAGTGGCCACTACGGCCGGCGCACTGCAGCCGGTGCACCGCACTGATCCAAAGCCAGGAGCCAGGTGCTTCTCCTGGTCTCCCATGTGGGTGCAGGGCCCAAACACTTGGGCCATCCTCCACTGCACTCCCGGGCCACAGCAGGGAGCTGGCCTGGAAGAGGGGCAACCGGGACAGAATCCGGAGCCCCGACCGGGACTAGAACCAGGTGTGCCAGTGCCGCAAGGCGGAGGATTAGCCTATTGAGCCTTGGCGCCGGCCCATTTTTTTTTAAATTTATTAATTTATTTGACAAACAGAGTTAGACAGTGAGAGAGAGAGAGAGAAAGGTCTTCCTTCCGTTGGTTCACCCCCCAAATGGCCGCAATGGCCGGAGCTATGCCAATCCGAAGCCAGAAGCCAGGCGCTTCCTCCTTTTCTCCCATGTGGGTGCAGGGGCCCAAGCACCTGGATCATCCTCCACTGACCCTCCCGGGCCACAGCAGAGAGCTGGACTGGAAGAGGAGCAATTGGGACAGAATCCGGCGCCCATATGGGATGCTGGTGCCATAGGTGGAGGATTAACCAAGTAAGCCATGGCGCCGGCCCCTAGGTATTTACGTTTTAGAAAAGTTTTATTTATTTATTCAAAAAGCAGCAGCAGCAAGAGAGGTAAACGAAGAGCGATCTTCCATCTGCTGGTTCACTCCGCAGATGCCTGCAATAGGAGAGGTTGGGGCCAAGCCCAACACAGAAGCCCAGAACTCAGTGCACATCTCCCATATGGGCGGCAGGGGCCTGAGCATTCGAGTGGCCTCCCAGGGTGTGCACGGGCAGGACTGCAGGAATGGAAGCAGGGCAGCTGGGACTTGGACCAGGCACTTCACTGGGGAATGCAGGCATCCCAAGCAACCACGTAACTGCTCTGCCATGTGCGTACTCCTACAACCTTTTTGGTTTTTTTTTAAGATTAATTCTTTGAAAGGCAAAATGACCAAGAGGAGAGATATAGGCAGAAAGATCTTCAATACCTTGGTTCACTCCCCCAAAGGGCCGCAACAGTCAGGGCTGATGAAAGACTGAAGCCAGGAGCCTGGCACTCCATCCAGGTTTCCTATGTGGGTGGCAGGGGCCTAGGTGCGTGGGCCATCACCTGCTGCTTTCCCAGACACATCAGCAGGGAGCTGCATCGGGATCCGGCATCGCAGGAGGCAGCCTAACCTGCTGCTCCACAGCACAGGGCCCTGTAATTAAGTTCTGATGTGTGTTATTTAAAGAAAAGTTAGAGGTTATGATATTAGGTTACAGAACTGGTGGTAAACTGACGAGCATTGACCCCCAAAAGATACGTCCAAATCCTAATCTCTGGTACCAAGGAATGCGAATTTGTTTGGGAATCAGTCTTTGCCGTCACAATTCAATGGAAGACCTGAAAACGCGAATATCCTGGATTTAGGGTGGGCCTAGCTCCAGTGACCAGTGTCCTTGACCAGTGTCCTCAGAGGAGACAGGAGAGAGGACCCACAGGACAGGACAAGGAAGAGACAGAAACTGGGAGCCGCCAGAGCCACAGAGGAGACTTCCCCTCGGGGAACCAAGCCTGCAGACCTTGACCCCAGACTCCTGGCTTCTAGAACTACAAGTGGACACATTTCAGTTATCTCAAACCAATAGGTTTGTGATCATTTGTCACACCCACCACTGGAAACTAAGACAGCGGCTAAGGAACGGCTCCAGGCTGGGAAACACTGACTTGGACGCCAGGCTGTGCGGGGGCAGGTTCAGCTCTGTGACAACTCACCGGTGGCTGACACCCTCCAGCAGTCTGCACTCACCCTGGCACCCAGCACTTGCCCTCAGCGCACACGGTGGCTTTAAGTGGGACAATCACTTCCCATTTCAGTTGCGTAGGCTCGTGCGTTTACGTCCTGGTGAAATGTCATCTCATGTCCCCGTACGTTGACACCTGCAAGGAACCCCTGAGTGTGTTAACTTGACTCCCGGAAAAGGGGGGTCCCTTGTCCCCCCATTTTACGGATGAGAAAGCTAAGGCTCAGATGGAGGAGGCATCTCCAAGGTAGACTAAGTGATGGTGTGAACGCTGCTCCTACGCCTACAGGGCTGTATGTACTCATCTCCAACAAAAACTCCCACGGAGCTCTCCCCTAGCCCAGAGCAAACCGCCTACTACTAGAGAGAGGAGCCAGTAGCTCCCAGGCGGGCACGCTGCAGAGAGCGCCAGTGGCCGCGAGGGGGAGCGCGCGGGCTCCGAGCGCCTTCCCTCCTCCCCTCCCCGCAAGGGGGTGGAGCTCCGGGCGGTGCGCATGCGCCTGAACGGAGGCGGCGGCGCCGGCCCAAAGCAAGGGCAAGACGGTGGCCGACGAGGTCGGGCATGGAGCACCTGGAACGCTGCGCGTGGTTCCTGCGGGGGATGCTGGTGCGGGCGGCGGTGAGGCGCTACCTGCCCTGGGCGCTCGTGGCTTCCATGGTGGCGGGCTCCGTCCTCAAGGAGTTCTCCCCGCTGCCCGAGAGCTACCTCAGCAACAAGCGCAACGTCCTGAACGTGTGAGTGCACCGGGGTGCCCCGCTGCCGCCCCCGAGCCCGGGCCGCCGGTCCCCCGAGCCCCCGGACACGCTGCTGCCACGCGCGGCCCGCGCCTGCAGACCGGGAGGGGACGGCCCGGCCGCGTGTTCGGGGGCTTGCGGGCCGGGCTGGGGGCGCACCTGCCCTGCAGTCCCTGCCGGGCTCAGACCCCGCAGCCGCGCGGGGCCCGGCCCCAGCCTGGGACACAGCCCCGCCCGGGGTCCTGCAGCCCTTGACTAACCCCTGGGCCTCCTCGGACCTTCCCAGCCCCCCAAGTGCGTGGCCGTGGCCCAGAAGAGCCCTCGCTCCCGGGCTCTTGGGCTCCTTAACTCCACCCACGCACGCCTCTCCTTTCTTTTTTTTTAACTAGTAAGTAGTTTGCACAGAACACGGTTGCAATAAGCAGGGGGAACTCTGAACGGTAAAACTACTCCCTGGAGGTGAGCGCCTGTCCTTTAGTGCCCCCAGCATCCGCTGTTTCTCGCAGGCAGCTGACACGTGTCTGGTAGGTGTTGGCTGGCGGCCACGGCCCTCCAGTGGTGTCTGCAGAACCCGGGGAGCCGGGGAGGAGGCTGTCCTCGGCCCACCCGCTGTCCTCACCCTTCCTGGGGCTGGGCTAAGAATAGCTGTGAGCGTGGCAGCCGCCCCACATCTTCCTGGGCGGTCCCTGCGCTGGACCCCAGGTCAGCCCCCTCTGGGGGCACAGGGGCGGCTGCCTTGTCGGCCCGGTGATGGCAGCCCGGCACACCGCCCGTGTTGTTTGGGGCAGCCATGGATCCAGGCTTCTGTGCTAACCCATGGGAGGGGACCCAGGGAAGCATTGCACCTGGAAGGAGATGCAACAGTGGTTTGGTCCTTTCAGCTCTGCCGACCCGCTGGGGAGGGGGAAGCCGGAGAGGCGTTAAGTCAGAGCCCGTGTTCGGATCCGGATCTTGTAGCTGGGAGCTCTTGGTTCTAGGATGACTTGTGCTGTTGAGGAACGAACCGCGCTGGGGTAGAAGAAGCATGGGGCCGGCGCCGTGGCTCACTAGGCTAATCCGCTGCCTTGCGGCGCCGGCACACCGGGTTCTAGTCCCGGTCGGAGCGCTGGTTTCTGTCCCGGTTGCTCCTCTTCCAGGCCAGCTCTCTGCTGTGGCCTGGGAAGGCAGTGGAGGATGGCCCAAGTGCTTGGGCCCTGCACCCCATGGGAGACCAAGAGAAGCTCCTGGCTTCGGATCAGCACGGTGCGCTGGCTGCAGCATGCCGGCTGCGGCGGCCATTGGAGGGTGAACCAACGGCAAGAGGAAGACCTTTCTCTCTGTCTCTCCCTCTCACTGTCCACTTTGCCTGTCAAAAATTAAAAAGAAAGAAAGAAAAAGCATGGATTTGGGGACTGGCCAAACCGGCTTAATCCGGGCCTGCTGATGGAGAGAGTGACCCTGGGCGACGGCTCCTGAGCCTCCCACCCCTGTGTGTGAAGTGGGGCCTGCAGGGTAGCCGAGAGTTGAGTGCTGGGGAAGCTCCTGGCGTTTGCCAAGTGTTCCGTTGCTGTGCCTTCCTGAGCAGGTCGCAGAGCGCTCCATGCTGCAGACCCTGGTTTTGAACCCCAGCTCCACCGCTTACAACCTTGGCTTCGGGCAGGACGGGTCTCCAAGCCTCAGTTTCCTTGTCTGTAAAATGGGGATAATAACAGTGCCTCCCTCCAGGTGACCAACCCTGGACCCCTGGGAAGTAAAGCCCATGCTAAACACAGCTTCCGGCCTGCAGCTTTGGCCAGGGTTTCTCACGGGCCCCACGTCGTTCCCTGTCCGCCATGTGCCCTGCCTTCACTCGTCTCTCCTCCTCTGTCAGGTATTTTGTCAAAATGGCCTGGGCCTGGACGTTCTGTCTCCTCCTGCCCTTCATTGCCCTCACCAACTACCTCCTGACGGGCAAGGCCGGCCTGGTCCTGCGGCGGCTCAGCACCCTGCTCGTGGGCACGGCCATCTGGTACGTCTGCACAGCCCTGTTCTCCACCATCGAGCACTACACGGGCCGCTGCTACCAGTCCCCCGCGCTGGACGGGCTCCGGCAGGAGCCGCAGAGCAAGCAGCAGTGCCAGCGGGAAGGCGGCTTCTGGCACGGCTTCGACATCTCGGGCCACTCCTTCCTGCTGGCCTACTGCGCCCTCGTGGTCGTGGAGGAGATGGCCGTGCTGCGCGAGGTGAAGACGGAGCGCGGCCACTCGCTGCATGCTGCCGTCACCGCGCTGGTGGTGGCCCTGGGCCTGCTGACCCTCATCTGGGTGTGGATGTTTCTGTGCACGGCTGTGTATTTCCACGACTTCTCCCAGAAAGCGTTCGGCACCTTGTTCGGGTTGCTGGGCTGGTACGGGACGTACGGGTTCTGGTATCTGAAGCCCTTTTCGCCGGGACTCCCTCCCCAGAGCACTAGTTTGAGTTTGAAGCGAGACAGCTACAAGAAGTAAAGCCGGGAAGAAGCGGGGGCGGGAGTGGCCGGACGACCCTCGTGTGTTTTAGTTGGCGGAATTACTGATCCTGCTTCTCCCAGGCAGTTCGGGGGATTGGTGCTGGAGTCTGGGGAGCTACTCTTGGCGACGGCACCGGGTCACAAGCACCATCCTTCCCACTCAGGCACGGCTTGTCCCTGGCAAGACCTGACCGGAGCCTGGAACACCCCTTTTGTCCCGAGCGCTGAGAGCCAGGGCTCAGCCAAAGGACGGAATCAGGAGAGCCTCCACGGAGCGGCCACGGGGGTGCCGAGCCCCGGGCTCCCTGATTCCCCGTGCCTTTCTGTTTGAGTGGCTCTCGTGGTGTGTGGCACAGTGTTTCCCTGTGGTCAGTTTGCACACGCTTTGATTTCCGTCAGGGTTCTGGAAGATACTCTGGTTGTAGGTTTGTGTCCCCCTTGGAACGTTCACTGTTGCACCTGGCGCGTGACCAGCCGCCCCAGCGCCCTTCAATCTGCAGTGCCTCCGAGCCTCAGTGCCGACTGACTCGTATGTAACAAACAATGGAACTTCCTGTCCGTGGTGTCTGTTATGTGTTGGTTTCTGGAGCAATAAGGTTGCCTTTTCCCCCTCGACTGCACTAATTGAGTGAACACTTTTGTAGTTTTTCGTAACCACTGTCGAGAGAGCTGGCGCGGATGAGCCCCTGCTCCTGTGCCGTTCTTTGGCACGTGTGGCTGGTGTTGAGGGTTTATTTGAGGACACTAATTTACTTTTTATAAACCAGACTCTTGGCTTATAGTATTAAATTCCACCTCGTGGGGCTGTTTTCTCTGGGCGGAATAAACTGGAAAGCACCATTCTAATCATAATTGGGTGGATTTTAAGCTGAATCAGAAGACTTTAGCGAAAGGTTTATTTACTATGAAATTGTCCCAGCCGCACACCCTGCTCACAGGTCCTTTACTCTGCTGTGGCCCGAGGGGTTTTTACTTTTGTCCAAGATTGGGACAATCCCGCAGTGAAGTGCAGCGCCCCCTTCTGGCTGCAGGGAGCTGCCCTGTTTGCAAAGACCTCTTAACATGCACCATGGACAAAAGCAATGCAAAGTCTGGGCCTGTCCCCCGCCCTTGACCTCAGTTGACCTTTGCTTTCTCAGCGCGGCTCTCGTGCTGTGGCCTTCGAGGTGCTGGCGAGGGGAGATGGTCTTCCGCCTCCGTCCCACAGAGCCACAGGCCGTGCTCTGGAGCCGGGCGCCCCTCTCTGCTCCCAGACCGCGTCTCCCACTTAACTTTCCAACGCAGCCCCCTGCCTTTTGGATAATGATCCTGGAAGCTGCTCTGGTGCACGCCCACCCGTCAGGCCTGGCAGTGGCATTGACTGATACACACTACACGTGACTGGCTCAGCTCAAGCTTAGGTTGTTAAGAGCTCGAGGGCAGGTCTTCAGGGTAAATTTTCATGTATATATATATATAAAGATATATTTAAAATACATATTTTATATCCCATCCAGCTGCAGGTTAGCATTATTGATCAACACGTGAGACATGACAGTATTGTACCCAGAGGGGCAGAAACCCAGGCAATTTGATGTCAGGTGTCCCCACCCGGGGGCTTTGGAGACGGTGGCACGATGTGGCTGGTGGACCCGAGAGACCGTTTTGCCTCCTGGCCTTCGCCTTTGTGAAGCGGGGGTGGGGGGTGCAGGCGGGGTAGGCGGCAGGGGCCTCGCTTGTTCAGCACCAGAAGGGGAGAAGCACCTGCGGAGTCCAGAGTTCGCAGGCCCACGTCAGTCTCCAGACGCGTCCCCTGGGCAGCCCGGGCTCTGGCTCGGCACTAAATGGGCCGTGGGGAAGCGGCAGTCACCGGCCCGCCGTGCAGCCCAGGCGCCCACCACTTGCTGCCTTTTCCTTGGGAGCCCCGTGTGAGACCGCCTGGCAGAGGTGGAAGAGTGGGGCTCAGGCGGACAAGAGGGGTGGGGTGTGGCCGTGGGCAAGCTTCATTTTCCCCATCGGTGTTGTCAGGGGTGAGGGATGTGACGCGTGTAGCTGCGTCACAGACAACGATGCCCTCATTCCCCTTTTCTTGGCTAAGCCTCTAGAGCGTCCTGGCTGGTGGCGAGAAGCCTGACAAGCGAGCCCCTTTGGGGTGCCGGGATCCAGGTTTCCCATTACACTAGTTTGCAGAGTCTCCTGTCCCCAGGTCTGAGCAAGAAGGTCTGGGGGCCTCTGCAACCCCAGAACACTGCTGTGGCTTCTGCCTCCCTGTGTTGAGGTTCAGCCCCTGGCGCCTCATTTTCCACGTGCATCTGCTGTAGTCTGGGTACCAGATTGTATTTGGAGAATGGCTGTTGCCACGGTTACGTGCACAGATGTCGTGTGTGTAAACAAGCAAATTGAAGTAAACTGGAGATAAGGAAACCTCACGTGCCAGCGTCTCTTGTGTTCCTTTCTGATGCCCAGGAAACCCCAGACCACTTGATGAGAGTGGTCATTCCTCCTGTGGACGTAGGGTGTTTCGGGCCATCGTTACTCCGTTTCCCCTATGCGCTGTGTAGCAGTGGGAGTCCATGTCTTCCCTCGGTGCCGCCTGCGTGTCTTGCAGCCCTGAGGTCGGGGCAGGCTTGGGAGCGGTCTTGCAGAAGCAGGGCTTGGCCTTGGGTGGAACCCTGAGGAGCGGTCAGAGTCCATGCACATAGGTCATCTCTGTAAGTCCTTTGCAGCCCTCAGTGCCTCTGGCCACGTGACCACTTCCCCGGCCTCTCACCATCAGCCCTACCTGCCTGGACCCCCAGCTTGTCTGTTGAAAGCTCCGTAGCTCCGGGAGCAGCAAAACTTCCTGTTCAGATTCTAGCAGCAAAGCCCTTGCCTTCACGCTGGGAGCTGGGAGCTGAAGTGGCCTGGTCCGCTCCCTGCCTCGTGGAGTCTTGGTCCAAAGTCCGTCCGTCCCTTGTTGGAGCTGGCGCAGAGGTTGCAAAGGTGAATTGGATACAGTGCTGCGTCTGGTGCCTTTGGCTGACTGGTGCGTTCTCAGGGAGGAGAACCAGTGCCACCACCAAGGGTCCCGAGTGCCGAGGCAAGGTCGGGGCCTGCGAGCACTGGGCAGGGCCCAGCAGCTGCTCTGCAGAATCCAGGAGCATTTGCAAGGGAGGCAGCAGTGCCCCGGGGTCCTGGAGGATGAGGAGCACAGCGGTTTGGCGGAGGGGGGCTCCCAGGCAGTGGGAGAGCAGGTGCAAGACTCGGCAGCTCCCCGGCCCCTTCGTGCCTTCAGCCTGCTTCAAGCACCCGACTCACTCAACTTTCCTTTTTTTTTTTTTTTTTAAGATTTACATATTTGAAAGGCAAAGAGACAGATCTTCTACCCATGGGTTCACTCCCCAAGTGGCCGCAACATCCAGGCCTGGGCCATGCCAAAGCTCGGAGGCAGGAGCTCCGTCCTGGTCTCCCCTGTGGGTGCTGGGGGCCCAATTACCTGGGCCATCCTCTGCCACCTTCCCAGGCGCCCTAGCAGGAAACTAGTCCGAGAGGAGCTGGGACTCAAACCGGCATTCCAGTGCGGCTTAACCTGCTGTGCCACGATGCTGGCCCCTTTCCTGTCCATTTTCCAAAGCAGCCGAGACTGAAGACCGGCAGACTTACAGGACTGCTGCAACGTCAGGAGCGCTCACTAGAAGTTACAGTGTCTGGCTCTGCGTCGGCTTCTGCGGCTGCTTTTCTTGCTGTTCTCTGTGACCTTGAACTTGTCGATCAATGCATCTGAGTCCCAGTTTCATCTGTTCCTCTAGGTGGGTGCACTGGAGAATCACCAGCTCTCCTCAGCCTCTCTGCTTGCATCTGTGTTCTTCCCAAGCTGCGTGTGGCTTTTATTTTAGGAAACAACATGAAAAGAAACTCCCACTCAGAGTGAGGTGGCTGCTGGCTTCCTGGTGATGACAGGGGAGCAGGCCTTGGGGGCCCTTCATCACCACCTGCCTCTTCTCGCCCTGGTACCTTAGTGTAGCACAGAACTCATCCCGTGGGCTCCTGTGGGCTCACTGGACCTTGCTAACTCCCAGGTGGATGAACTCCAAGGGCCTTGAAAAGGTCTCCAAAACCGGAACGCTGTTGGTAGCTGTGAAGGAGGGAGGCTCTGTGAAGAGGAACCTGGTGCAGCTTAGACATCTTCAGAAACTGTCCCAGATGGTGGCTTTGGTGCAGCAGCAAAGGTACCACTTCCGACAACCAGATCTCCTATCCGAGCGCCTAGGTCCGAGTCCCGGCTCTGCTTCCTATTCCAGGTTCCTACTGCTGTGTGTCCAGGGAGGCAGCAAGTCCTGGCTCCAGTCCTTGAGTCGCTGCCACCATGTGGAGACCCAGATCGAAGTCCTGGCTCCAGATGCTGACTTCAGCCTGGCCCAGCCTCTGCTACTGTGGGCATTTGGGAGGTGAACTACCAGATGGAAGACCTCTGTCTGTCTCTCTCTGCCTTTCAAATGCATTTTTTAAAAAGTTGTCCCAGAAACATCTGAGACAGTCTCTGGGGAGTTTAAAGTTGCACACACACAGTACATGAAACAAGCACTCTCCCGCCTGAGGGGGAGGGGCCGGTAGGCTGGTACCGCCTGTTTATCTGGTGACCTCGTTGTGTCCTGACTTAGGATGTGCGTAGGGATTTGGGCCATGGAAATCCTTCCGGAAGTGGGCAAAGACAAGCACCAAGTTTTACTGCAGTCATCCACCAGCGTGACAAATTGTCAAGAACCCAGACGCCAACCTGCAGCATAAATTACAGTGAGTGTGTGCCAGCCACATAATGCAGCCACCACAGAGCGCCCGTGGTGTAGCTCGTGTGCAGTCTGGGGGCGGAAGGGCCTAGGCTCGGCTGAGGCTAGCTCAGGGCAGTGTGTCCTCAGCCGGGTCAGAGTCTGGAGCCCCTAGGAGTGAAGCGGGAGCCGGGGGTAGCAGGGCCTCACCTGGCTCCACATCCGTGTCCTGATAGCTGAGGTGTGGCAGGTGCTCCCAGCCTGGTGCTGAGCATCCATTCGCAGAGACATGGGCCTGCCCGCAGTGGCCTTACAGCCCAGCTGCGCACGACAAAACAAGCCACTCCGAACAGCGTGCGAAGTGCCACCTCTCAAGCAGGAAGCATTTCCATGTAGCATTGAGAAAAGCGAACGGGGAGGAGATTGTCGTGGACCACCTGGGCTCAAGTCTGGCTCTGCCATATACGCTGACTGTGGCCTTGGACATGGGCCTTACCTTCTCTGGACTCCAGCTTCCTCATCCGCAAAGCGGGAGATAAGCACCCACCTCACAGGGTTGTGAGCGATAAATGAGTGACCTCGGGAAGCCAAGGCACTGTGGGAGTACTCACTGCAGGTCCCTCACGAGCCGGCAGTGCCACAACTTACTTTCAAAACTGGCAAAAGAGGCCCCCTACACGTGAATAGATCAGAGGTGGTTGACAGGCGCAGCCTGCCCCAGAATGCCAGTGTGGGACTGTGGGACCGGAGCCTCATGGGGACTGTCAGTCTGGCCTTGGGGCTAGCTAGAGGGTGCAGGGCTTTGAGAAGAGATAAAAGGAAAGGACTCATTGTACCCATGGTGTCTTTCTTGCCAAGATAAAATAGTCCCCTATTTTGTTTGAGGTGCTGTCCACTCAGGCCAGCTAAGGGCTGCCTGACCCTGGTTCCCAGGCTGCTTATTTTAAGGGACTAGTTGGGATCCTTATGGTGGAGCCCTGCCACTTGCCCTGTCTTTGCAGGGTGTGGCCACCTGGGTACGTGTACTGGCAAGGCCTGAGTGCCTAGGAGGTGAGTGGGCAGAGAGCCCGAGAACCACCCGATTAGCATCTCAATTTCTGGAGCAAAGTTATTCCAGCCCTACTTGGACTGTCTGCCCTAGCCCTTTTCCCACCTCCGTGGCAGTGAGGCAAGCACTTACTGCCTGCTGCCTCCCCGGTGCACATTAGCAGGACTGCTGGAACTGGGAACGGAGCCAGGACGTAAGCCCAGGCACTCAGAGATGTGACGTGGGTGTCCCAGCTGGCAGCTTCACTGCTATCCCAAATGCCTCCTCTGTGCCCGAGTTCTGACCATGCGCGCGCAGACGATGCCCTGGAAGGGGGAGCTCAAGCTTGCAGAGTGAACGTGGGAGCCGAGATTCTGTGCCAGCGCACACCCCTCACCTGGGTAACGGAAGATAATTGAACTTTTACTCTCCTAGGTCCCTGCTGATTCTTGGTAAAACAGCTCAGCCTCACACAGGCAGTTCTGCATTGCCCACCCCTGTGCTCCACCTCCATCCTTATGTTTGCTTCTCCAGGCCTGGCCGCCATGCTCCGTCCATGTAGATGCTGCTGGGAAAGCCACAGTGCGCTAGGCATTTGTTGGAGACAGCTCCGTTGGACAGCCGTCCTGCAGGTTCTAGAAAGAGTTGCCTGCTCTTCCAACAACTGAAGACCCTCCCTGTGTCCAAACCAAGATGGGCTTTCTCTGTCTTTGGCATGAGAAGCCATCTCTGAGCCTGCAGGGTCACAGACCTCCCCTTCCTCCTGCTAATCTCAGCCCCTTCCCCACCCCCAACATTTATCACGGAGGCCAAAACTGCCTCCCATCCTGCTCCCAGAGTGCTTCTCACCTTTGAGCAGTATTGCTTGCTTCTTCAGCCCCAAGGCTGGAGGTCCCGCGGGAGACGGGGTGGAAACTGGTCCCATTGAATGAGTCTGGCCCCGGATAGGTGCTCCGGGAGTGTTTATGAATGGGTTTTCTTCTACCTAGTCCCCCTGCCAGGGAACCAGAGGCAAATCACATGCTTCTCTACTCCTGCTTCTACTTCTGCCCAGCTAACACATCTCATCTTGCCCAGCTCAAATCCCTGGGCCCCCAAAACAGTCGTCTCTGCCTTCTCTCTGGAAGTGGAATCATCAAAGGTCAAGGTAACCCCTCCAAGTGAGGAACAAGGTGCACCTGCTACTAAGAAAAAGCACAGCAATTGTTGGCCCCCTTGGGAGTTTGGAGGCAACACACACCCGTTTGTATGTGCTGCTCAGACCGTTCACTGAGTGTCCCCTAACCACCAGTTTGGACTGCGTCCCAAGGCAGGTTCGGGCTGCAGTGTTAGCTCAGCCAGCTGCACCTCATGATCCAGCAGATCCAGCCGTGTACATTGTGAGGGAAGCACACAGCATGGAGTGTTCAGCGAGCCCGAACAGGAAGGCCTCAGGGCGCCCCTGGCGGACTTGACACAAAGCCATGCCCTTTTCTGCAAATGACAGTTGTTCTTTTTGAGCAGTGCTGAGTGCTTGCTCCTGGGCTTTGGTCGATACCAAACCCCTGACCACGAGACGCCAAGTGACTATGCAACGTGAGCTCACGCACCGGGTGTCAGCCGACCCATCCAGCCACAAAGCTGGGCACGTGCGTAAGTAGTCTGTCATCAAGTGAAAGTGACACAGCTCAGACTGTCGTGGTTCTGCCGCACTGCTGCCTCTCCTTCAGCAGAGGCCTGGTAGAAAAGTCCCCACTATTAGTTGATGCAGGAAGAAAAAACTCAGGCCTGGAACCAACTGGAAACGGATGGCCGTAGCGCTCAGGAACGCCCAAGAGGCCTAGCAGGAGGCAAGTCCTGTGGGTAAACAGAGTTCCAAGCTGCACGTTTGGTTATCCGCTTTTTCCAAGTGGAGCTAAAAGTCCAGAAATGTGACGTCACACAATCGCTGGACTGGGTGGGTTTGCTGGATGGTCAGGAGCGTGGGAAGATCGGGACCGGAGGGCTGATGGGAAGGAGGTCTGGGGGGAAGGTGCGGGAATGGACCTCCCACTGCCCAGCACCAGTGTTCCCTTCAAGGAGACCCGCTGCAGAGGAGCCCGTGGGTCAGCGAGCCCGTGGACGACCTGTGCTGCGATGTCCGTCGTTCTCTCTCCTCGGCCGCTCCAGTCTTGCTCCATAGGCTCACACACAGACTGGCCATGACCGGTGAGCCAGAGCTGCTAATGGACACATGGAATTCTCATCAAGACTGATTCAGCTAATCCTACCGCCGAGGGCTCAGCTTGCACAGAGTTCCAGCCAGGGCACCGTCCACCACAGGAACTAGCCACTAAGTGGCAGCTTACGCCGAATTCCTTCCATCACAGGAAGCAGCAATCTGTACTCACTTTCTGCATGTGGTTCTGCTTTCTCTGACCACTGCATCCATAGACTACGGTGCCTGGGTTTCAGTTTTGCTATTCCACATATAACACCACTGCTGACAAAGAGCTGATGTCACAGCAAAAGAAACACAGCAATGTGGTTGCACCTGCCGACATGTCTGGTCTTACTCTGAACTTCTCTCATCTTTAAGCTGCTGGGCCAGAACACTGAAATGGCCAAGGGGAGACCCTGTTACAGTGCCAGCTGGAGACACTCCAGGGTTGTAGCTGTGTCCTGCAGCATGCAGGGTATCCACTACACCCAGCCAGTGTGAGTCCAGCAATGCTGAGGTGGACGTGGGAGTGACCTCACTACTACACAGAATAACCCATCCCCAGGACTTGTGTTCCCATCCCTGAAACTTTGGACTCTGATGGCTTAGACCTTACTGCTCCCAAGGCAGCAATGCCTCTTGGACTTGAGTGGTTCAGCTGAATTAGAAGTTGAGACTTCTGCTTGGCCATCGAGCTCCTTGTATCATTGAAACTGCAGGCAAAGAAGTCGGATAGTCTTCTGGCCGGGGTACCTGATCTTGACCACCAGGGATACACTGGGCTCTTCCTGCACGATGGCAACATGAAGACTATGTATAGAATCAGGTGCCCCATCGCACGTCCACATCCAATATGAAGAGTAGTGGAGGAGCACAGCACCCCAAGGACCACCAAGGTTGAGCCTGGCGAAACACCCCCAGCAGCTGAGATGCTGGCTGAGGGCAGAGGACTAGCTAGAGAGAAAGAGAAATGTAAATGTCAGCAGTGACTGGGGCTCAGTTACAGCAGAGAGGGCTGGAGCAGACATGGGTATTTTCTTCTTTGCTCCTGGGTGTGGGTGCACTGACTATAAGGGATGCTGATGACGGTTACACTGGCATTTTAACCTGTGTATGATGGGATGTGGAGGTGTGGTTGTGACCTCAAGGACTACAGGAGGAATGGGAAGAGACTCCAGCATCCTACAGAGTGGTGTTTGTGTGTCTTGTTTTTGAAGAGGGTGAGCAGGTCCTCATCCCGGGAGAGGGGTCGATCCTGTTAGGGTGAGCATGAAGACCTTGTTCAGGTTTTACTGTGAGTGGGGAGTGCCAGTGTGGGTGTTTGCGCAGCCTGGGGGTGGGCAGTGCCAGTTGCTGTCTGTGGACCCTAAGGTCCACCTTGCCTTGCTTGACCCTGGCTATTTTTTCTTTTTCCCTTGATGAAAAGTTGTGCAAATTTTCGTACTTTTTTTTTTTCCAAAATAAATAAAACTATGCCTTATATTCCATCAATTATACTCTGGTTTAATGTTCTTTGGGCATTTTAACAGATTTTCCCTGCTGGGGCTGTGGGCTGGAGGGGTGTGCCCTGGGTGCCCGCCTGAGGTCCATGGATGGGTATCGTGAGCGGGTGGTTCTGAGCATGCTCAGTGCGCTGGGAAGCGCTGTGCCCGTCAAGATCAGAGCCGTGGGAAGTCTCTCCAGAAGCCAGCCACAGACCCAGCAGCCTGACTGCTGAACGCAGCTCCTGCTTGCTCTGCTGAGAAGCGAGACGGAAACTTCGCGTCTCCCCGCCTCTAGCCCGTTTTGGAGACGAGAGTTGGGTGGACCCCAGCGGGTTAGAAATGAAAAGCAATGGCTCCTCCTGGATGCTTTATTGGGGACTTTCAGTGGCTTCTAAGCATGAGCCTCGGTGACACCCAGACCCTTTCCCAACATGCGAAAGGCACAGGAAGGCGAGCCCTGTCCAGGGTGGGCAGTGTGGATGCAGAGACCTCCCTGCGTGGCACGGTGCAACATGAGGGCCCCCCGCCCTGATGGGGAAGGAGGGCGTCGGAGGAGGTGGCGTGGGCGGAGCCTGGAGAGGGACCCGCCCCTGCCCTGGGCTGGGCCTGACCTTCGGGGAGAAGGTCAGCATGGCTTTTACTGAATGTCCCACCTTACGGGAAAGCTCTAAGGTAGGCAAGGGTGACAGAGGCTGCCTCTGGGGCTTTCTGTTCCAATGCCAAATTGGGAGGGGATGAGGGTGTGCTCTCCAGGTTGGTCCCAACCATGGCCTGGTGTTTGGGTGCCACCGCCTTGTCCCGAGCCAGGGCTGCCTCAGTCCATGTCCAGGAGAAGAACGAAGCCCCTTCTGATCTTCAGGGGCCTCCCGGGGGCATCTCTGGCCCTCCAGCCTCACTCAGAGGTGCTGGTTAGAAGAGTCAAGTCTCGATGTTGGCTTTGTCCCGTGGAAGAGTTCCCTGGGCAAGAGGGAAGCAGAGGCGAGGGGTCAGGCCCCCCGAGCCTCCAGCACCTCTCAGGATCTGGGCCCCGCTGGATGAAATGGCCGGGGACTCACCTCAGGTCCTAACCAGCCCCCGCAGTTCTGTCTCGAGACCTTGAGGCAAAAGGAAGGCATTCGGGTTGTTTCTACTTTCACTTCCTTCCGGTCCTTAGCAGAGCCGCGGCCTCTGGTCACGGTCACGGTCACGGCATTGGCAACGTCTACTTCTACACTATGGCACGTGTCCACACTGACGATGGGAGTACTCAGAACAGGGGCGGGGAGGGGCTGCCGCGTGTTCATGGGACATGGGTGGCGGAGAGCTCGTGGGGTATCACACGGCAGACACACCGACAGTCAGATGTCAAGCCCGGCCTGGCTCTAGATGTATTTTTTCTTGAGGTACCAGTAGGCAAAGTAGCCCATCCCACCCAGGGAGCCCATGAGGAAGGACGCCCCGAAGAACGAGGGGGGCTTCCGCTTGACCAGCCGGAACGCGTTGGGGATGACGGCCGACAGCAGGGTGGTGTGGATGTCGCCGAGAACTTTCCGGAAAGCAAAGCGTCTCTGGACCCTCTCAAAGAAGGACTGCAGGTTGGGCCGGCTGCCGTCTTCCCAGTATTTCTTGGACAGTCCCAGGAACTTGAGGCGGTGCAGGGTGGCTCCGAGGAGGACATCGGCGAGGGTGAAGGCGCAGCCGCAGAGCCACAGCTCGCACTTCTGCCCTAGAGCGGGAGAGAGCAGAGGTCGACACCCGCTTCCCTCTCACCGGTCCCCTGGCTTCCGCCTGCCCACCATCGTGCTTCCCACTACTCCTTGTGGTGCCACCGCCTTGCCCTGATGCTGCCTCTATCACGTTTTTCTGTAAGTCAGCTGACTTAAGTGCAAGTAGGGGTTTACACTCCAGACTCACAAATCCACTGCCCCTGACAGCCCCCCACACGCGTCCACCTCCACCCTTCCAGCCACTCAGGCCGGAGTCCTTGGTGCCAACATGAGTTTTTCTCTTTCTTCCACCCTCCAGGCCCCACATACATGGTCAGCAGTTCCCATTGGCTTTATTTTAAAAACACAGCCAGAGTCTGATGCCACCTGCACCGTCCTGGTGTAAACAGCCGTGCTCGCCTACCCCAGTGCGCACAGCATCCCCTGAGGTCTCCCTGCCCCTAGCGTTCACTCAGCACAGCCGCCGGGGGGTCCTGAGAACTTCACCCTGACCATGCCACTTTTCTGCACCCAAGCCCCCCCGAGGGGCGCCTTGTTGGGGTCACAGTAAAAGCTGGGTCCTCTAAGCTCCCAGGTGCTGCGTGATTTGGCCCTCGGGCACTGCTCAGACCTCAGATTCTACTCCCCTCCCCCTTTCACTCCTCCAGCCACACTGCCCTCCTTACAGCCCTCAGGCCAGGAACAGCCCCACCTCTGGGCCTGGAACAGAATCCTCCACTGGATTCAGTCCTCCGCCTCCTCAGGTCTTGGCTCAGAGGCCATCTTCTTAGGGGGCTTCATGGACTACCAATTTATAATCGAACCCCCCCCCCCCCCGGGCCCAGCAGCCACTGTCCCCTGCCCGGTTTTGTTTTCCTCCATAGAACTCATCACCGCTGTGCACCATCTGTTTCCCGTATCTACTTTGTTAATCGTCTGTCAGACTCCGCGGGGCAGGGACTTGGACCTGCGTGTTCATGGCTGGATCTCGCACCCGAGACAGTGCCTGACGCACAGTGGGTGCTCAGCCAGTCTTTATGGGATGACTGATGGTGCCATTATCAGTGTCACTGGCCACAAACATCTGCAATGATAAAACTAAGCCGAACAAAACACATACCATTCAGCTCTGACTGGTGCAACTGCTCACCAAATCCTCTGAGGCCAAGACTTATGTTTTGTTTGCTTGTATTTTTTTTTAAAGGGGCCAATATTAACACATTATAAAGGGGTTAATACGTATGTAAAAGTAGCAACAAGCACCCTTTCTTTGATATGGTCAAAAGAACTGAAAAGAGAGTAATTCTCAGTGTGTGGTTCTTATTCTCACCAGGTCGTGGGCCATGTAAAAGCAGCCTGCATGTTGAGGGTACGCTTTGTGCGCGCTGCTTCTCCTGGCTGTTTAGACTTGAAGTTCTGCAGCTCCTTTGTCTCTCTCACCTCTTTGCTCACAGACCTTCAGTTCTCCCCACTGACTACAAGTTCATGTCTAAATTCTTTTTGCTTGGTTTTGGAGCCCTTTCGAGAGTGGGTTTAGCTCCAATATACTTCTCTAATCTTGTCTTCTCTCAAATTGCCCGTCTACTCACTGTTCCCCCAAACAGGCCACGCCCATTGCAGCCTCCGGGCCTTCGTCCCTGCTGTGTCCCACGCCTGTGATGCTCTTTTCTCTCCCTCCACTTCCTGTAAAGTCTGCTTTCCTGGGAAGATCACTTCCGCACATTTGGATGAGCTATTCCTTCCAGCTCAGGAATTCCATGAATCGGACACCCTCCATCATCAAAACCCCCACCCCCACCATGTTTCCTGTTACTTCAATCATTCAACAGATATTGACCTGGTAGTGTGTGCTGGGATGGAGATATTTCAAGACACAATGACTCCCCCCAAGAGGCTCAGGGTCATGGAGGGAAGGAGTTAAGACAGAAGGAAGGCTTTAGCCCAACGTCGTTCTTGTGTATGTGACTTCCAAGATGCCAGATGGACATTCAGGGAAGACAGTGAGGCAGCAGGTGGAGGCAGCGCCTGGTTCAGTGTCCTCAGTAGAGAGGTGGGTCTTGAAGCCGGGAGACTGCATGGCATTAGAAAGGGGGTGAGTGCACAGACTTGCACATTGGGGTGCGCCAAAGCTTAGACACTGGGCAACAAGGAGAAAGCAGCAGAGGGGTGAGGAGCATCTTGTGAGATAGGAGACCAAGCAGGGGAGCGTGGTGGCAAGGAGGAGGGAGTGCACAGTGTGTTCAAATGCTGGGTAGGGGTCAAATAAGAGGAGACCTGAGAAGTGGTGATTGCGTTTAGCGACTGGTGACCTTGACAAAGGCAAGTGGGGCAGAATGCTGCTGCTGAAAGCCTGGTTGGAGGGTGTTCAAAAAAGGAGGAGAGGAATTGGAGGCAGTGAGCAAAGATCATTGTTTCAAGTTTTGTTACAATAGGAAGGGCAGGCCAACAGAGTGAGACAGGTCAAATGTGAGATCCAGCAGAGACAAGAAATGCCTCTCCCAGGAAGATTTGAGAGAATTACGGACATGGCGTCCTGGAGGCGATGAGTGTGGATGGGTTGCAGTGTGCTAGGGAAGGGACTGGTCTTAGCTAGTTCATCCTTGGCAACCAGAGGGAATACGTGCTACCACATCCCATCCAATCTCAGTCGTCATCAAATGTAAGACACTGCCCCAGAGTAAGAGAGATGTGGAGCTGCTGATGGTGAGAAGCATTCCAATCAGAGGTGTTAAGATGTGATTGAACAAAAATGCACCCTGCAATTGATGAGAAACGATTTAGGTGTGGACATTAATGCTAGTGGATGGGTGGTTGTGGGGAGCAGAGCTGTGCAGATCTCTTCCAATGCTTCGATTTTCTCAGTGACAAATCGATCAGTGTGGGAGTGGTTGGAGGGTTAAGGACAAAGGAGGTTAAGGAGTCACCTGGAGAGGGAGCAGTGGGAGGCCCGGGTAGATCTAGGTCCCCTGAGAGTTGCGCTCATGAGTTCAAGTGAGTCCAGCCACATCTGGGATCACAGAGCAGGTGCTGAGTGGGTGGGGAGTCAGGTTTAACCAGTCGGAGGTTGTGCAAAGTGAGTGTGGTGAAACACGAGAGAGGCCAGGGAGCTGAGAGCGCAGGAAGGAAGTGCTCCTGGTGACACACGAGGGAATTGCGGCGAGGGGCTGTGGAGATGAGGCTGGGATGGGATGGGATGAGGGACAGTGAGGGGAGGCAGGGTCAAGAGATGGAAGTCCCCAGCCACAGACCGCAGGGTTTCAGCAAGGGAGGGACTGTACACAGAGTTGAGCAGAGGGCAAAGCTGAGCCCTGGGGCCCTCCAAGCGTTCACTCCCAGCAACGAGGAGAAACCCGGAAAGGGGTGAGACGGGGCAGCTTGTAAGATAGCAGATAAACCAGCAGGGTGTTAATCCTCATAACAGCTCTACCAAGTAGTTCTACTTTCTACAGATTAGGACAACTAGACAGAGAGCTTACATAACTTGGCCAAAGCCACTTAGCTCATCAATGGGCAAAGCAGAGCTTGGAGGTCACCTGGTTCCAGTCTGTGCACATAACCACTACATTAGGCTGTTTCTTTTGACATGCAAATGAACATGGACACAGCATGTGGCTCACGTACACTCAGGCCCCTTGCAGTAGGTTGTGTGTAGACAACCTTGGGGCTGTGTGCAGACCGGCCTGTGTTTCTGTATCCTGTATGGTCTGTGTTTACCCCTGTGTCTGCTGTCCAAGCCCCTGCAGCTGTATACGCACGAGGGTATTGCACACATGGGCATCTTTCTGTGGCGTGGGATCGCCACGTGGGTCAGCATAGATCATGCCCACACCCACCTGGCTGTTCGCTGGTAGACATGTTCATGAGCTTGTATGTGTGGGTTACAATTACGCTGTTTATGTTTGTAGGCAAATACCAATAGCTACAATGCACAACCGTGTCCATGCAAGCTCCTGTGAAGCTGTCTGGATGTCACCCGAGGCCCTGCCCCTTCCATTTCCTCCTCTCCTCTCTTCTAGCCATGCATGAACCCTGCCTGGTGCTTCTCCCAGTCTGCCAGCTCGCCATGAACCTGGCCAGCCACACCTTGCTATGCCCACGAAGCCCTGGAGGGCACTCTGCTGCTCGGCCCCATTACCTCCCTCAGCCACAATCGCGTGTCTTTGCAGCTTCTCCCACTTCGCTCAGCCCTTTCCCCAGGGGTCTCTTCGTTCTGAAAAGAGAAGCCTTCGGACGCAAAGGCCCTCACTCTCCACCTTGACGCCCACAAACCCGCAGGCAGGCACCTCTGCCGGCCGCCGTCTGGGACACCATGGCAGGCGCTGTCCTCCTGTGCATCCGGGCCTGCGCATCTTCAGTTTCCCTGTCTAGACCCTCCCACCTTCACCACGCTGCTCTGCGCCCTGGAAGGCGACGTGATGGAGGTGTCACTGGGGTCCCTGCCCTCTGGCTCCCCAGGGTTAGGCAAAGAGGGAGTGTGAGGCTGGAGATTTGCCTCCATCAGCCCTACTCTGTGGGTGGCCCTGGGCCAGGGTGGCCCTGAACTGAAAGTCAGGTGGCCTGTCTGGTGGCCCCCCAACACTGTCTCTGTCCCAGTTCTCGAATCTGCTCCCAACCCTAAGGATGTCAGGGCCAGGGTGCTGCTCGGTGCCTGTGTCCCTGCATCCTACCCACAGTCTCTTAATTGAGCCCTCTAATTTGGCCCAGTTGGAGGACGACCCGTTTCCCACACCCTCCTGTCTTCCCAAGACCTTTGTGTGGCTGCTCCCGCACCATCCACTTCTCCTTTCTGTGCGCCATTCCGAGCAGCGTGAAAACACACCCGTCTGTCTCCCGTCTTAAACCTTTGCCTCTGCTCAGCCCGCATCTGTCTCCAGCTCCCGCTTCGCTGTTCCGTCTGCAGACACACTTTGCACAAGGGCTGTTCCATTCCTTGCCTCCCATTCATTCTTTAACTTGTTCCAATCTGCCTTTGGCCCCCACACCCTTGCGAAACTGCTCTTGGGGAGGCACTGCCAACATTCTTCATAGCAAATCCAGGGCTCTTTCCTCTCCTGGCTCACTCGGTCTCTGAGTAACATCGGACACCATCTGCCTCCTTAAAACACAGCCTGGTCCCAGCTCCTGAGAGACAGGGGCCCTCTGAGCTGTCTGGCCACCCCCCCCACTGGCACCTCTGCACCTCAGAGTGGCAGCGCCCACAGCAGGAGGTGGTTGTAAAACATGTTGACAACTGCGGGATGCTGCACCCTTCAGTGGGGCCCACATCTGGCCCCTCCACAGCAGGGGCTGTGTTTCGTGACTTCTCCTGCGCAGAGCATGGCAGAGCAAGGCCACAGGAGACACTGTGCCTTCTGCCTCTGTCTGTCTGGGATCACTCACTCGGAGACAGTCAGCTGCCATGCTGCAAGGAAACCCAAGCAGCGCTGGGAGAGGGCCATGGGGCTGAGGACCTGAGATCTGCTTCTCAGCTCGCCAGTGAGGCCCTGCGCCTCTAGCTAAGAACCGTGGGGATGAACCAGCTCAGAAGGGAATCCTCCAGCCCTGGTCAGGCCGTAAATGACCACAGCCTCAGCCAACAGCGTGACTATGACCTGCACCAGACAGTCCTGAATGCGAGCCAGCCAGCTAAGCCGCTCCAGAACCCCTGGTCTGCAGGAAGTGCTTTCTTCGTGTGCGCCGCAGAGCTTGGGAGCGCTCCGTTATGCAGCTAGAGGCAGCTAACTCGGCCCGACTCCTCCTTGTCTCTCTTCATCCCTCCCTAGAAGAAACCATCTGTTTCTGCGGCTTTACACGTCATGTCGTGGCTGAGCTCTCCCAAGTCCCTCGCTCCAAATCCTGACCTCTCCTTTGAGAGCCAGACTCTAGTGTCTCACGCCTATGTGATATCCCCCCTGGGTGTCTCAAAGGCATCCCAAACTCACTGTCTCCCCAACGGAACCCTCAGTTCCTCCTTGCCCCTATCAGGAAATGGTTCCCTTCAGCGGTCCAGGCCTCTCCTCCCTTCACTCCTCCCCCCACTGTCAAGTTCCTTTCTATCCCCAAATCCTTCTTAAGTCCATCACACCTCACCGTCTCCACCGTGGCCACCTCAGCCCAAGCCAACATCACGTGTCTCCCAGGTGGCTCCAGTGGCCTCCCTGGAATCCATTTCCACAGGGCCATCAGAACTTAGCACCCCACAGACTGCAGGAGTGGCCACAATCCCCTCCACTCCTGTACACACGCCCCTGGGTGATGTGGCTGTGCTGCCATCAGGAGGCAGAGTCTAAGCCTCCACCCCTCAACCTGGGCTTTACCAGATCACTTGCTTGAGCTCGGGGGACTTCAGAGCAAACGCGGGACGAGCAGAGGCTGGAGGGGGTTTGCACATCCGGTCTCTACTCTCGCACTGCAACTATTGCTGTGTGAAGGAGCCCGGGCTAGCCTGCTGGATTAGTGGCAACTGGTGGCCCAGTCAGCTCCAGGGCCTTGCAGACAGCAGCAACAGCAGATATGCCTGTGAGACCACTGTCACTGGCCACGAACGTGGGAGACCAGCTGTCCCCATATGGGACAGCCACGAGCTGTCCCAGCTGAGCCCAGCCCCCAGACCAGGCCACAACTCATGAACAAACTCATATTTGGGGATGGTTTGATATACAGCAAGAGCTAATGGACACAAAACCTTCCTAGGAGTTCCCCTTGTACTTAGTACAAAATCTCACCTTGTCCCTCTAGCTCCTCCCAATAGCTCCTCCCAAGCTCACTCACATCACTGACCACACAACACAGCACACGGTCACCTGGGGATCCCTGTCCTCTCCCACCTCCTGTCATTCCCTCAGCCTGGGACCCACCTCCCCTGGTTCTCCTTCCAGTCACACCTTGAAGTCCAGCTCCTCACAGAGGCTTTTTCCATCCTGCTCTCGACACGAATCACTGTTTGTGACTCTGTTGCCTTGTGACATTACTGGACGAATGGCCTTCCCCTCCCCAAGGTGAGCTCCATGAGAGCAAGAACAATGTCTAGTTGTGGTTCATAGCTGTACCCTCCAGGACAAGGCACATAGTAGATGTTCAATAAATGTTTGAGTGCTTGAGTGAAGAACAAAGGTCTTCCCCATTATTGTGTCCATTTCTGCTCCTGGCGCACTTCACCTCAAGCCAGGTGCTGTGAGAGCACTCAGCACTCGCTGTGGCCCAGAATTAACTCCCAGCACCTCGGGATGTGACTGCATTTGTAGAAAGGGCCTTTACAGAGGTGGTTACGTGAAAATGGGGATGTCCCGGTGGGCTCTGAGACACCCGGACTACTAACTACTGCGGTAGTTAGTGGGAATCTGGACCTGCAAAGACACCAGGAGGCTGCGGCCCAGACTCAGCAGGAAGCGGCCACAGGCGTGCCAAGGAGAGGCTCAGCAGAATCAACCCTGACGACACCCTGACCTTGGACTTGCAGCCTCTAGAATGGTGAGACAAGAGATTTCTGCTGACACTTTGTCTTGGCAGTCCCAACATCTAATACAGAAATAAACAACAGCCGAGAGTCAAGGTCACCCAGCGAGAGGACAGCAGAGCCGAGACTCCGTCTGACCACGGAGGCCAGACCACCATGCCTTTCGGCCCTGACTCCCCCCAGGCACCGTCTCAGGTAGTGGCGGGAAACTTACTGTGTAACACTGAGGTAGGCGGCATTTCTCACTCACTCAGCCATACCACGCGGATTTTCAGAAAGGCTTTAAGGAAGCTTCTAGGCACGGTGGCATCGCTGAGCAGGACTTTAGGTTTCTGTGTGTGTCCTGAGGCTGAGGAGACACCGACCCCCTTGCAGCAGAGGGGGACCCTGTCCTTGGCCCAGCGACGTCATTTATGAGCTGCCTGACCAAGCCCGTCACGGCATCTCTCGGAGCCTCCCTTTTCACATCTGGAGAACGTGCACACTTTCGCTCTCACGTGTTCGCCACTGGCATTGCCAAGAATGGGCCAAGTGCTCTTCCCAACTTACCCATCGAGACGGGTCAAGGACTTTAAGTTGTGGTCTCACCACACCAGTTCACAGATGAGGAAACAAAGACTGATCGGGAGAGCCATTTGTCCACAGTCCCAAAGGCCATCCAGCAAAGCTGGGACTCTAACTCAAGCCTGTCTTACTCCAGATGCCTCCTTCCAGTCTGCTCTGCACTCCCCTCCCACCACATACACAGACACCTGTGTGCAGGGAGCCATGCGTGCAGTCGTGTTGCACATGTTCCATACGTTTGCATGGCTGAGGAGACGGGACTATCAGACCTCAGAAAACAGAGCAAGATGGAAAGGATTTGAAGAGAGCTCTGGAAAAGACGGGGTGTAACTGGCAGATGGAGCCAGGTAGCACGGGGCGGGTACGCCAGCCGTAGGAGCAAGACTGTGGAGGTGGAATGAAGCTGGCATGTCAGACTCAGAGACCTGCTCGCAAGCAGGAAGTCAGGGTCAGAGAGTGGTGAGCTTGAATGTCTGGCTGCAGCAGGAGTCGGGGCAGGGCGGGGCAGGGAGGGTTGGATGGGCTGCAGTCCCCCACCTTGCCCAGGCTGGCACCCACCCTCGTTCTCGAGTTTCCTCTTCTCCAGCTCAGCCTCGATCTGGTCCAGCACCATGGCCAGCTCCCCGAGGATCTTCTTCAGGTAGCTCACGTCGTCATGCTCCAGTATCTTGGCCTGGGGGATAGGGCAGGGGAGGCTGAGCTGGCTCCACACAGCCAGGATATCCAGGGCTAGAGGGAGCTGTGCCTCACCCACTCTGCAAACCCAGCCTCCAAATATCCCCTCGGGGGAGAGAAGGTCCCGCTTCAGTCCTATAGGTTTGGCTTGCCTAACCTATAGGTCATTTTGTGGGGCTGGTCCCTCACTCCTACACACGGCTGCTGGCTGCCAGTGGCTCACAGCTGCCTCTTTCCCAGAGAACTGCTCTCAGCCAATGAGGAGCTGCCCAGACCAGAAATCCCTGGGAGGCCACCCCCTCTACCACCAGATAGTCTGTAGGCAGGGATATGTCGACATGAAATACTGGTCCCTGCCTCGAGGCGGGCCACCCTGACCCTGCGTTTTATGCTTCAAAGCTTCTGTGGCGCTGGACGAGGCTTGGCTGCTTCCTCTCCTTGCCCAGTCTTCCCCCCATCCTCACTGGGTTTTCTTCAGAGATCCCACACTTTCTCCTCAGCTAAGGACCTCTGTTCAAGGTGCTGCTTTTAGGAACACAACCCAAGACACGAGAAAACAGAAGCCCAGGGGTGGCAGTGGTCTGCCCAAGATCAAGCAGTCGGTCAGTGGTGGAGGGGACAGGATTGGAAAAGCAAGTCAATAGTTTGTTCCATTTCATGTCATCAGTGGGTCTTCTACATAGAACCAGCGCCTTCTAGTTGCTCCTTTCCATGGAAAAGAAGGTGGGGGAGGGGGGTCTGCAGGCCAGGGCACTCACCATGAGCTTCTTCTGTTTAGAAAGGTAGGGCTCAGAGAGCGGAGGCTCCTCCTCATGGTCCAGTTTCGTGAGGTCCGTGGTGGCGCTGGCTAAATGTCCTGCGGAGAGAAGAGGAAAGGCCCTGCCCCTCTGCTACCTTGTGCCTCCCCATCCCTTCCTGCACACAGCCCAAACACTGCGCAGGACGGTGACAACATCTACAGCGAATACTGGTGCCGCAGGGATGGAGGGGATGCCATCCTGCCCTAGGCTCAGGCTGGTGGGGGACAGACGCACCAAGACACTCTGTGCCACAGCATCACCAGTCTGTACTGAAGAGCAGACAGAATGCTGTGGGAGCCAGGGAGCCACCTGCCTGGGGCACAAGTGGTCAAGAACCTCCACCAAAGAGGAGATGGCACTCTTGAGCTTGAGTAGGGATGCCAGAAATGGACAGCACCCCAAGCCTTGACCTCATCGTCTTCCCTGCCCCACCTGCTCCTCCCCCTGCAGCCTCCCCCACGCCGAGCCCAGCCAGACCCCTGGGAGTGGTCCTTCTGTCTTCCCCTCTCTCCTCCTCACAGCAACCCAGCTCTAAGTCACGCTGACTCTTACTCCTTAATCTTTCTGCTATTTCCTCACATCCAACCTCACCCATTCAGCCCACTGATCTCTCTCTCTCTCTTTTTTTTTTTTTGACAGGCAGAGTGGACAGTGAGAGAGAGAGAGAGACAGAGAGAAAGGTCTTCCTTTTTGCCGTTGGTTCACCCTCCAATGGCCGCTGCGGCCGGTGCATCGCACTGATCCGAAGCCAGGAGCCAGGTGCTTCTCCTGGTCTCCCTTGCAGGTGCAGGGCCCAAGCACTTGGGCCATCCTCCACTGCCTTCCCAGGCCATAGCAGAGAGCTGGCCTGGAAGAGGGGCAACCGGGATAGAATCCGGCACCCTGACCGGGACTAGAACCCGGTGTGCTGGTGCCGCAAGGCAGAGGATTAGCCTGTTAAGCCACGGCGCCGGCCTCTGATCACCTCTTAATTCAGACCCCCAGTCATCTTTTACCTGGATGATTTTTAACCCACCCCTATCACCCCACTCCCTCCCCTCCAAGCCCTTCTCCCCACTTCTGCCAGTCACACACTTGACCCTGCTTTTAAAACTACTTTTAAAATTTGCCCCTGGCTCCCCTCTGCCCTCAGATAATGTCCCAGCTCCTCAACCTGACTTCAGAGATCCTGCAGGACTCAGCTCCTCTCCCTCTCACCAATTCCATCTTCCACTGAGTTCCCCCAGCTGCCCCGATGGTACATTTCAGCCACTCCAAATTCTTGCTGTTCCCTCACGGTGCCGGACCATTCCAACCTGCCAGGTTCTGTCCACACTGCTTCTCCCTCTGGAATAGCCTTACCCTCTATTCCTGAAAACATGCTTCCGGGTCACTGCTCCATGAAGCCTTTCCTGTTCCTCCAGGGGATCTGACCATTTGATGCCTTTCTTGCCCAGTGTCCACTGCCACCAGGGAACACAGACACTGATCAGAGCTGCCATGGCACAGCTCGATTAACCTCGCAGTCATGTGAAAAGAGCCCCACTGGACGTGAGCGGTGCACAGCCTGTAGTCTTTGCTCCATGGCCATATTGAACCCAGGCACTCTGGCAGGGGACACAGGCATCTTAACTGCTGGGCTGAATGCCCACCCCCCTGTATGTGGAGATTTTGATGCTGATGTCCCTGTCTCTGGAGGTAGAAGTCTCCCACTAGAATTTAAGCTTCTGGACAGCAGTGCCTATGTCAGACTTGTCTCTGTTCCCTTAAAACCCAGTGCAGGCTGGCACAGAGCAAGAGCTTAATGAGTGCTGAACAAATGAATGAATGAATGAATGAAATGAGTGACTGGTGTTGTTTATCCGGTGTCCTCTAAGGTCTCACCCTCCATCACCTTGATCCCGGCCTGATACTCTGGCCGACACAAACCCATGCTACACACTCCCAGCTCCTTCAGCTTCAGAGCTATATTAAGTCTCATGGATGTTTTATGAATGTGAAGGTCAAGTAGCGCAGCTTCTCTCTTGCCAGTCACTGGGGCTGCCCGTGGCGCTCTCTTTAGACTGCAGGAGGCCAGGCCAGGCCGGGTGTAGGGAACCAGACCGGAGGAACCGTGCCCCTAAGATGGCGCCGACTCCCTGCTTCCGGGTTCTTCCTCATCTCAGGGAGTTCCCGCTCTTGCTCGCTCCTTCCCGCCTTAGATTTCCCGCTCTAGCTCGCTCCTTCCCGCCTTGCCACGAGATTGTCCTATCCCCGCGCTTCTAGCCTATCACCTGATTTGTGACGTGTATTGTGCATATAAACCCTTGCTACGCGGGTGTAAGGGAAGTTCCTGCCCAGAAGAGATCGAAGCTGGATCTCCTGCTTGCCGAGCAATAAAGGAACCCCGTGCAAAGTGTTCGGTCTCTGTCTCTTGCTGGACGAGGACGGCGCCGAGCAGCTGGTGGCCCGTACGGGGAGCTTCCTCTACGTTGCCCGGTAAGTAGAAGGTAAGCGAGGTCAGTCTTACCGTCTGGGCCCCGCGAGTGAGGTATATCTCGTGGTTGGAGGGTGGACGCACCCTAAGATAGCGGACGTGTTTCCCCGCTTTAAACTGAAAGAATAGCAGACTTGTTTCCCCGCTTTAAACTGAAAGAATAGCAGACTTGTTCCCCCGCTTTAAACTGAAAATAAGATAGCGGACGTGTCTTCCCGCTTTAAACTGAAAATGGGAAATTCATCTAGCCATTCAATGTTGCTTAATCCGTTAAAAGCATTATTGCGTAGCAAAGGGATTAAGGTTTCTAAGACCACACTTGTCAGGTTCCTTGGAAGTGTTGATTTCTTTGCGCCGTGGCTCACCCACGAGGGCCAAATAACTCTTGAGTCTTGGGAGAAATTAGGAAAGGATCTCCGGCGCACAGTTAACGATCCCCAGGAACCCGATATCGACCCCGTTGTTCTCCCCTTATGGGAACTACTGCGGGCGTGCCTCCAAGAGGAGAGGTCGGTGGGAGCGGACCGCCCGACTCTTACGGCGGTTCGCGAGGCTCTCGAGGAAGTTCGTTCTCAGAGCTCGGACGGCGCCCGGGACCTCATACAATTTAAGGACACGGGATGCCAGACTTCCTCACTGGCCTCAGGCTCCGAATGTGGCTCCGCCTCCTCTGAGTCTGAGGGGGAAGGGGACGGCGATCCTAAATCCCCGCCTCCTACGTATGCGCAGCTGCGGCAAAAGTTAAAAGATGCCTGTTTACGCCCTCTAGTGCCTACGGCTCCTCCTATCGATGTCGTGCCCGCCCATCAGATTAAAGACGCAGCGCCTCCTACTGGCGGTCATGTAGGCGTGCCTCAGCCCCATCTAACACCCGTGCCGCCATGGCCATTAAACGTCCCAAATGTGCCACCTTTTTCAGGCAGACAGTTTCATCAACAAGCCTGGAAACAGTTGCGAACTGGCGCTCCCGCTGCCCCCGCTCAGGCTTACCCTGTTTTGGCTTTGGGCACGCGAGAGGCCCGGCACGAACCATTGGACATGACAGTATTAAAACAACTTAAGGCTGCGGTCCATGACTATGGACCCACAGCCCCATTCACATTGTCACTCCTTGAATCAGTCGGCCAGTCCATTTTAACACCTAGCGACTGGACCCAATTGGCTCGGGCCTGTTTAAGTCCAGGCGGCTTTCTTTTGTGGCAATCTATGAATACAGAGTGCTGTCATGACCAGGCAGATGAAAATGCTGAGGACGGCCACCCTACGTGGAATGCTGATATGCTTTTAGGGCGTGGACCTTATCAGGCTGACCAGACCCAATTCCCTAGACAAGTATACAGGCAAATTTCCAACTGTGCCCAACGTGCGTGGAGGCAGGCGTCCAATCCAAGTGACTCAGCTAGCCACCTCACCAAGATCGTTCAGGGCACGGCCGAACCCTTCGCTGATTTTGTCGCTCGCATACTTGAGGCTGCGTCGCGTATTTTCCCTTCCGAGGTTGACGTTCAGCCACTGGTCAAACAAATTATTTTTGAGCAGGCTAATAAAGAGTGCAAAAACATTCTTCGACAATATAGACATAAATCTCTGGACTCCTGGTTAAAATACTGCAGAGATACCGGTGGGCCACTTACTAATGCGGGCCTAGCTGCGATGCTGGCAAAAGTCAAAGAAAACAGTCCAAAATCTAAATCGACCCGACCCCCCATATCTTCAGGACTTTGCTTCCAATGTCATCAACCGGGTCACAGAAAACGCGATTGCCCCAATCTCAGCCATGGGTATTCCACGGCACAGCCTTCAGGCATAGAGCCTTGTCGCCGTTGCCGCAAGGGCCCTCATAGGGCAGAGGTATGCCGTTCTGCTTTCGATATCGATGGCAACCCACTTACAGGTAGCGCCCAGGGGCCAAAAAACGGCCAGAGGGGGCTCCCCAACCCAGCGAGGAGCCCCCAAAATCAAATCTACTCTCAGGTTCCACCTCCCGTGTCTGCGCTACACCCAGTGCACCCTCAGCCCGTGCCACTCACGGGTCCGCAGGCCTGGACCTCCGCGCCACCTCCCCTCTCCTCTTAACTCCGGAGATGGGGGTACAATTAGTGGAGAGCGACTGCTCCGGTCCTCTGCCCCCGGATTCGGTTGGATTAGTGTTGGGTCGGTCCTCCGCCGCCCTCCGAGGGCTAGCTGTGATCCCCGGGGTAGTTGACTCTGATTTCACTGGTAAAGTAAAGATCATGGTTCAGGCCCCTCAGGGACCTTTAGTAATCAATCCTGGAGACCGTATCGCACAAATGTTATTACTGCCCAGTCTTCACTCTTTAATCCCAGCTAAAAACCACGTTCGCGGCGCTGGTAACTTTGGGTCCTCTGGCATTAATTTTACCGGCTTACATATGCTTTTAAATGAACGTCCCACTTTAGTGTTGCAGATTAATGGCAAGGACATTAAGGGACTTTTAGACACAGGAGCCGACAAATCCATTATAGCAACAAAGGACTGGCCTAGTACATGGCCTACAAATGTGGCGGAACAAACCTTGCAAGGACTTGGTTTTGCTCATTTCCCAAAAATCAGTGCAGCCTTGTTGTCATGGCAGGATAGCGAGGGTCATAGAGGACAGTTTTCTCCATTCATTTTACCTCTACCCATTTCCCTTTGGGGGAGAGACGTCCTGGCCGAAATGGATGTTGCTTTGGTCACCACTTCCCCTGCAGTACGATCTATGCTACAAAATATGGGTTACGTCCCAGGCAAGGGACTCGGTGTCCAGCTCCAGGGCCACCCTTCCCCCATTGAACCAAAACAAAGACCAAGTAAAGTTGGCCTGGGTTTTTCCTAGGGGTCACTGTTTCGCCTCCTAAACCAGTGGAGCCTTTACCCATCTCGTGGCTAACGGACGTACCCGTCTGGGTTCCACAGTGGCCCCTATCTCAGGAGAAACTGGAGGCAGTCAACACTCTGGTCTTGGAGCAGGTCAACGCTGGTCATTTGATCCCATCCACCTCTCCATGGAATACGCCTATTTTTGCCATCCGCAAAAAATTAGGTCAATGGAGACTCTTACATGATCTTAGGGCAGTCAACGCACAGATGCAGCCTATGGGCCCTGTGCAACGTGGTCTTCCTCTGCTTTCGGCACTTCCCAACCAATGGCCTGTTATTGTAATAGATCTTAAGGATTGTTTCTTTTCCATTCCATTGGACAAAAAGGATACCCCACGTTTTGCTTTTACTGTCCCCACCCAGAACCAGGAACAACCGGACAAGCGTTGGGAGTGGACAGTCTTGCCTCAGGGTATGACTAATAGCCCCACCATGTGTCAAGTCTATGTAGCCCAAGTACTAAAACCTCTTAGAGACCGATATTCCGACTGCAGGTGCCTACATTATATGGACGACCTACTGTGTGCAGCCCCCACAGCAGAGAGGCTCCTGGCCTTATACAGTACACTCCAACAAGTGCTGGAAGGGGCAGGGCTGCATATTGCACCTAATAAGGTGCAATTGTTGTCTGTAGTTTCTTATCTTGGGGCTATAGTCGCCCCTACTCAAATTAGACCTCAAAAAATTCAAATAAAAATCAATGCTATCTCCACTCTAAATGACTTACAAAAACTTTTAGGGGATATCAATTGGATTAGGCACTACCTTAACATTCCTAATGCTGCATTGCAGCCCCTCTTTAATATACTTAAAGGAGACCCGGATCTTGCTTCCCCCCGAACCTTCACCTCTGAGGCCAAACAAGCACTGTCAATTGTCAACGATGCCCTTAGTAAAGCCGCCCTAAAACGTTGGGACCCTGCGGGAGACCTTACTCTTTGGGTCCTCGACACCCTTAAACAGCCCACCGCGGTCCTATGGCAGGATGGGCCTCTCCTCTGGATCCATCCCTCAATGTCATCTACTAGATCTATTAGTTACTATCCCGTGGCAGTGGCGGAGATAACTCTCCTAGCCATTCAGAGGGCTATCCAACATTTTGGACGCGAACCATCCACCATTGTTGTCCCCTATTCCATGGAACAGGTACGTGTGCTAATCGCTTGTACTGATGCTTGGGCGGTTTTAGTCTGCTCCACTTCCGCAACTATTACAAACAGAACACCCTCTGATCCTTTGCTAACCTTTGTTCAGTCTCACCCAGTTATTTTTCCAAAGTCCACATCCCAAAAGCCCTTACAGGGAGCCCCAGTAGTGTATACCGACGGTTCTAAAACAGGAGTCGGTGCATATGTTGTTTCAGGATCTGTGCCAAAAACATTCCAATTCGCTACTAACTCCCCCCAGGTAACTGAACTTCTTATAGTTAACCAAGTCTTCTCTGATTTCCCCGGACCTGTCAATATTGTGTCTGATTCACGCTATGTGGTTAATTCTGTGTCTATCCTTGAGGCCGCAGGACTAGTCAATTCTTCATCCTCCGTAGCGACAGTTTTCCTCACCCTGCAAAAATCTATTTGGAATCGGTCTGCTCCTTTCTTTATTACTCATATTAGAGCTCATTCTTCCTTACCTGGACCCATGACCACAGGCAATGCTATAGCTGATCAAGCCACACGCCCCATTTGGATACTCCAATTTTCTTCCCCAGAAGAGCAGGCTATCCAGTTTCATTCAGAGTTCCATGTAAACGCAAAAACCCTTGCCGCCAAATTCGGTCTTTCTCGTGCTGCCGCTCGCGATATTGTTCGCCATTGTGCCGCATGCCCTACTTTAACCCCTGTGCCTTCGGTGGGGGTTAATCCCCGAGGATTACTACCAGGACATATCTGGCAGATGGATGTCACCCACATATCCGAGTTTGGGACCTTAAAGTATGTTCATGTGTCAGTTGACACCTGTTCCCAAGTAATTTTTGCTTCTCTGGAGACGGGTGAGCGTACCACCCATGTCATTAATCACTGCCTTGCTGCATGGGCAGCCTGGGGCAAACCAAAAACTTTAAAAACAGATAATGGTCCTGCATACACAAGTAAATCATTCCAAGATTTCTGCACCCGTATGCAGGTACAACATAAAACTGGAATCCCTTATAACCCTCAGGGACAGGCCATAATTGAAAGGGCTCATCGAACCCTCAAGGCTTTTCTCTTAAAACAAAAGGAGGGAATTGCCACGGGCAAAACCCCTCGAATGCGCCTCTCCCTTGCACTGTTTACTATAAACTTTTTGAATTTGACAGATCATTCTATGTCCCCCGCTGAGAGACACATGTTAAAGGAGCCATCTTCACGAGGCTATGTCCGTTGGAAAGATGTCCTCACGGGAAAGTGGTACGGCCCGGATCCGGTATTATGCTGGAACCGAGGCGCGGTCTGTGTCTTCCCACAGGAATCTGGAAGAGAACCTCTCTGGATACCGGAAAGATTGGTCAGAAAAACAGCCCCGCCGCCGCAAGATACACCTCTATCACCTACGGACGACATCTCCCCCGAGATAACCGAGATTACCACGCTCTCACAGGACGACAAATTGCAACAAAACAACGAGACGTGAGATGCACCCCTTCCGCTTCTTCATACTGGCAGCGGCTTTGCTCCCTGGCTCTTATGCGGGCTTTAACTCCAACCCCACTGCTTTACTGCAGAACGTAGGCAACCCTTGCGACTGCAAGGGGGGGACCAGCAACACCGTACTGCAGCGTACTCACATCGCCACAGCTGATTGTGGGGACAAAACTGCATATCTGCCCCTCCAGGGGATCCCCGGCCTACCACGCGGCTACATATGTGTGCCCAAACCCCGCGTTTCTGATCCCCATAGCAAAAACCACTCCTGTCCTTGCTCGACCTTTCAAGAATCCATGCACAGCTCTTGCGATTCCTCATACTTCCAATGCACTTCTGGCGGTCAGTCGTACTATGCCACCCAGTTACAAAGTACTCGCAGGTCCTCTAGTCCTGACCATTTGCCACAGGTAGTCCATTCATCCCCCTACCTCTCAGCCCCCTGTGTTGGTACGCCTGGACAGTGGGCGTGCTGGCGCACTACGGCACCCGTGCATATCTCTGATGGCGGAGGCCCACAGGACCAGCTCCGCCACCAACAGCTAACAAAGCGATTAAAACCCTCGTCCCCCCATCCCTACTCACGCCTCACATATGGACAATGCCTCCATCAGGCACACACCTTCCTCGAGTTGTCTTGTTCCCCCTCTCATTCATTGGGCTGTATCACCCATCCCTGACGGGGAGCGAAAACTGGGTATGCGAGACCAAAGGTACTGCAGCAGGAGTCCACCCGGGGGTTCCGGGGGTCCTGGGAGAGCATATGCATATGCATGCAGGTTCAATTCCCAGCCTGCCCCAGCAAAAGGGAATAAAAACTGATCCCTAACGGAGACATCAGGGGTTGTGGCCAGGCCCTTGAAGTTCCGTAACTAACGGATCACAAGCACGCTGGGTATGCACCTCTACTCTCTGCCTAGTAAATATTCTCCCGGCCCTCATGAGCCAGGGCCGTCGGGGATGTGATTTGTGCAAAAACAAAAGGAGGGAGATGTAGGGAACCAGACCGGAGGAACCGTGCCCCTAAGATGGCGCCGACTCCCTGCTTCCGGGTTCTTCCTCATCTCAGGGAGTTCCCGCTCTTGCTCGCTCCTTCCCGCCTTAGATTTCCCGCTCTAGCTCGCTCCTTCCCGCCTTGCCACGAGATTGTCCTATCCCCGCGCTTCTAGCCTATCACCTGATTTGTGACGTGTATTGTGCATATAAACCCTTGCTACGCGGGTGTAAGGGAAGTTCCTGCCCAGAAGAGATCGAAGCTGGATCTCCTGCTTGCCGAGCAATAAAGGAACCCCGTGCAAAGTGTTCGGTCTCTGTCTCTTGCTGGACGAGGACGGCGCCGAGCAGCCGGGGAAGACGTTGGGCTGCCCGTGGTGCTCCTTCTGCAACCCCCGAGGTCCCTTCTCCCCTGGCAGGGGCCCTGAGATCCTCTCTGCCTTTTTTATTTTTTTAAAAATTTATTTATTTTCTTGAAAGGCAGAGTTACAGAGAGGCAAAGGCAGGGAGAGAGAGAGAGAGAGAGAGAGAGAGAGAGAGAGAGAGAGAGAGAGAGAGAGAGAGAGAGAGAGGTCTTCCATTTGCTGGTTCACTCCCCAGATGCCACAATGGCCGGAGATGCACTGATCTGAAGCCAGGAGCCAGGAGCTTCCTCCGGGTCTCCCACATGGGTGCAGGAGCCCAATTACTGGGCCATCTTCTACTGCTTTCCTAGGACATAGCAGAGAGCTGGACTAGAGGTGGAGCAGCTGGGACTTGAACTAGTGCCCATACTGGATACCAGCACTACAGGCGGCGGCTGTATCCGCTACACCACAGCGCTGGCCCCCTCTCTGCCTTTTCAAAGGAAGGAGTAGCCCGGGCACCTTCAAGCGGCTCAGGACAGGTTGGGAGGACACCTCCACACGCACTTGGGACTGTCTCTGCCCCTAGGCCAGGCATCACTGCTCACCTGGATGACAGCCGGGGCTCTGAGCGTTCTATGCACGCTTCTCTCTGGGAAGTGCCCTTCCTGTCACTTTGTCCTCCGCTCTCTGCATGAAATCCCTCTCCTGCCAGACCACTCCCCAGACTCACACCACGGCCAGTGCCAGCTCCTGGGCTAACGTCAGCTTCCACCACACCATGTCCTGTCCTGCCCAGGATCCGAAACGATGCCCCCTCCTTCTCCGACCACCTCCTACTCATCCTTGGATGTTGCTGCATTCTGGTCCCACAGCCTCTGCGACGCTGCCTGGATCATAATGCTGATGGGCACTGGACGGAACATTGTTACACTCACTTACTTTGAACAGGTTACACATGCATACTTGCTAACAATTCAGATTAAAGAATGTATGGTAGGGGCCAGCATTGTGGTGCAGTGGGTTAAGCCGCCATGTACCACACCAGCATCCCATATTCAAGCACCAGTTTGGGTCCCAGTAGCTTTGCTTCTGCTCCAGCTTCCTGCTAACGTGCCTGAAAAGGCAGCAGATGATAGCCCACGTGCTGGGAGGCCTGGATGGAGTTCCAGGCTCCTGGCGTTGGCCTAGCCCAGCCCCAGCTGTTGAAGTCATCTTGGAGGTGAACCAACAGAGAGAGGAGCTCTCTCTCTCTCTCTCTCTCTCGCTCTCTCTCTCTCTGTCTTTCAAATAAATACATCTTTACAAGAACAACTGTTCAGTAAACTTCTCTTCTTTCCACCTGCGGTCCTCAGTTTGCCTCAAGGGAAACACACTGGCAGCTTCTTGCACATCCTTCCAGAAGTCCCCTTTGCAACGCAAACAACCTGTGTGGTTAGCCCCTTCAGGTGCACTTGGGAGAGCATCCCAGGTTCACATGAGAGCATGCCATACACCTGTTAGACTTTAGACACCTGCACAGCATCCGCATGTATGGAAGTACTGTAGCTTATTTTCCCAGTCCTCCACTCATGCGTAGCTGGGTTATTTCCAGTGATATTTCTCGCTGTCGCCCTCCGTGCTGCAGTGAATATCCTTGTACCGACCTGTGAGTGCACACTTCCAAGTGTAACCTTGGATCATTCCCAAGGCGTGGGTCATTTTCGGGTTGGGACAGGTTAGCCACACTGCCCTTCAGAGAGGCTGCTCACACTTACTTAGTCTCGTACTGTAACTAGCTGGTTACTTTCTTTGCTTCCACAGAACCATGACCCTGGGATGGTAACAGCTGTGTCTGTCCCCGTCTGTCCCTGGCCCTCTGTCTAGAGCTTTTATAAGTGCTGTTGACTGAATATGGGCAGGACAGTATAGATATGTTCTGAGTCTTGTTCAAGGGGATTCTAAAGGGAGAGGGCTGAGTTCCTCAACCTGACACCCCCTCCTCGCCTTTGGACTTCAGCCTCATTCCTTTCAGAGGGAGGAAGCGATCACTTACTGAGCACTGATTGGCTACTGAGAATCTTCAAGGGACCCAATGCTGTGGCACAGCGGGTTGAAGCCCTGGCCTGCAGCACCGTCATCCCACATGGGCACCGGTTCAAGTCCCAGCTGCTCCACTTCCAATCCAGCTCCCTGCTTATGCACCTAGGGGGGCAGTAGGGGCCTAAGTGTTTGGGCCCCTGCACCGACATGGGAAAACCAGAAGAAGCTCCTGGCTCCTGGTTTCTGCCTGGCCCAGCCCTGGTCATTGTGGCCATTTGAGCAGTGGATGGAAGACCTCTTTCTCTGTCTCTACCTCTCTCTGTAACTCTTTCAAATAAATAAAATAAATCTTTTTTTAAAAAAAAGAATCTTCAAGAACCAGACAAACCCCTACATAGGACAAATAGCCCCATGGCCACTGCAAGGGTTGTAAGGGGGAGAGGGAGAGTAGGGGCAGGAAAAAAGAAATGAGAGGAGAGAGAGAGAGACAGAGAGAGAGAGAGAGAGAGAGAGAGAGAGAGAGAGAGAGAGAGAGAGAGACACTGGTAGAGGAGGATGGGTGCATTTAATTAGGAACAGCGTGAACAAGATGGAGGGCCAGAGACACGGGGCGAGAAAGCAGCAAGAGTTGGAAAGGAGAAAGAGCACTGGGTGCCCAGACGAGGCAGAGACCAACAGAGACAGCAAGAGAGAGGAAGAGGTGGGAGGAAGGAGGCAGGGGACACACACACACACACACACACAGAGCGTGCATGCCCACGAGTGAGAGAGCGAGCGACCCAGGAGAGAGGACTCTGTCCAAAGAGAGGAGGGGCAGTGGAGGGAACAGCGGAGGGGCTCGCTCGGCTGCGCCTGGCACTCACTGCGGATCTCGGCCGTGGCGTACTTGGGGATCATGGAGTCGGTGGTGAGCTCGGGGTGCAGGATGCAGCCGTGTGTGTAGGCGTCCATGGGCAGCGCGTCCAGCAGCTCGCGGTACTGCAGCACCCGTGCGTGCTGTGGGCTCCCCGCCTCGGGCATCAGGGCCAGCACGTGCTCTGCAGGCACCAGCAGGGCTCTGCCTCAGACACCCACCCTAGCACCCCCAGACCACAACGGGTAGCATCCAGGGGTCCCGGGCCCGTCCCCTCTCCTGCTGGGCTGTCAAGCTGTCCCCCTGACAGCCAGCTCCTCTCTGCGTAAAACCTGTGGCCAGACGGGGTCTAGGCCCAGTGTTGCCTGACTTCCAGAGAATGGATGTCTAGGACTGGAGAGTCTTCCTTTTAGCCAGAACCTGCCTGAGCCCTGAGGCCCTTCAGCCTCGGTGGTGGACAGCGAGCTCCTAAGGGAGACCACGCACTGCTGTGGGCTTCGGGGTGTCTGGGACAGTGTACTGTGCTCTGAGGAGTCTGGCCCTGCCTGTGTCCTGCCCATGCCCCAGGACCCCTGGGAGATCCTGACCCTGTCTGTGGGGACTGAGGGACTCCCGAGGGGCCGTGGTGCTGTCTGTGACTCCGGACCTCCAGGGGAAGGGGCTGTAGCCCCAGTACTTCTAAGGAGTGTCCGGGCCCTGCCCTCTGCTGGGGATTCTCGGGGAGCCTGCCTGCCACCCCGCGGTGCCTCGCCCATGACCCTGGCGGATCTCCGAGGTGGCCTGCGGTGCGTGCGGCCCCACGGGGGCTGTACCTCCGGTGAAGGTGCGCTCCACGTAGTCGATGATCTGGTCATAGTCGCTGATGATGTTGTCGCCGTGGATGATGACGGGCACCTCCTCGCCCAGGTTGAGCCGCATGAACCAGGGCTCCTTGTGCTCGCTCTGTGGCAGGCTCACGTCCCGCTCCTCACAGGCCAGGCCCTTCTCGGCGATCACCAGCCGCACCTGCAGGCGCCAGGGGCAGAGCGGGGAAGGCGGGTGGACACAGGGGACACTCTGCCCAGGCAGGGCGGGGGCGTGCGGGGAGGGAGGTCAGAGGTCACACACAGGAGGGGACACTGTTGCTTTCAGCCTGTTCTTGGGCACCTGGGTTGGGGCAGAGCTGCCAGGGACGTGCACTTGGTGGTGGGAGGAGCCCGGCTATGCTGGGGCACAAGGGGCAGTGCAGCCTGCTGGGTAAAGGGCTGGGTTTACAACTGGGCACAGCTGGCATAGGACGCTGGTCCTGTGGGCAAATGCCTTGCACTTGCTGGGCCTCAGCTTCCCCCCATGCAGGACGGGAGTGTGAGCAGAACCAACCCAAGGCCCGGTACCCAGACACCCACGCCATGACTGATCACCAGCAGGACAGAGGGACAGACTTTCTCATCACCACAATCGAGAGTTAACTTTCTCAAACTACTTGAGGAACAACAGCTAGAGAGAAATGATTTGCCCGCATCCGCTGAGCCCTTTATTATCCTCTGACAGCTTCCCACCTGGATGCTCCCCAGAGGAGGACAGATCAAGGAGCAGTTTCCTATCCTTCCTGCCGAGAAAACTAAAGCTCCGAGAAGGGAGGTAACTTTCCCAAAGTCAAACAGCAATTCAGCAGCAGACTTAGGGCCGGAAGCAACCATTGCTGACTCCTATCCCAGTGTTCTCTGCTCAAAGCGCTTCTTCCAGGGGTTCCAGGGCCTGCCCCTCCCACCCCCACCTCCACCTCGACCTCTACCTCCACCCTCGGCCTTTCCTTATATCTCTTAGGAGCTAACAGACAGCCTGAGACTGAAGCATGCTCCTGAGCCAGCCCAAGGTTTCTGAGCTGGGAGATGGTTAGAGATCACGGGGTCCAGTGCCCCCTACCTGTGGATGGAGATTCAGCAAGGAAGGCGCACCTAGTGCAAGCCGCCCCTCCCCCAACAGGATGGCCCATGAGTCAGCTCCCACACTCTCCTCCCTACCTCTGGCTCCAGTCCGGAGAGCAGGGCTACCAGACAGGCAAAGGTCAGTTCTCAAGGAATCACCCCACACAGTGGGGCAGTTCCTGGGCCTGGCCAGCCCTGGCCTCCCCACCAACACTCCCGGGCCAGAGCCAGGAAGTGCACCCCCAGCGGAGGCCTCCTGGTGTCATGGGCAGCTCTGGCTGACTTGGCTCTGCAGGTAGCTCTACTTCTGTGTGCCTCAGTTTCCTTTCCTGGAAACCCTACAGCAGTTCCCCCAGAGGGCTGCTATGAGGATGAGGTGTGTCAGACCCCGTGGGATGGTGCCTGGTGCCCAGCAGGGGCAATGTGTCTTGGCTACTTGCATTAGATTTGGTTTTGGGGGCAGCCAGATCTGGATCTGAAGCATGGCTCTTCGGCATGTTTTTGTTGTTGCTGTGTGGCCCTGAATGTGTCAGTTGACCTCTCTGATCTCTAGTTATCATGAAATGGGCCATGTGGTACGCTTTTTCGAAGCTGGCATGAGGTAGGGACGGGGTGATGTGTATGGAGTCCCAGAATGGAGAGTACTGTGTGGGTTCTGACATCACTGTGATCTCTCTCTCTCTCTCTCTCTCTCTCTCTCTCTCTCTCACACACACACACACACAGGCTCCTGAACCCCCTGTGGATGTCCTATAGTACTGGGTGCCCCACCCTCACAGCTAACCTCAACTCGCCCTTGTGTTTGGTGGAGTGTGGGGAAGGAGAGGGAATCAAGCCCTGAGCACCCAGCACTTCTTCATGGGTTGATTTGCTGTTAGCCAAGAGCAGGTCCTACAGGTGGGGCCCGAGGTACAGGAATCGTCCCTGGGCTGGGAGGCAGGGATTCGGACTTTCATCCTTTCTCTGTCCCAGCAGTGCCGTGTGACCTTAGGGCTATCGCTGCCCCTTTCTGAGCTCCTGTTTCTCCTTAGCAAAACAAGGGGTCTGGACTCTGTGTCCAAGGAGTGTCCTGCAGCCCTGCTGAGAGCTGACAGCACATTCACGCTGTGTGGGAGACAGGGCGGGCTCCCCTCCCTCCGTGGCAGCCCCAGAGCAGGTGCAGAAGGTGAGCAGCCCCAGCAGCAGCTATATGGGTCTGGGTGTGAGTGTGTGAGTGGGGGCGCGTGAGTGAGCAAGTATGTGTGCATGAGTGTGGGCGAGTGTGTGTGCGTGCCCAGGACTCTGGGCACTCATGCCCTGCGTGAGAGCATCTGTGCAGGTGTGAGTGTGCGTGAGCAAGGGAGAGTACACACATGTGCATCTGAGCTCAAGGGTGGCCTGCGGCCTTGTAGCAGCCCCAGAGCAGTTGAGGCTGGGATTTGACTGGAGCAAAACCATTCATTCTATTTCTGTCCACCCTGGTCTCCTTCAGCCTCAGCAGCTGGGTTCTACCTGGCCATTCAGCCTCCCTACCCAGCTGGATACATGCAAATGGCAACTGAACCAGGCTTTTGCCCTTGGCCTTCCATCCTGGCAAGGTGCCCCCTGCACTTTCTGGGAGGTGCCAGGTGTGGCTGCTGCCTGGGGGAGGGGACTGCCTTCAGAGGTAAAGTAACCCTGCATGGAGCTGCCCAGGGTCTCCTTTATCTGAGCAGCAGGCCAGAAACGTGTGCCATCCTGTGGGTGGGGGACCCAGAGCAGGAGCCAAGCCAAGGGAAGGCCACGCAGCCACCAAGGCCATCTGCCATCTCCACCTCTTGGGGGCTGGGCCACACTTGGGTCACACCCAGTGTGACCAGGCTTCATGCAGCCCAGGGCCAAGCATCTGCCCTGTGGGAGCCCGAAAACAGCCCACTGACGCTTCGTGCCGTGGGTCAGGCCCTGTCCCACGTGTGATGCTGACTGGGTTGGCATCTCCGCTCAGCCATTTAGTTGCTGTGTGACTTTGTAAAGGCATTTGGAGTCTCTGAGCCTCAGTTTATCTCAACTATCTTTAAAAATAATTAATAGACTATTTTTTTAGAGTGCTTTCAGGCTTACAGAAACAGATATCTTTTTCCTGTAACACCTTCTGGCTTGCAGGCTCATCACTTTTCAACATTTATTGAGTATCTATTCTGTGCCACGTCTCGTTCTAAGTGCTGGAGACTCACAGCGAATGAAAGAAACATCCCTGCCCACGGGGAGCTGCCCTTCTAGTGGGGCAGATGGAGGAGAAGCAGTTAAGATGCTACAGTACAGTCAACAGATGGTGGGGAAGGGGAACGGGGTGCCTAGTGCCGGGGAGATGGGTGGCAATTTAAGTGGGGTGAACCAACAGGGCGCGCCTTGTGGATAGGGCCAAGCGTGGAACAAGGGGAGGGAGTGGTGTACACACAGGGACCTGGGGCAGGGAGTTCCAGGCTGAGGGCGCAGCCAGTGCAAAGCCTGCAAGGGGAAAACGTGTCCAGTAAGTTCCCAAAACAAGAGGGAAGCCAGAGCGGCTGGGGCAGAGTGACGGGGAGACGGGGAGACAAGGAGGAGGTGAGGTCAGAAAGGGGCACGGCAGGGACTTGTGATGGAGACTCCCGGACCAAGAGGCCCCACGTGGATAAGCTCAGAGTCTTTGAACTAGGATGATGGGAAAATTGCATGTTTATGTCAGACTGACATTTAGCATTTCCTTCAATTATGAATGTAGGCGATAAGTAGGGTAGTGTTAGCAGCGTTTCCCCACTGCTGCAGCTACCCCGAAATTCCACGTACGCTCATCGTGACTTCAACACGACAGCGCTTGGCAGACCTGCCACTAGCTCGGGTTACGTAACGGGTTAATATGGAAACACACATGTCATTATATAACACACTTGTTTTTAAAATATTTCGATAGCTGTACTTCAATATGATGTTGCTTTTTGTAACCTAATACTCTCACGCGTTTTATTTTATTCAGTTAAAAATAGCATTCAGAGAAGCGCCCCTAGGCATCCTCTCACTTGGCTGGGACCCTAGCAAGCCTGGGACTGTGCAGTAGGGCCTGAGGCCGCGGGGAGGGACTGGGGAGCCACTGTAGGCCTCTGAGCAGGGGGTCAGGAACAGGTGCTGCATATCGCCCTGCCGGTTCTTGCCTGTGGACACTGAACAGTCAAGTGCAGTGTGAGTGTAGGGCCAGGGAGCCAGTGCCCAAGAGTCTGACTGGCAAGGCCAGCACAAGGGGCACAGGTCATCCTTCCTCTGTATCTCCCCTGCCCTGCCTGCAGGTCAGGACCCAGACCTGAGTCTCTTACCCCTGAGGGCCGAAGACGCCCAGGAGCTCTCCACTGGCGCATCCAAGACAAGAGTGGACTCTGAGGATGTGGTAAGGGAACCTCGAACTGCACTTGCTGCAGGATCCACGGGTGGTCCTCAGGCAGCAACAATAACAACTAACTCTCATCCGGCACTTCTGTGGTGCTGGGCACGGCTCTGAGAGCTTTACCCGTCTTCTCTCAAATCCTCACAAACATCGAGTGAGCTGGGTATCCATTAACACCCTGATTTTACAAAAGAGGACACAGGCACAGAGATAGTAAGTAACTTGCCCAAAGTCACACAGCTAGTAAGCAGCAATCTTGGTTTTGAAAAAAAAAAAAAAAACACAACTGGCAGGTGTAACGACAGAAGGACATGAAAAAGGCAGGAGACACTGAGAAGCTGAGCAGCTTCCTGCCTGGGGAGGGAGGGAGCAATTTGTATCACACATCAGTCCATTCTCCTGTTGAGAAAACTGAGGGCTGGTGAGGGTTAGGCCGCATCACCAGTTTGTGGGACTTCCAGCAGAAGGATCCCAGGCTCTGGGTTCCCTGCATTTTTGCCCCCTCAGCCTCGCTCCTGCCACCAAAGCAGGTCTTGGCGGCTGGGGGCAGGTGCCTGGGAGCATTTGTACCACGCCTTACAGCCATCACGTGCCAAGTTCACACTTAGTGCGCCATGTCTAAGGGCTTTGTGCTGAGTGCGTGACCACATGGGACATCAATCTGGCTATGCCCTATCCTGCCACCCCAGGAAGAAGGTGGGACTTCGAGAAGCAAAGACCCTCGCACAAAGCCTCCCAGTGGGGCAGTGGCAGGGCTAGGGTTCGACCTGGGGCTGACTGACGGTGAAGTCCCCTCCCTATGAGGGTCTTGCTGAGCGCGCTTCCCGGCGATTTACATGGATGTGGTCACTGAATCCTCACGGCAACCCTGCTGGGCCCTGCATTTTTCTGCGTACACGTGTGGGGAACTGAGGCATGAGAGGTTAGGGACTTGTGCAGGACTACACAGCTGGTCTGTGGCAGACCTGAGACGGAAGCCTGGCCAGTCTGGCCCCAGAGCCTGGGCCCTGCACCTCCACACTGTCCTGCTGCCCTCTGGCTCTCGAGTGGGCCCCACATACCCAGTGAGATTGCCATCACTCCTGGAGGTGGGCTGTTTTCTGCTGTGAATAGCTCAGGTGTCATTGAGGAAAGCTTCTCAGACCCTCCACAAAGCAGAGGAGGTCTCTCTGCATGCAAGCAAGGCCCTTGGAGACTGGAGGGAAGGAAGGGAACTCACATGTATATGTCACGGGACAGCCACACAGACCCATCTCCGCTAAAGCACTCAGCAATACTTTGTATTCTGCAGGATACACAAGTTCCCTTTTCCAGACAATGATGTTGAGGCACAGAAAAGTGAAGTGACTTGTCCAAAGTCACTCAGCCAGCAAGCCACTCTGATGAGACTGGAACCCAGGACCATCTGACTGCTGAGGCCACGCCCTTTCTGCCAGGCTAGTCCGGCCCTAGAATCCACCATGGGCGTCTGGGAAGGCCCTGGCAGGGGAGGCAGGGAGACACTCAGGCTAGCTCAGTCAGAGAATTGGTCAAAAGTGGGGTAATAGTGGGTGGTCTCATCCCTGACCAAGGGACCACCTGGACCCTGAGGTCAGGGTGAATGGGGACTTTACCACTGGGGCGGGGTTGGGGGAGGGGGACAGGAGGCTCCCTTGGGAGAAGGTAACAAGAGGTGCCACGCCCCTGCCCCCTGTCCAGTCCCAGCCACTGGGGCCTGGTTTCTGAGGGGCTGGGTGGGAGAAGGTTCTACAATCAGGAAGTCAAACCGATGCATAGCTACTCCCCAGCTCCTGCACAGGGCTGGCCATGGAGCAGGCATGAGCCAAATTTATGGATGAGCCCTGGTACGACCTTGGTCAGCCCTTGCCCCTCCTTTACCTGACACTTCAATGACATCACATCACCACTACTGGCAGGGCCTTGACCCCCTGCCAGGCACCCCCATCAGCACTGTCTGTGCATCACCTCATTCCACGCTCTCAGCAGCCCTCTGAGGAGACTACTGCATTGCTCCATTTTACAGGTCATACAGCCGAGGCTTTGGAGAGGCCAAGTGACCTGTGAAAGCTCCACGGTGAGTTCTAGGAAGACAACGGTCCTGCTGGGGACAGTCTGGCCTCCGAGTCTGTGCTCTAAATAGGGGCTACTCCAAGGGGTCAGTGGGCCTGCCCTATCAGCACCAGGCAGCAGCTGGCTGGAGACACACACCTGGGGCCCCGACCAGAATTGCTGGGGTAGAATCCAGCAGACTATGTTTTAAACAGGTATTCCCATGATCCTCACATACTCAAGTCTGAATAGAACACTAAGTTAATGGCCTCTTCAACAACCCTCTTGGCTCCTGCAGACCCTGGACTCAGAAGCAGCTGTCACTACTCTGTTCTGTATTCTCCCGATTCCCAGGTGGTGAGACTGCCCCTGGGCTCAGACTCAGGCCCAAGTCCTTTGGTCCAAGGGCCCTTCCCTCTATGGCATCCATTTCTTCATCTAGAAAATGAGCCAATGGAACAAAGAGGAGCAGGAAGGTCAGGCAGCCAGTGGGTGTCTGGCTCAGGCCCTGGCCATGGTGCTGAATCCCCACCAGAGACTCGGGTGGGAGATTGCGCCCCTAGGGGTGCAGGCCAGGCCTCAGCCCTGCCCCGGGAAGCGGGAAACCCAGCAACTCAGCACCAGGCTGGACTCCCTGCTGGCCCAGCTCCCTGGGTCTGAGAAGGGTCTGAGGGGCCAGGGCCACTCTGTGTCTTTAAGAGGGGAAACCTGGCCGTGCTGGGCCAAGTAGGTCTGGCCCAAGGGGATGGTTTAACTCCTTCCCTCTCAGCTCAAGATAGAAGGTGGGGCATGGCTGCCGGGGACAGACTCTCCAAGCCCCAGCAGAACGAAGGCCCCATCTAGGACAGGAGGGCAGAGGAGCTGTGACCTGCGCGAGGGTCTGCGATGCGGCTCTCAGGGCAGGACCCCAGCAGGCTTTTCTGCCTTCCCTCCCCTCCCCCGCGCGCCCGGCCCCCAGCACCTGTGCCCCCCGCCGCCGCCCCCGCAGCGGAGCCCAGGCCAGTCCTCTTGTCTTTGTCTCTCTCCTGAGCCCCTCCGCACGCCGCGCCTTTCGGGGTGGGGATGGGGAAGAGGCAGAATGGGCGCCCCTGGAATTGGGGGGGCTGCACTGCTGGGGCTCGCACACGGCCAGCCACCTCCTGGGAGCACACCTTCCCCCCCGCCATCTCGGGGGCCCCCAGGCCCTACCTTCTGCGAGCTGAAAGACTGGGTCCAGTGGTACAGAACCAGGCTCTCCTTGGGCCGATGGGCGGGGCTGGCCGCCTCGGGCGCGTCGGGGGCCTCCGCCGGCTTGGCCACATCGCTCTCCAGCGCCGAGATGGGCCACCAGCTGCAGTTGGTGGGGGTCAGGTTGTTGGGGGTCGCCATGACGGCCCGCAATCGCAGGGAGCCAGGAAGGAGGCTCCGGCGGCGCGGCGCGACTCGCTCTCGCCCAGCATCACATGGCCTCGCCGAGCCTGCCCCCTCCCTCCCGGTGAATGTCATTACTCACTGGGCCGGTGGGGGAGGGGCCGGGGATCCCGGGAGCGCCTCCCCCCTCCCCCAGCCCCCTGCCTCGAAGCCCGCCGCCCCTGGTCCGCGCCCGGAAAGCCACCAGTTCCTCAGGCTCCTGGGAAGGGGCGCGAGGAAGCGCAAGCAGCTCCTAGGACGTGGCCGGTCACCCACCAAAGATGCCACCATAGCAGACGCATTCCTGCCTTCCAAGGAGACACCTCTCAGGACAACTGGTGTGGCGGAGCTCTCCTCCGTTTGGAAAGCAGTGCCCAGAACCAGCGGGCCTCTCTTTGAAGCTGCTATTTGCTGACTCCCCTCCCCCCTACAAGGGTCTTTGGGGCAGAAGGGAACACACTCCGATTTATTTTACACACATACTATGGGCCCAGGCACGGTTCACCCAGCCAGCCCTCACAAGAATCCCCTTAGCCTCGTTTTACAGGGGAGGAAACCGAGGCACCAAGAGGTTAAGTGACCTTGCCCAAGGTCACCTGCCTACTGAGCGGTGGAGCTGAGGCTTGAACTTGGGCAGTCGGCTTCAGCGTTCCTGCTCTTAGCCATAAGGTCAAGCAAACATAATAATATAAACAACAGCACAGCAGGCATTTATCAACCTGAGCTCCAGTTTCATCTGCAGATGAAGCAGGTGAGTCATTGCCCGCCCCGAGGTCACACCTTCCCTCCAGGGAACCAAGACACAACCAGAGTCCAAATAAAGCGGCGATGCCTCTGCTGTCTCACCATCTAGCCTAAACTTCCGAGAACTTGGACATCCGTTCCCTAACACGCCATGCTTCCCTTACCATGGGAGCGTGTGTCATCTATTTGCCTCTGAGCGAACAGAAGCAGATCTTGAGACAGCAGATGCAAATGAAAGTACTAGCAAGGTGAGCTGTTTGTCCCCATCTCCTACTACACCTGTGCTTCTAACACTTCTGGGCACAGCAGCCTGGATCGCAAGCCCAGCCATGAGGAGTCGGCTCCTTCCTTCCTCCGGTGGTAGAAGTTCTGGGTCCACGGCCTTCCCTTATGTTCTCGGCTGCCAGAGGCAGGGAACTGTGTTCTCTAGGACGTCCCGGGTGTTGCATTAACCTCCCCTGCTGAGCAAATTCTTCTTGTTACCCTTTTACAAAAATTGTTTTCCTTCTTTTTCTTCAGAATTTGTTGTTCACTGATTTTGCAAAGGAGGACATGGCATGTTTTGAGGGAAAATTGAAACACCTGTGAACTCAAGGAAGAAATTTGCTCAGGATGGAAAATGTGGCCCTACCTGTGGCTGCACCTGACTGCACCCCGGGAGCCTGACAGCAGCAGTGCTCACACGTGACTTTACTCCTTCAGCCTGCACTGACTGTGGGCCACGGCGCCAGGTGCCACGGACGCAGCACTAACACAAGCAGGCCTGTCTGGCATTGTCTGCTTTGTTCATCCAGCAACATCCTTGGAAATCTGTTTCCTGCACAAAATGCCTAATCCATACTTCATAACATATGAGTACCACCAGCTCCTATCGTTGGACATGTATGTTGTTTCTAGTCTTTTGTTACAAAAATGAAGCTGCCATGATATCCTTAATATATATGACTAAGGATATGCATGGCAGCTTCATTTATATATATATATTTGTGGAATTTGAGTAAAATCCACATGTTACATTCTTAGACGTGGAACTGGATTAAAGCACATGTCTTTGCCAAGGTCCCTCCAAAGAGGTTCCAAGTTCCACCAATAATATAGGAAAATACTCATTCCCTACACCCCTGCCAAAACGTCTTAAAGAAAAACAACAGAAACTCTTTTTTTATTTGAGAGAGAGAGAGAGAATGAGAATGAATCGCATCCACTGGTTTCCTACCCAAATGCCCCACAAAGACCAGAGAATTCAACCCAGGTCTCCCATGTGGGTGGCAGGAACCCAATTACCCCATCACTGCCGCCACCCCAGGGTCTGCATTAGCAGGAAGCTGGAGTCAGGAGCTGGAGCTCAGCCTTGAGCCCAGGTACTCCGATGCCGGATGCAGGCATCTTAACTGGTGTTTTAACCACTAGACAACACCTGCCCCCAAACTTTAATTTTTTCATTGTCAATCTACGGCTAGAAAGTAGTATCTTTTTTTAAAATTTTTCATTAGATAAAAAATTCAGACTTGAAAATTCAAAAAAAATAGCTCAACAAACACTCAGATACTCATCATCCAGATATAATAATAGTTTAAAATTTGTGAGCAGCTGGCACTGTGGCTTAGTAGACTAAGGCACTGCCTGCAGTGCCAGCATCCCATATCGGCACTGGTTCCTGTCCTGCCTGCTCCACTTCTGATCCAGCTCTCTGCTATGGCCTGGGAAAGCAGTGGAAGATGGCCCAAATCCTTGGGCCCCTGCACCTGCATGGGAGACTTGGAGGAAGCTCCTGGCTCCTGGCTTTGGATTGGTGCAGCTCTGGCTACTGTGGCCATTTGGGGAGTGAACCAGCAGATGGAAGACCTTTCTGTCTCTCCCTCTATCTGTAATTCTACCTTTCAAATAAATAAATACAATCTTTTAAAAAAATTTGTCATATTTGTTTGGTTGGGGGAGGTGATGTATTTTGAAATAAACTATAGGCATGATGGTATTTTGTCAACTAAATTCTTCTTCATAAAGTATCAGTTACTTTATATCTAAGCCAGGTCATTTTCTTACAGAAACACCACTTTCACATTTAAAAAGTTTGTAAGAAGACTGGAAAAATCCGATTCATATTCCATTTCTCCAGTTTTTTTCCAGAAATGTCTTTATAGCAGATTTCAATGAGGATCCAGGCAAGGACCATCCAGCAAATCTTGCTTCATCTCAAGAGTCTCAGCTAGAATGGACCTCCCTCCTTTTCCCCCGGCACTGACTCATGAGGGGACTGGGCCGGAGGTCTCAATGTCTGGGATTTGATTGCTTCCTCTGGCATCCTTTCAGTTCTTACACTCTCTCCTAAATTTTCTATAAATTTATATCTAGACTGATCGGATTTAAGTTAAACATTCTGGGGGCAGGAATTTAGTGAATCCTGCAAGGGTGGTGCTGTGTGCCCCATTTGACCTGCATCAGGAGGCACACCACGTCCTGACCCCCACTATAAATGATGCCAACCTTGATTATGCGGCTTAGGGGATGCCCACACGTCTCTGTGGCGCCAATGTCCATTTCTCCACGGCCAAGCAGTACGTGTGGATGTCCAGAACCTCGTCCACCGAGTCCCTCACTGAGTCAGCAGCAGAGGTTGTAAGATGATGGCTTTCTAACTCGGGCCTTTCGTCTGCATTTATCAGCTGCCTTCCTTTATTTGAATTTGATTAATTGTGAGTGAAGCTGATCATGCCTTCAAATGTCTAAAAGTCATTTTAATTTCTTTGTTGGAGAACTGTCTGTTTCCGTGAGGGCCTGGGCAATTACAGCTCAGCAGGTTAGTGCTGTGACTGGGACCAGGAAAGGCGGTGGAGGAGCTGGGCAGGAGCTTCCTTTCTGACGGAATGCTTAATTTATAAAAGCACTTATCTAAAGTCGAATCTTGATGGTTGTTTAGGATGAAAGCTCTCTAAAAAACTGGTTTCAGATACAAAATCCAAATCTCCAAAGGTATACTTCAATTGTGATTTCTTAAATTGTGATTCAAAACCAATAAGCCTCTATGTCTTAATCATGGACATAAGTGTCCCCAAGGAGGATATAAAACATGCAGTCCCCTTCAAGATCCAAATTTTCCTAAGGGAGCAAAGACTGTCATTATTAACAAGGCAACACAAGCTGGGACAGTTGAGATAAATGTTCCACTTCTTTAAAAGTCTCCATCACACAATCTTAGTCTCCTGTTCTTGTTTCCGGAACACTAATTCCATTCATTGAGTATAGTTCTAGTTATCAAGACCTTGAAAAAATGTCACTTTTGTTCCTCAGACCACTTCAAATCCTGAGTGGATTAAAAGAGTAGAGGGCTGACAGGTTGGACACACCAAGCTTTGCAAAATTTTTGTCCATAAAAATGATTATAAAATTAAGTTAAAAGATAAGCCATGGAATGGAAGAAGTATCCATAACTTATATAAGGTCAGAGAAATACTCATCATATACAAAAAGCTCCTACAAATCAATAACAAGTAGTTAAAATTTTACAAAAGACAGAGGGTATAAACAAATCATAATAAAAGTTACAATGTGGACACTGTGATTATTTCTCACATACACATTCTACCCACCTGCCATTCCCCACCCCAGCATGTGGCAGCCATTGGAGTGGGGGTGGGACTCACCTACTCCTATACCCAGTGGTCAAAGCCAATCAGAACATTCCCACCATCCCTTGCTCCAGTGATTGATTGTAATATCAGCCCATTAGCCTAGGGCATTCCCCTGCTAGTCCAGGGGTAGTCCTGCTACAGCAAAGCTTGGGGTCTGTGTAGCATTTGGGGGCTGTGTCTTCCCTCCCACTCTGGGAGTTGGTGAGGAGCCTGCAGCCTCAGCTGCTCCTGCAGGCAGTCTGGAGGGGTCAGACTTGGCTGAAGCTGATGGTAAAGGGAGACGGGGTGTTGAAGTAGGAAACAAAGTGAGCTCTGGATGAAATCACTGAGTTGCTACCTTAGGCATCCCTAAGGCACCAGCCCACGATGGACTTGCCAGTTATAAAAGCCAATGATTGGGGCCGGCGCTGTGGCGCAGTGGGTTAACACCCTGGCCTGAAGTGCTGGCATCCCTGTGGGCGCTGGTTCGAGACCCGGCTGCTCCACTTCCAATCCAGCTCTCTGCTATGGCCTGGGAAAGCAGTAGATGGCCCAAGTCCTTGGGCCCCTGCACCCACGTGGGAAACCCAGAAGAAGCTCCTGGCTCCTGGCTTCAGATCTGCCCAGCTCTGGCCATTGCAGCCAACTGGGGAGTGAACCATTGGATGGGAGACCCTCCTCCTCTCTCTGCCTCTCCTCTCTCTGTGTAACTCTTTCAAATAAATAAATAAATCCTAGAAAAAAAAGCCAATGATTTCCCACTTGCAATCCCCAAATCCAACAAGTCATGACCCAAAAGTCTCTCTTCTTTATCCCTCAACTCACTTTGGGGCAACATCTGACCTAAAATGACAGGAGGGTATTTTCTGTGTATTTATCTGACTCTCCCTGGAGAACAGCACTGTATTTAAGTGCTGTTCTCTTTGGGGTTGGACATGGCAGATGGAAGATCTCTGTTTTTGCCTCTCTTCTGCCTTTCAAATAAAATGAAATTTAAAAAAATAGAAGCACTGGGACCACGCCATGTTTCAGCAGGTTAGGCCTCCTCCTGTAGCACTGGCATCCCACATGGGTGCCATTCTGAGTCTTGGCTACTCCATTTCCAATCCAGCTCCCTGCTGAAGCACCCGTGAAGGCAGTGGAGCATGACCCAGGTGCTTGGGCCCCTGCCATCCATGTGGGAGACCCAGATGTAGATGTAGCTCCTGGCCTCGGCTTGGCCCTGCCTTTTGGAGAGTGAAACAGCATATGGAAGATCTCTCTAACTCTGCTTTCAAATAAATGTCTTAAAAAAAAAAAAAAAAAAGAGGTGCCGTTCCCAGCCCCCAAGGTACGTCACATCCTGCGGATGGCCCTGCATTACCTTTCTGACATCCTATGAAATCCGAATTCCAAATTCCCATTTCAGATAAGAGACTGTGGATCTCTTATGGGAGAAGAAGTCGGCAGAACATAACAAGCCTTTGAAGTGTGCCTACACTTTGATTCTGGGGCTTGACTTTTTAGGAACTGATCCTATGGAAACCAGTGGGTAGGTACACAGTCTCAGTTCCACCCTAGGCCTGTTCAATAAGAACCCACAGTTCTGCCAGACTCCCAGGAGACCCGCATGCATGTTAAGTGTGAGGAGCTCTGTTCTAAGGGACATGGGCTCTTTTTCGAAGGACAGCAGGTAAGTCCCTCCAGTCAGGGTTGGTCTGTCTTCTCCTCCATCCCCACGTACCTCCTGAAGCTGTGGAATCTTTGCTAGGGTCACCAGCATAGGCTGTCCTCAGAGCTGGGCCTGTTGCCCTCTTGCTGTGGCCATCTGTTCATGGTTGCTTTGCTGGAAAAGCTGGGCATGTGCACCGCCTGATGAATCAACAGGGAGCCTGAGGCCCTCCCTGCCTAGGAGGGACATCACGGATTTGGGGAAGAGATGTAGGATGGGGCACCTCATCCAAAGAGGATCTAAAGGATGTTTTATGAAGCTCTGGGACCAATCAGAGGAAGTTACAGGGAGAGAAGCTGCAGTTCAAAATAAAGAAAAGTTTCAAACAAGCAGCAAAGGCCTGAGTCGCAGGGTGGTGGCTGAGCTAACTGTTCCCAGAAGGGGACAAGCATTCTGAGGCAACTCTGGGCTGGGTGTGAGTCTGAAGTAGACGTCTGCTTGGGACTGAAGCCCATAGTCTCCTCAAAGGCAAGAGGCCGGCATGCAGTAAGAAAAGGATGGAGAATGAGAAAATTCAGGGGCTACCATGGCAGAGCCGTGGGTCATGAGGGCTGGCTGGTTAAACACAAACTTGTGTTTCTGTGTGAAATGCTTCTAGTGTTGGTCTCCACCAGTTTGCAAGCTCAGTGGGGTTAGCAACTGGACTGTTGAGCTGCAGCACCTGCCACAGGTGCTGGCACAGAACAGTACTGGACCAATAGGTACTTGTTGTCTTAAATCTGGTTTGAAATGAAATTTGTCTCTTGCTTGTCTATCTTACTGGTAAACCTTGCACACTATGAGATAATTTGGATTCTTTCATGTTCTTTAAAGCATTTTTGTTAAATGTTCAAATGTTCCTTTACTTGTTTTCTCACTGCACTCTAATTCTTTACCTAGCTTTGTTGTGGGTACTTCAAAAGGCTCATGGAAAACAGAGTTTAAAAGATAACTTTAACAAAAACTGGAAGTCCACGCATAGTTTTTTCCCAATATGCATTTCCCACAAACTTTTTGAATGCTGCCTCATATTTGTACTGCATCCTTTGCAACAGTGAAACAACTAAAATATACAAGATGTCCCACAAATGGGGTCAGGAACCTCTGGAACTGAAACACACAATTTTATTGGGTTCAGGGACTCCTTTCCCCCAAAGCACATCCCCCAAGAAGAACCCCTTATCTGGAAAGACCTCAGCAGAGTACAAACAGCCCAGTCTGGGTGGGTGGAATTATGGGTGTTCTGTAGAACCACTTTTTGCTTGGTTGGACTGTTTCTTCTTTTTTCCCCCCATTTTGAACAACTATTACTTTCAAATGAGAAAAAATAATAAATAGGAACCAGGCTTGTTCTAAATTCTACTTTAAATCTCTAGTTCATTTTAGCCAGCTTTATCTAATTGGTAGTGTTCTTATTAGAGAAAATTGCAAAATGGAATGAACGCTTCCAACAGTCAGTTAACCAGTCCAAGGTCAAGTGACTCACTTGGCCCAGGCAGGCAGCAGGCAGGGCCAGGACTCAGGTCCTCTCCCTCCCCACTGGGAGCCTCTCACCCTCCTCTCTTAAGTGATGCCCAGAGTCCGAGGCATCCGATGCCCTGCAACATGGACACCTCCACCCCTCCCCCCAACATTATCTGTATGGATTCTGGAGTGGAGAGAGCATTAGACCATTCAGCCTCCACACACACCTTTGCTTTACTGGAAACCCACACTGTACTGCAGATCAAACACACAGAATTGCTGGCACAAGTCCTGTCCCTGGCACCAGGGCCAGCAGCTCTCTGCCCACTCTGGAAGTCTGCTTATTAGGTGATTCCAGTCCACGTGACCTGCAGAGTCTGCTGGCAGGTTTACACCATGTCTGCCGTGTGGGGTACTTTCTTGGGAATACCCAGGTGATCCTGACAAGTCCTCGGACTTTCTCCAGGCTGGCTGGCTCTCGCTTGCACTGGGTCATGTGGAAAGAGTGAGGCACTGTTCCAGGAGTCGTTCGTTGCCATGCTGGGCAGGGGTGAGGAGGGCTCTGCTTCATGTCCCCTCTGTTGGGACTTGGCATTAGTAAGGGAATGTGGACTCCAGAAGAGCCTAAGCTAGTGGCTCTGGGCTCCGCATTAGCACCAGGGGGCTTGGAAATTCAGGTTTCCAGGCTGAGAACTGAGCAGGAGGGTGCCCCCCACCCCTGGTTGTTTGGGTCAGCGAGCCCATGGTGAGTGTCCTGGATTCTCTGAGGTCAGCCCCAGGATGCATTTTGTTTGGAGCCTTGGTCTGCAGGGAGGGGCATCTCTAGGCCAAGATTATTTTTTTCTTTTTTTTTCCCAGTCCACTGGTTCATTCCCCCAGATGGCTGCAATGGCTGAAGCTGTGCTGATCCAAAGCCAGGAGCTTCTTCCTGATTTCCCACATGGGTGCAGGAGCCCAACAACTCTTGGGCCATCTTCTACTGCTTCCCCAGGCCATAGCAGAGAGCTGGATTGGAAGTGGAGCAGCCAGGACTCGAACCGGCACCCATATGGGATGCTGGCACTGCAGGTGGCAGCTTTACCTGCTACACTGGCCCTGGCCGAGATGATTCTGAGATGGCTCCTGGGTCTAGATGTCCAATGGGAGAAGATGTTTTAGAAGAGCCGTAGAGAAATTCTTGAAGGCCAGAGAATGGGAGACTTGATCCTGAAGCACTGACAGCTTCCCAGGGCCCACAGAGCAGCCTTCTTTCTGTACCTTACCAGGGAAAAACAAGCAGCACTTACATCATTGAAACTTAAGATCAGTCCATAAACTAACAGTCAAAGAGAGGCAGATTAAAAAAAAATCTTTAATGACTTTCAAAAGAATTACAGAAATAATACATGTCCTTCATAACAAATTCAAATACAGAAATAACTCCATTATCCTGAAGAGGTATAAAATAAAATAAGAACTCATTTTATAAGTTACCGGATTTGATTACAGATGAAAAAAAAATGAAGGGGTGAGGGTTGGGTGCAGCAGTTCGCCACTTGGGGCACCCCCATCCCACATGGGAGTGGCTTCCTGCCTAATACACTTCCTGGGAGGTACCAGGTGACAGCTCAAGTACTTGGGTCCCTGCCACCCACAGGGGAGACCCTGGTTTAACTCCTGGCCTGAGCCTGGCCCAGTTCCAGCTGCTGCAGACACTTGGGGAGTGAACCAGTGGATGGGCAATCTCTTTCTCTCTTCCTTTCAAATTAAATCAATTAACTCATCCCAATTTTTTTTTTTTTTTAATGACAATATTGGGGCCACCACTGTGGCGTAGTAGGCTAAGCCTCTGCCTGTGGGCCAACATCTCATATGGACACCAGTTCATGTCCCAACTGCTCCTCTTCTGATCCAGTTCCCGCTTCTGACTGGGAAAACAGTGGAAGATGGCCCAAGTGCTTGGGCCCCTGCACCTGTGTGGGAAATGCGGGAGAAGCTCCTGGCACCTGGCTTCGGATCAGCTCAGCTCTGGCCATTGTGGCCATTTGGGGAGTGAACCAACAAATGGAAGACCTCTCTCTCCGTGTCTCCCTCTGTAACTATACTTCTCAAATAAATATCTAAAATCTTAAAAAAAAAAAAAAAAAAAAAAGAATGAACACCCAGCACTGGCAAGGGCTGAGGCACAATTCTGTGCTGTGTGGGATTTGCCCTGTAGAGGGGTGTTGTAGGATGGTTAGCAGCGTCCTGAGGTCTACTCATTAGACAGCAGTGGCACCTCCATCACCATCCCTAGACTGTTGCAACTGAATACACCCCCAGGCACTGCCATTATGTCCCCTTGGGGGACATACTCACCTGCAGGTGAGAACCACTCTGGGCAATGAGCACTCCAAACACCTCTGCTGAGTAGACTGGCAGTCTGCTCTCACTGTCAAATACGGAACTGTCACCAGAACCTTCACTGCAAGATCCACTTAAATGTGCACCAACTTGCTGGACATACATTTTAATTCAGCACCATTGGTAATGCTTAAAAACTGGCAATGGCCCAAAAGACATGGGTAGGAAATCAGGTAAATGCACACCCCTGGAAAAGAATTAGGTGTCTCTGATGTGGTCTTCAAGACGGAAATTAAGGGGACAAGGCGAGTGTGCAGACGGCAGAGAGGGTATTTTTTAAACATGTAAAGAACACAACCGAGTGCAGGTGTCCGCAAGCCCTGGAAAGCAGACACACACACACAGGGCCGCCAGGCATCTCTGTAGTGCAGGACGGAGGGGAGGGAGGAGCACACGGGATTTTCCACTTCCACTCCATTTCAGCGGCGCTTGCTTGCGTCACCTTACAAGGCCATTGCAGCAGAATGGAGATAAGAAGAGGGAGAAGAGGGAAGGAACAGGGGGGGAAGAACTCTCACTGGAGGCCCTGCCGTGCGCTGCCGGCCCACTCCGCGCCACCTGACCAGATCCTCCACTCTGGCAGAGAGGATGGGGAAACTGAGACTGAGAGGGTGGTGACTTGCCCAAGGCCCACAGGCAGTGGAGGGAAACCTGTCTCCAGAGTCCGGGCTGCTGCTATCTGCGGTGATGCCCTGGTCACAGGAGCAGGTCCCGCGCAGGCTGTGGCAGCACCAGGCCTCACATCCACCTGCATTTAAGCTGTGTCTCCGCTCCTTCAACCCCTCTGCAGCCTTTCTTCCCTCCCGTGGAGCTGGCAATCTTCTCCCCAAAGCCATTTCCCCCTCGGGCTCTCCCCCTCTGAAGGGGCTGGGGCTCTGACTCTGGCCTCCGCAGCTCAGCCCAAGGCTTCGCCTCTGGGTTCTTCTGCAAATCAGATAAGTACAGGGACCACAAGCAGCCAGCACGGCAGCTAGACGTGCTGAGCGGCCCTGTCACCACAGTGGCAGGAGAGTGGCGCTGGCGGCAGCAACAGTGTCGATGGTTGATAACCTTCCTTTTCAGCAGCTGATCAGCGTGTTCCCAGAGACTCTGAACAGTTCCTACCTTCTCAGGCAGGTGCCCCGGGTGCAGAAGTCTACTCTAAGAAAACCATCAGACTCCTGGTCAGACGTAGCTGCAGATAGAGACACGCGTATTTTTATGTGAATATATTCACAGATTTTTAGTTCAGAGTTCTTTGCTATAGTAAATATACACTTCTAATTGTCCAAAACTGGAAGAATGGTTAACTACGAAATAAATTATGAGTATGTGCATATGATAGACTATTATACTTTTATAGTCACGTTTTGAGGACTATTTTACAATATGAAGAAAGGTTCACAATAAACGAAAAAGCAGTCTACAAAGTTTGTACACAGTTTATCAGCAATTAACAACGAACACATTTCCACTTAAAATATGAATAACAAGTAGCAGGCAGGCCTCTTCCATCATGTCATCCTGCCCACGCTCCAAGGTAGCTCCTATCAGTGTTTCCGCTTTCAGAGAAGTGAATGGGGGCACGGGGCCTGGGCAGCATGTACAAGGCCACACAGAGGTGGGGCAGGTGAGGCACGGCTTCCGCTAGGGCTGTTCTGGCTCTGATGCACACTGCACGCTAGGACAAAACCCTAGGGCTGGTGACCTTCTTCTTCATGCTTTTCTGAATTATCTATAGAGGCAGTGTTTTCTTTTGTTAAAATTAGTTGTTACTAGGATATTAACATATTAATAATATTTCCAAAGTATGGGGGACAGGTATCCAATGATGGAGGTGGCAAGTCCAAGTTCAATTTGACTCAATTAAATTGAAAGGCCTGGAAAGGGCCAGAAAACCAGGCGTAGAGGGAACGATAACCTGTTCCTTCCAGAGTACATCACGCTTCACCAGCTTTTGTGGGACAGCCCTGTGGATGACTGACTAGATGGTGGCCCCAGAGGGGTGGAGCTGGGACGCAAGCATGATTAGAGATACACGTCTGGCCCCACCAGCAGGTGGGTGTGGCCTGAAGCAGTAGCAGGCATTTCCTGTCTGCCTGACCTTCCCCGCTATTCCCCATGCCCCCTCTCTTTGGGTAACAGAAACGGATTTTTCCCTGGGGAGAACTGCCCTGCCTTCCGACAGGCCTGGCAAATCACCGTGGGCACAGCCACCAAGTCGGCTGTAAAGAACATCTCTTCTGCTGCGGCCCAACCTCAATTCCCAGCGTGCTGGCAGCTCCCCAGCCATTCAGCCGACGGCCTTCACCGCTCAGGGAATCCTGGTTGAACTCTGGGTTTGAAATTTGATTTCCTTGTGTCCACAGGGAGATAACAGCCTGACAATCTCACTTCACTGAGGGAGAAAAGAGCTTCCTACTTTCTAAACTCTTCCCTTTGCGGACCAAGAGTTTGCTGTGGGGAGCAGAGCTAGGTTTTTTTTATTATTATTATGCACAGTGCAGAGATGATACAATCGAAGACTAAAGACAAGTTCCCAAGGAACAGGAAGGGCCAGAGCCTTCTGGTACTGCCAAGGAAGAAAAGCAGGACGAGCGTTCAGATGCAAGTGTCTATCCACCCTCCTCAAAGGCCAAATTCCCCGGGCAGGGCTAAGAAGCACCCGGACAGGCTTGGAGGATTTTGGTACTCCACTTCTTCCCTGAGCACAGTCCAGGCAAAGCACTGGCCCCAGAAATGCCTCCTGCTGACCATGACACTGCACCAAGTGGGCACCTAAGATATAAAAGTAGCCTTGGGAGTGGTGTGGTGGTAACAGTAGCTCTCTGCATTTCTCTTGTGCCGGGAGTGCCAGGCAGGTGATCTGGAAGCATCTGTATACTCTAGTGATGTGCTTGGATGAAAGCTGTGAGGACTGTGGCCCGTGAAGATCACAACTAAAGACAATGGCAATTTTCACTCTTCTAAATAATACTGCTCTGGATTTAAATCAGGCCAGCCCCTCCGTAACCCATAGTGCCTGGGGCTAAGTCCAGAGCAGCCATGTGGTGGTGACGACCAGCAAAGGGAAGGGAACAGCATCTGCCCCGTGAAGCTCATCCACCACCCCCTTAACCCAGATGCCACACTGGAAGAAGGAAGAGGAGACACCCTGACGTATTGAACGTGTATGTATAAAGCAGAGTGCTATAAACCGGAAGGGACTGACACACCTGCTAACGATGAGAGGGTGCAAGTTTGAGAGGAAGAGACCAGCTGGGAAATGCAGAGGAAGCTGCACTGGTTACGCACCTCCAGGTGCCACAGAGGCCATCAGAGCGCCTCTCCCAGGAATCTGATATACAGGGAGGACTTGGATCAAAGACGTGTGGAACTCAATCACCCTGACGGCAGTGCCCCAGAGGTTCCTGGCACCTGGGAAAGGCTCTGCTTCCCAGGCTGATAAGGCCTGGTGGTTTAGTTTGTCCTTTTGTTGAGTGAGCTGTCTGGTATCCTTCCAGTATAGCATATTCCCTGTTCGCTCAGGTACGTCAGGGTGTCTTTCTATATTATATTCTCCGACACAGGATCATCCAGGAAATGAAGACGAGATGAAGGGAATCAGCTCTCTGACTCTCCCCTCCTGTCACTGTCTTGCAAATAAATTCATAACTAGTTTTATTATTTTTTTTTAAAGGCAAGGCCCTGAGGATTAGCAGATGGGCACAGGTGGCTGAGGATGTCCCCAGGGGCCAGGAGAGCGAGCCAAGGAGGAGGCTGTACTCGGTGTCAGAGTTCAGAACTCCGGCAGTGAAAGAACCGTGCCTGGGCCTGCTGGAGGATATTCACGACCTTGGCGACAAGCACCTCTATGGGCACCAAAGTCTAGTTGCAGGAGGCTAGAGACAGACACGGGTGAAGAAGGAGACACTGATGATGGCTCTAAATTGGAGGAAAGGTCAGGAGATTTAAGGGAAATGCAGGTAGAAGGGGGACTTGTGGGTTTGGATTTCACACTTTTTTCAAATATAAGAGAAGACACGATGTGTTTGCATGTACAGAAACAAATAGTGTGAGTTTCCTGAGGTGGGAGATGGGAGCCAATGTGACACTAGGGTAGGGGGAAGGGACTGGTCTTGGGCAGGAGTGGGGGAGGGAAGGATGGCGACAGGCAAAGATCAAGGACAGGGCAAGAGCGCTTCTCCCACGGCTTCTGGGGACACAGGTGCACTTTCTGGTGAAACTTTTTTTTTATTCCCCTTGGACGGAGTAAGATGCTCAGGAATGTGTAAGCAGAGGGTGAAGAAATACTTTGAACGATTTAGTTGAGTGTTGACATCTGAGGGGCAAGATTAGTTCGGCACACGAAGGAAAAGAGCAGGATTCCTGGGAGTTCAAGTGCAGAACCCACTGAACACTCACACCAAGACACAGCTTAAAGAACCAATTAAAGAACCAAATCCAAGCTCTCTGAAACTGGGGAGGGAGCGATCCCTGCAGGCTGTATTCAACAGCTCTCAGCAAGGGCTCTCAGGTTTTGTTGGGCACACACGTAATTCACTGATGTGGTGTAAAAATCAAACCGGCAGGTTCTCGTTAAGAAGTCTGGCTCCCCCGACCCCTACTCCTCACCATTCTATGAAATATTTCTCTTAGTTTCTTGCCTGTGTTTTCAGTGTTTCTTTCTGCATCTACAAGCAACCCAAATATCTATTCTTATTTATTTATTTGAAAGGCAGACACAGAGAGACAGGAGGAGAGACAGAGAGAAAGACTCTTATCTGCTGGTTCACTCCCTAAATGGCTGCAACAGCCAGGTCTGAGCCAAACTGAAGCCAGGAGCCCAGAACCCTGTCCAGGTCTCCCACACCGGCAGCAGGAGCTCCAGTACTTAGGCCATTTTCTTCTGCCTTCCCAGTCATATTAGCAGGAAGCTGGACTGGAAGCAGAGCAGCCAGGACTTGAACTGGCACTCTGATATTGGGTTTGCGGGCATCACAAATAGTGGCTCAACCCACTGAGCCAAAATGCCGGTTCCCAAATATCTACCCTTATCTGTACATCTTGTTTTCTTCATTATCTTAGAGTTTTCTCAGCACACAAGAGGCTGCCTCGAGCTTTTTTTCTGGTTACAAAGTATTTCCCTGTGGGGACTCACAGGTTTTCTCCTCCAGTTCTCTGCACACTGACATGGTTGTTGCCAATGTTTTTGCTAATGCAACTGATGCTGCAATGAATAACCTTTTACCTAAGCCATCACTTACATGTATAAATGTCATCTACAGGGTAGCTTTGAGCTTGTTATTTTAATGGACATTGCCAAATCAACAGGGCTGTCCATTTCACAATCTCACTAGCAGGCCATGAAAGGGCCTGCTGCCTGCCCCTGTCCCGCACCTCTGCCAGCCCCAGCCAGTGTGCACTGCCAGACTGGGGTTTCTGCCAATCCGATGGGCTAAGAGTGGTAACTCTGTGCACTCTGAGATTGAGGCTGCGTATCTTCTCCTACATGTCCGGGCCTTGGACTCCCCATCTGTTCATGTCCTTTGCTCACTTTTTGTATTCTAGTGCTGCAAAGCTTCTTAAATTGGGGTTTGTGGCTGTCTCAGGCAATCTCAAGGCTCCGATAATGTTCATAATTGGAGAGAGGGAAAGACCAGCTCACTCTAACCCAGTACCTACCTTGTAGCATAGTTTTTCCTTGTTGTTCTTTTAAAAACTTTGGGGAGGGGTCAGCACAGTGGTGTAGCGGGTAAAGCTTCTGCCTGAAGTGCCAGCATCCCATATGGATGCCGGTTTGAGTCCCAGCTGCTCCACTTCTGATCCAGCTCTCTGCTATGGCCTGGGAAAGCAGTAGAAGATGGCCCAAGTCCTTGGGCCCCTACACCTGGGTGAAGCTCCTGGCTCCTGACTTCGGATCAGCACAGCTCCAGCTGTGGCAGCCAGTTGGGGAGTGAACCAACTGGGGATGGAAGACCTCTCTCTCTCTGCCTCTCCTTCTCTCTCTGTGTAACTCTTTCAAATAAATAAATAAATCTTAAAAAAAAAAAAACACTTTGGGGAGCTTTCTGTTGAAGTTTAATATGCACGTAAAGACATATTTGTACTATGTTGCGACTTGATCAATTTCACAAACTGAACGTATCCCCATAACCGACATCAGATCAAGCGGCAGTATTACCAGTGCCCCTGAAACCCCTATCAATACTGCCTCATCTTCACCAGCACACATTCTTGTCTTTTGTAGCTTTATTTGTTCTTTTTTCCCATCTTACACCATCCTGATGGTGTCACATAGTTTAAGTTACAAAGTTCAAATGAATGAAAAGTAGAGGGAAAAGGCGAGAGATATCACTAACTTTGATCTTCACCAGGTTTGAAAGCCCAGGGTGAAGGACTTCGCTGGTTAAGGAAAGAGAACCTACAATCCTAGGGCTCCCTCTGCTGGGGATCGGTAGCAACTGGGAAAAGGTCCCCACTCCCGGAGTTCAAGTTGCTGCAGACTGAGTGGGAGCCAGCAGAGAGGTGCAAGTCCAGATCACTGATGACCCCACAGAGTTCTCCTCCGCTCCCCATTCTCTTCCCTGACATTTCATGAAAGCCACCCAAACAGTAACAGACCGCAGTAGCTTTGGGGTCAGGTCAGGAAGAGAATGACAGGAGAGAGAAGCGTGTCAGTCCCCACTTCCCCAGCCCCCACCCACCCACTCCCCTTGGAAACAAGTCTGCTGTGAGAGGCTCTGCTGCTCAAATCCACCACCAGAGGCCCCAGGCCCCAGGCATGGTTCTCGGGAGCCAGCGGGCAACCAGGATTTTTTGCGAAGTGAGACGACTGACTGACCTACACGCTCCCTGTGCTGGTGCAGTCACTGCATCATGGAAGCACCCAGTGCTGGGGCGCTTGCTTAATCTGCACAAGGGGAACAGCAGTTGAGGGAGGGGGAGTCCAGGGAAAACGTTAGTGGATGCTTCCTGTCTTTCAGACACAGGATCTAGCTGAAGATGCAAGAAACGCACAGGCAAAGCCTAGAACAGCAACGAGATGTGGCACCTGAAGTTCCAAGTTAGTGACTACAGTATTAGAGATGGGGGAGGCGCTGAGCTGGCAAAGGTGACAGGTGGTAGACAGGGGAGCTACAGGCTCTCCAGGTGCGGGAGGGGCAGAAACACCCATGCCAGTGGTGTCCCATGGTGGAAGACCTGCCTGACCACCGTAGGGGTAGGTCCTTTGGTGGTGGGTCCAGGAGTTCTACTTCGTCAGGGACCCAGAGCTGGTCCCATTCAGGCAGACGGGCTCAGTAACTGTTGACCGACGGTCTAGAACCAGAGGCCCGTTTGGCCATCTGGAGGAGGGAGGACGTCGTCCCCATAAAGGTCGGTGTGTCCCGCCTACGCTTCCCTGGCCTCTTCCCTCCGGTTATTTCCCATGGGGGTCCTCGCCCTCTCCTGTGGCTTCAGAGACCCCACAAGCTATTTCCAGCCCCAATCTCCTAGCTGAGCTTCAGATTCAGATTTGGCTCTGCCAGGGATTGGTTCCAGCCCCTAACCCTTCCTCAAGGATAGCGCGATCTGAGCATGCTGAAGTTCCTTATCCAGGACATGACGTACTACCTGCATTGAAACTTTGTGTATCTTCCTGTGACTTCGAATTATCTCCAGATTACCTCTGATACCTGCTATGACGTCAACGCCAAGACGGTAGTTGTTACACTACATTGTTTAGGGAATTGGCAAGAGAAACAGTCTGCACATCTTCAGGACAGAGGCAATTTTTCTCCCTCAAATATTTTCGATCTGTGGTTCATTGATTCCACAGATGTGGAGCCTATGAGCATGGGGAGTATTTTCCCACCCCACAGAGCACTCAGGTTCGGTATGTTCAAACTGAGCTGATCACTGACGGGCATCTCAGCACAGGCAGGCAGGGAGAAGAGACTGCCTGGGGTCAAACTCGAGTCCTGCCCCTTAGCTGCCGCGTGACCTCGCGCAGTGACTCAGCTCTGCTTCAGCCTCCTCACGTGGAAAATGAAGATGGCAATGGTGCTCTCCTAGGATTGTTGTGAACATGAAAATGAGTTTTCTGGCACATAGTAAGAACCATAAAATCATCGGCCATTATTCTCACCCTCAATTAAATGAGGTTCTGTCTCCACACCTTGTCCACTGGATGCAACAGCTTGATTAGAAACAGGCAATGGTATCCACTGGAAAACAAAATGTCCTGGTTAACTTCCTCTCGCTACTCCACCTCCACCCCACCCCAAGCCTATCAGTCTCTCGCCCAGCTCTTCAGTCTGTGAACCTGTTCTCCGTACTTACAGCCACCTGCGCTTTACTCTTTACATCCCTGCCAGCCCAGGCTGAAACCAGAGCCATCTTTTCAAAATCAGTTTGGTCACTCCTCCCTGCTTCCAGAGCTCCATGGGTCTTAGGCTAAACCCTTGCCACGGTGTTAAGACCCTTCATGACCTGATCCTTGCTTTCATCTGCACTACAAGCTCCTCCCCAAGCCTGTTCCTGGAATTCCTTCCTTAGTGAAGGGGCCAAGTTCCGGCTCCCCTCTAACCAGAGCCCCTGCCCAGTGCACCTGTGGTCCCTTTTGAATCTACTGGCTCCTCGCTGTCCTTCCACCTGGTTTGTTTCAGCCCTTCCTCAGCTTATTTCAAGTGTCTTCCTCTGGCCTCTCTGACGTCTTTCCTGCCTACTCTCCAGGAGGCTGCCAGGGTGACATAAATGCTCACCAGCACAGCACCGTTTTGCTTAAAACCATTCCTGACCCGTAGGACAAAATCCAAGTTCCTTCCCATGATTCTCTCCTTCAGTAGGCTTGGCCTTGGTCTCCAGTCACCCATGCCTTCCCTCTGCCCAGGCCATGCTTGACTTTGAAAGCCTCCCCCTCCCCCTGGAAGGTGCCGAGACACTGCCCTGCACCCCCCATGGGGGGCCTCCAGAGCTTCCCCTTCCTCCTCCACCAGCCCGTGCACTCCTGCCCAACACAGGCGAGCAGCAGGTGCACTCTACAGTCTGTGGAAAGAACAAGTGGAACTGAGGACACAAGGGGCAACCCGATCCGTGTGGTCAGAGCCAACTGCACGCAGCTCTCTCCGCTCTCCCAGGTTCTAAAAATGATTCACACACACTCAACGCCCACAACCACGCTGCCCTGGTGATGGGATGTGCTTCCTAACAGGGCAATTGTGGGGACTGAATTTTTTTTTAAAGATTTATTTATTTGAAAGATAGAGTTACAGAAAGAGGTAGAGAGAGAGGGAGAGGGAGAGGGAGAGAGGGGGAGGGAGGGAGAGAGAGAGAGAGAGAGAGAGAGAGAGAGAGAATGAGTCTTCCATCTGTTGGTTCACTCCCCAGATGGCCGCAACGGCCAGAGCTATGACATCCAAAGCCAGGAGCCAGGAGCTTCTTCTGGGTCTCCCACGCAGGTGCAGGGGCCCAAGGACTTGGGCCATCCTCTACTGCTTTCCCAGGCCATTGCAGAGAGCTGGATCAGAAGAAGAGCAGCCGGGACTAGAATTGGCGCCCATATGGGATGCTGGCACTGTAGGGCAGGGCTTTAACCTGCTGCGCACAGAACCGGCCCCGGGACTGAAATGTAAATTTTAAAGTTTCTAGCACATAACATGCAGTGCCTTCACTATATACAGGAGAGGCCCCAGAGTTATACTGTCCTTTTTGTATTCATTAAGGCAGAGAGGGAAAGGGAAGGAGAGAGAAAGAGAAAGCCAGCGAGAATACTACCTCCCATCTGCTGGGTCATTCTCCAAACACAAGTGCTGGAGGCTGGGCTAGGCCAATGCCCAAAGTCTAGAACTCCTGGCTAGGCCCCTGATGTGGTGACAGGGAGCCGACCCCTGAGCCGTTACCTGTTGTCCCTCAGGGTCTGCATTGGCAGGAAGCCAGGGTCGGAGTCGGGAGTCGAAGCAGGCATTGAATCTAGGCACTCGACAGGGCAGGTGGGAGTCTCAGCCACCAGACCAAATGCCCGCCACAATACTGTAACTTTCATCAACTCTAAAACATCATTGTTTCAAAGACTCAACTTTTTTTTTGTATGTACAATTAAGAAAGAAAAAACTAGCAATTATGCCAGGGCACACTACTGATTACAAGACATATCCAGATTTTCAGAGGGCTAAATTAAGAGACAATAAGTATCTTTGATTCCATTGAAAAAAAAAAAAAAAAAAGAAAGTAACGATAAAGAGGCAAACTGTCCTCAGGTCATTTGGATTCTAGTGAGGGAGCCCAACAATAAAGATACATTGACAGGTGGAAAATACATGCCGTAAGGAAAACTAAGTCAGGGTAAGCGGATACAGAGTGCAGGGGGTTGCCGGGGTGGCCAGAGACGGTTCTCCAGGGAACCAACATGAGCCGAGATTAAATGAGAGATGCACTGTGGGTAAACGGTGACCCAGCAGAGGACACATCAAATATAAAGACTTAGGAGGGGAGTGTGTCTGGTGGGTCCAAGGACATCCAGGCAAGTGTAGCTGGATCATGGTTCCAGATCCTGGGCAGCAGATTTCTCCAACCCGGCTGTATTCCCCAGGTGGAAGTGCATATTCCGGGTCTCGTAAGGCATGCAGTGGCATAGGGCTGGGAGCCAAGCGCTGCTGTGTGACTCCGCGTTCAGGAGTGCAGGTGTAGAGTTACACTGCCCTGATTGGAATCCCCATCCTGCTGCTATGTGGTCTTGGGCAAGTTATCTAACTATTCTGAGCCTCAGTTTCCTCGGCTGTAAAATAGACATAATAAAAGTATCTATTTCATGAGTTGTTCGTGAAGGTTAACAATAATTGCAAATGAAGACACATTGATTACTATTATCATCACTACTTTCTATCCCGAAGTAATTTTATTTTAGTTTTTAAAAGATTTATGTATTTTACTTGAAAATCAGAGTTACACAGACAGAGGTCTTCCATCCGCTGGTTCACTCCCCAATTGGCTGCAATGGCCGGAGCTGCGCCGATACGAAGCCAGGAGCCAGAACTTCTTCCAGGTCTCCCATGCAAGTACAGGGGCCCAAGGACTTGGGCCATCTTCTACTGCTTTCCAGGCCATAGCAGAGAGCTAGATCAGAGGGGGAGCAGCCGGGTCTCAAACCAGCACCCATATGGGATGCCGACACTGCAGGTGGAGGCTTTATCTGCTATGCCACAGCGGCAGGCCCCCCCCCCCCCCAAGTAATTTTAAAAAGTATATCAGGGCCAGTGCTGTGGCATAGTGGGTAAAGCTGATGCCTGAAGTGCCAGAATCCCATATGAGCACTGGTTCGAGTCCTGGCTGCTCCACCTTTGATCCAGCTCTCTGCTATGGCCTGGGAAAGCAGTAGAAGATGGCCCAAATCCTTGGGCCTCTGCACTTGCGTAGGCGACCTGGAAGAAGCTCCTGGCTCTTGGCTTTGGATCGGCGCAGTTCTGGCCGTTGCAGCCAATTAGGGAGTGAACCAGTCGATGGAAGATCTCCCTCTCTCTGCCTCTCTGATCTCTCTTCTGTCTCTGTGTAACTCCGATTTACAAATAACTAAATAAATCTTTTAAAAAAATTATATCAAGGTAAGGAGTAAATTATTTGAAGCTTAAAACATAAGAAAACACTACTTTTCCAGATTACCACTGCTAGGATGGCATTCATGCCATGAGGAAAATAAATTCTGTCCAGACTGTGACCTTGCGTTCTCCAGAGCTGTACTGAGCATCTACTAACTCCCAGGAACAGTTATGCTCTGGGAATTCAACAGTGACCTCGATACATTCCTTGCTCTCAAGGATGTAGGAGCTTCTACCTGAAGCTATAGTTTCCAAGGGCACCTGAAGTATTTGGTGCTGACAATATTCACTTGGCAACCTCTGGGAAAAACCACCATCATACCTTCCTTTTCCTTACTTTTCTCCAAGAGCGCTGTGGATGGCAAGGTTTCAGACGGTTTAGCTCCTGACTTACTAGCACTGTGCGACACAGAACAGGTTTTCTAATGTCCTGGGACCCAGTCATCCTCATTGCAGAATGTGTAAAATCTCAGGACGATTAAATGAGAGAATACGTCCATAACTGCTCCTCAGCGGGGGGCAGCCTTTACTATTAGCATTGTTAGGCTACAATGAGTGGTTTATGTATTTATATTTGAAAGGCAAAATGGGAGAGGGAGGGGGAGGAGAGGGGAGAGGGGAGAGGGGAGGGGAAGAGAGAGAGAGAATATATGAGAATATGAATGAGAATCTCCTATTAGCTTGTTCACTCCTCAAATGCCTTCAACAGCCTGAGCTGGGCTAGGCCAGGCCAAAGCCAGGAGGTAGGAGCTCCATCTGGGTTCTCACATGCCTGGCAGGGACCCAGGTACTTGAGCCATCATCTGCTACCTCCTAGGGTGCACACTAGCAGGGAGCTGGGTGGGAAGCAGAGTGGGGCTCTATCCCAGCACTGGATATGGGATGCTGGCATCCCAAACAGCAGCTTAACCTTTCACCTGTCAGCTGCTGAGCCTCCGGTATGAACACAAAGAGAATGAAAATGTTTTACCTAGGACTCACTATGCGCTTTAGGTTTAACAACCTTACACAGATGCTCTTTGACTTACAATTGAATTACATCCCAACAAACCCAACTTATGTTGGAAATATGTACAGTCAAAAACACTTTTTGGGGTCCAGTGTCATGGCATAGCAGGTTAAGTCGGCGTGTGAAAGGCTGACAACCCACAAGGGAATGCATGTTTGAGTCCTGGCTGCTCTGCTATGTTTCAGCTCCATATTAGTGTACGTGGGAAGGCAGCAGAAGATGGCCCAAGTGACTGGGCCCCTGCCACCCACATGGAGACCCAGATGGAGTTCGTGGCACCTAGCTTGGGCCTGGCCCAGACCTGACTGTTGCAGCCATTGGGGAGTGAAACACTGGATGGAAATCTCTCTCCCTCTTCTCCTCCTGCTCTGCTTTTGAAATAAATAACTCTCATAACATAGGTAATACATTTAGCTTACGGACCATTGTGGCTTAGCAACACAGCGCACTGTGTAGTGTCAGCTGTAGACCCTGGGGTCACAGGGCTGCCTGGGAGCTAGGCTCACTGCCATTGCCCACATCGCAGGAATGTATCCTGTGCCACATTACCAAGATCAAAATTCAAAGTATGGCTATCCCTTTCACACCGGAAGCTGGAAGGCCTATTCCATGAACTGCAGATTTTATTCCCAGACCTGGTCCAGGCCGTCCAAGGTCTGGCTGTAGTTCAGTTGGATTTAGTCCAGTTAGGTGGTACCCCTGTGGTACTGAGGAGAGTGGTGAGGGGCCGGTTTGGACTCAAGAAAAAAAAAGGGCAGGGCTAGAACTAACTTTTTTTTTTTTTTTTTAAATTATTTGACAGGCAGAGTTAGTGAGAGAGAGACAGAGAGAAAGGTCTTCCTTCTGTTGGTTCACTCCCCAAATGGCCACCACAGCCAGCACTGCGCCGATCCGAAGCCAGGAGCCAGGTGCTTCCTCCTGGTCTCCCATGCGAGTGCAGGCACCCAAGCACTTGGGGGCCACAGCAGAGAAATGGACTGGAAGAGGAGCAACCAGTACTAGAACTCGGTGCCCATATGGGATGCCGGTGCCGCAGGAGGATTAACCAAGTGAGCGACGGCGCCGGCCCTCTTTTTTTTTTCTTAAAGATTTATTTATTTGAGAGTTACGGAGAGGGAGAGACAGAGACGTCTTCTATCCATTGTTTCACTCCCCAAATGGCCACAACAGTCAGAGCTGGGCCAGGCAGAAGCCAGGAGCCAGGAGCTTCTTCCAGGTCTCCCACATGGGTGCAGGGGTCCAAGCACTTGGGCCATCTTCCGCTGCTTTCCCAGGCGCATTAGCAGGGAGCTGGATCGGAAGCGGAGCAGCCGGGATTCGAAAGGGTGCCCTTACGGGATGACGACGTTGCAGGCGGCAACTTAACCCACTGCGCTCCCTCGCCACAACGCAGCGCGAGAAGAGGCATCTTCTCAGGAAGCTTCGAGATGTGTAGACTGCAGGCAGGGACACGCGTGGCCGGGTCAGCAAAACTAGACCCGTCGGCCACGCCAGATCGCTCCTTCCCTGCCTCCCGAGTGAGCAGCCATCAGCATCAGGACCGGAAGACCCCGACGACCGCCGCCGTGGGTGAGCCGCCTACGCCTTTTTGCCAAATACGCAGTGCAGGTGCGCTTCGAGGGGCCTCACGGCATCCCCAGGGACCAGCCTGGAAAGGGGAGCTGCGCTGACCCAGCCCAGCCCCACACACGGAGAGGCCGAGCTGCGCTGACCCAGCCCAGCCCCACACACGGAGAGGCCGAGCTGCGCTGACCCAGCCCAGCCCCACACACGGAGAAGCCGAGCTGCGCTGACCCAGCCCAGCTCCACACACGGAGAGGCCGAGCTGCGCTGACCCAGCCCAGCCCCACACACGGAGAAGCCGAGGGCGGAGAGGGAACAGCGGTGCCCCGAGCGCTTCCACCCAGTTCCGGCCTCACCGCCGTGGCCCTGCCCCAGGCCAACACCTCCGGGTCTCCGCAGGCCCCGGAAGACCCCCAGGAGGCCAGGGCTGGCGCCGGAGCCAGGAGATGTCGCAGGGGCTCCAGACTCCACCGCCGCCGAGGAGACCCTGGGCGAGCGCTCCGACCCCCGCACACGGCTCTGACCCCGAGCGGAACTGCGTGTTCTGGGGGGCTGCGGGCACAGGGGGACCCCCGAGGAAGTGGAGGCGGCTGGACGACGGCGAACAGCGACACTCACTCACCTGACAGAGAGGAAGCAGGCACGCCCCAAAAACAGACCGTGAGCAAAACCACGCCAGAGGGAGGAGGGAGCGAAAAGAATAACAGGAAATGACGTCAGGCGCACGTGCTTCCTAGAGGGGCGGGCACCAGGCGTTAGAGAGGCGCGGCTGTCGCCCTGCGCCTGCGCAGCAGCCGTCGGCCGCGCTGCCGAGTCACTGGGGTGGGCGGGGCTTGCGCGGAGGGCGGGGCGCGTGCCTGGGTGACGCAGGCGCAGTGCGGCTCCGGAGGCGCGGGCCGCCCCGTCCGCTGGTTTGGATCCGGGTCAGTCAGGCGCGGCGACCGGGGAGAGACGATCTGAACTGACGGCACCGGATCACCGGAGCGCTCCAGCTGCGAGGAGGTGAGGCCCCTGACGTGACGGGGAGGGGCCGCGGCACGGCGACGCGGCCTGCGGGCCCGGCCTGGCCGCGGGCGGCTCCCCGTGGGCCCGCCCGCCTCTCGTCGCGCCGTCTGCGGGCGCCGACTGCCCGGGTTCGGGCCTGGGCGTCCCAGCGCCCCCGGATCCGCCGCGGCCCGGCCCGGCCGCCGCTTCCCGCCCTGTTGTCGCCTCACAGTCCCCGCCCGCTCGCGCTCCTCCGCCGTCTCCCGCCCGGCCGTAGCTTCCCCTTTTCGCTCCCTCCGGCCGCCCTTTGCCCCTTCCCGCCCTTTCCCGCCCTGCTCCGAGCCCGGTGCCCGTGGGCTGCCTCCGGCCCCTCCGCCGTCTCCCCGGTATCCCGGGCGCCTCGGCCCCGCTCCAGCCTGGGTTCCGGCCCGAGGAGTCTCCGGAGGGGGCAGAGCCGGGGCCCCGGACAGTTCCCCCGCGGCCTTGTGCCCGCTCCCCGAGCCCGCCCGGGGTCTGGGTGAAAAGAGCCAGCGCCGTGCGTCGCGCGTGGAGGGGGCCGCGAGTGTGTGTGTGTGTGTCCCGGCGGCCGCTCCTTTGCCTGTTGGAGGTTTCCTGGACCGGGGCTTCTTCCCCGCCTCCGCGCCTCCCGGCGGCCTGGGGAAGTTTGAAAGTCTCGGACATCGTGAGGACACTCGCGCCGACCCCTCAAGGAGGTCTGGGTTAAGGGATAGGATTGTGACACCGGCTCGGCGTCGAAAAGCCCGAGAAAAGCGGGCGTGTTCCCGCCGACGGAGGGGCGTAAGAGAACTTGTCCTGTCTGAGCGCCTAGGGGGAAACCCGAGGCCAAGGTAAATTGCCCGGGGGTCATTCGACTTGCTACAAAGTAACTTTTAATAGATCTTCGTGGGCTTTAGTCTCTGCGGGGATTGTGTTAAGTCGCCGCAGTGAAAACTTGGAGAGTGTCCGCCACCAATGTAATGTCAAGGAGAGCGAACCTGTTGTGTATCTGCTGTTCAGAGTCGCCCGGACAGCTCTTGCGTCGAGTGAGTGGGAAGTTGGAAATCTCGAGGCGCGTGGTAAACCTCTTGTTCACTACAAACACGTTCTCATCTAGCTCCTCAGGTCATGCCCAGGACTCGCTTTCGCTGTGGATTAAGATCACAGAAGAAAAATTAATCAGAATGTTGCAAGTCTGAAAGTAGTTTAGATAGAACTTCATTCCTGGACGTTTAGTCCGTAGCCAGGTTTTTGTTTTGGGTTTTTAGATGATGGAGCCTTTAGTGTGTTAACAGGAATGTTGTGTATTCTTGCATCTAGGGTGATCATCTGCCCTGCTCCTAAGTCAGCACTGTGTAATTAAGTTACATATCTGGGTGCAACATTTTTTTTTTTATCAGTGTTACATTTATTGTGAGCTTCTGGAAGCCAGAAATGAGATTCTAGACCTTACAGACATGGAGTTTACAGGCTTTCTGTATGTTGGGTTCACCCTTCTATCCCTGGTGTTCAGTCTGACCAAGCACATGGTGGGAATTCTGTAAATATGTGTGGAAGGACTGAATTTCTGCCTATAGAGTCTAGCAATGAGTACTTAGATGTGATGTGTACTTAAATATTGACTGATTTCTAGAGAGGCCAGAGAGGGTTTGTGTGGGGTCTGCAGGTTGAGGAGACTGGCTCAGATGATTTATCAACTCTCTAAGGGCCCATAGGCAGTGTGTGTTTAACCGATCATAAGGTAATTAAAAACTGTAAGTCAAACTTTAGTTATGTCAGCAGGGAGAATATACTTACAGTCCACAATAGCATCCTTTGAGATGCTGTGGAGTTTGAAATGTACTGGAATGTGTGATCTCTGTTCACTCCTCCCCCTGGTATATAGATTATTATGGGTTATTGGGTTTTGGGTGGTGAGATAGGAGAGGATTCTACTTAAATTGAGAAGAATCAGAGACTGCTGGAGCAGGACTTGTATGAATAAAGGTTTCCTAATGTTCCTGCGCTGGTTAAATAAACCAGCAAAATCTGTGTGGAGAGAGTATTTAAATTTTGTCTTAAGAACTTAAGCTGAAAGCTAGCAGAATTCTTCGCTGTTTGCAGTGTTCCCCAAAGAGATCTGGCTAAAATACTGTAATTTCTACACATGAATAAATAAAGTGAAAAGACTCGATTCCTTGCTTCTTTGTTATACCATGGATACTACATGGTTACATTATATCAAACATATTATGACACCTTGACCTTTGGAATATTGGCGGTCTCACAATAACATCAAACTTAGCTCTGAGAAGGGAGCAGCTGTGGAATCAGAGGGCCCACAGGTCCACAGAGAGTCCTTGCTGCATCCCAGAGTGCCTGAGAGGAGTCGGGGGAGTGGGCTTGGTGCTAACATTTTTCTGTCATCTGATTTTTGTTTGACTTAAAGAAAATTTCTGATTCCCTGTGATACATTCACAGATACTGGTTTGCTGATTTTTTTGTTCAGGATTTGAAAGTGACTAGTTTATTACCCCGAGTGAAAGTAATTTAGAGATTAGATTCTAGAGTTTATTAACAGACTTCTTTGTTGTGTTTCTTGCTGCCTTGATTGGTTCTTCATTCTCCTGTCTCTGCTTAAATACAAAAATCAAGGTAAAAAGGAATTGAGAACTTTAGTTAGAGGAGGTTGTTTAAGGGCGCATCTACAGAACAGTAATTTATAATTTTTACTTTACTTCCTAATTCTTTTTTTGTCTAAAGAAAAGGTCTCGTCTGTTCTTTATGAAAGTATAGTCCATTTATTTCTTTTTTGCTTAACAATTACAATATTCAAAGCTATGAGAAAAAAAACAAATGAAAGTATCAGCCTTATAAGTAGAGTGTAGAATAATCAATAATTGAAATAAACTTCTAATCTTGCTTTAACAAGGTTAAAGCATCTTGTTCTTTAAAACGTGTCTTCGTGAATATTGATATCTGGATCAGAACTGCTTGAGAGAAATGCTATCATTTATCATGAAGTTAGACTAAATTGGAATTGTTAGAGTTTGGACAAAAAGTTATCATTTTAAAGAATCAAAGCACCGTAGTATGAGCTTTTCCCTTTTATTTCTGATGTAAAGGTCAGTTTGTCTGCAGACTTCTAGTCCTCTATCATTGGAGAGGTTTCCCCTGTTCAGAAGTATGTGAAAATGTAGATGTCAGATGAGTTCCATTCCAAAAATGTCCTACACAGTATTGGCATCAGTTATTTGTACAGTTTAAGTCCCATCAGAATACATATATATTTTCTGTTTGATTTCATTTGTTTCATTTTAAATAAAACCCACAACCTCCCAGGCATCTACACTGAGACTTTCTTTTAGAAATGAAAATTTACATTTTTTTTCTTCTGATAGAAATTGTATCAGGAATATCGATTTTAACAAGAGGTATACTTTTGATCCTGCCTGTTTCCATATTGCTCATCTTATTTTTATTTTCTATCTTAGAATTAACGGGAACATCCATAGTAGTGTAAAACCTTTAACAATGAAATCTGAAGCCAAGGATGGAGAGGAGGAGAGTCTACAGACTGCTTTCAAGAAATTGAGAGTGGATGCATCGGGGTAATTAAATATGTAATTGTTATTTAGAAGTATTTGTTTACTAGATTTAAGTAGTCCTTTTCCCCTAAAGAACTCTTCCTTGTCTAATATTTCTCTTTATTCATAGAAGACACAAATGCTTATAGTGGGACAGTCTACCAAGTTCTGCACAATATTACTTTAAGAAGAAACCCTTCTGTTAAATTTGCAGAGTAACAGCTCCTTTGTATTCCTGTGTTGGATGTTCTGGTTTTCTTTAACTTTGAGGAGGGTTCTCAAAGGTTATCAAGCAGTATCCCTTCTGAGGTTTCCCCTTACATCTCAAAGGAATCACAATATTTTTCACTACAAATGAATTGACTCAGTAGAAATCTATGAAGAGTGCTGATTTCATGGTCTCTGATTGCTGAGTCTGTCACTATGGAAACCTCTATTCAGTAGTGTTCTGACACTTAGATCGATAATCTTGGACCCTTTGGCCAAACTAATTAGAGCACCTGCAGACCAGCTGCTGTCGAATGTTAATATTTCTCTCTTTGCAAAATGTTCTGTGCAAGGCTCTTCTCACCCTCATTTGTTGCTCTAGGCTAAAAGAAGCTCAGAATTTTAATGATTTACGATTTTTCATTTATATAAATGGGAACCAAATGCTGGAAGGTCAGAATAAAACATTTCACAACAAATAGTAGTAATCATTGCTAATGTCTGCTACTTGTTTACTTACACCTTCACCACTGGATTAAGTACTCTGTGCACATTATTAACCCTCACTACCACTTAGAGGTAGATAGTACTGTCATTTCAGTTTTCAGATGAGACTCACAAAAATTAAGTCACTTGCTAGAAGTCACATTGGTAAGAAGAGAGTCATGATTTGAATCCAGACTGTTTGACTCCAGAACCTGTGTTCACTATCCTTTATGTGGTACCCTGAAGACAATATGAAATGTATGCAGTACCTAGCACAAAGAATTAGATAAATGTTATATCTGTTTGCCAGTTGATAATACTGTTTTTAGCCTACCAAAGATTTGTGTTAATAGATTTGTATGGTAGATGTTATAGGTACTCCTCTTTGCTTCCATGACACTTTAAAACATATCTTTCCTCACAGAGGTTTTTCCAGTGTGATCACCTTGCCATTTCATATCTTTACTTGGATAAACCATTTTAGGAAATGGAAACAAAGCACAGAAGCAGGTAGTTACAGATTGTGGTCACAGTGTATTCCTTTGTGATTTCTGGTATAGAAATAACTTTTTTTAAAATCAGGAAAGTATTAGGAGTGTATACAAATAAAAACATGGAAATCACTTAGTGTGTAAACTTACTTGTATGTAAATAACTCTTGATATCCAGGCTTTTTTCCTGATGTTTTAAAAAATTTAAATGTAAGCCATTTCAGTGCTGCTAAAAATTAATTGGAACATGAAAAAAAATCGTACTAAGTATTCACGCAGTGTATTATTGGGAATTATACAATTGTAGCATGTGTTCTGCCTTGAGTAAAATTCTAGGAGGAGAAGGAGCAGTAGAGAACATTTGAGAAAACCAAATAAGAGTGGAAGGGGTGAGTCATGAGTATGACTAAGCAGAGTAAGACTTGTGTAGTGTGTCATACGTTTTGAGTTGTTTCATATTGTTGCCTGTTTACAAAAGGGACATCTGAGGGACTGACTCACACGCTAACCGAGCCTTGCCAAGAATTCAGCATGATCCTGTTGAACAGGTTTTGATTCCCCAATGGTATTTGTCTTATCAGGATAAATCTGTATATGCTTATCATAAACATAATCTGATCATAAAATAATACATGTTTGCTATAGAAAAAATTTCCAAAAATAAAAACGGATAAGAAAGGAAGTAAGAATTGTAATTTTGACATCCGGACCATCTGTATATGAGGCTATGTACTTTTTTCACATAATTGAGAGCCTAATGTATATAGAATATCCATGCTGTTTTCTCCTGTTGGAAAGATCTCATTATTAAAGATTCTTTGTTTAATTTTTAATATGTTCTTGATATTCCATTGTATAGCTGTGCTTTAATTTGTATAATACGGTATTTTTCCTATTGTTGGATATTTAGGTTATTCCCAGTTAATTAAAATTATGTTTTAGTATCTTTTTACTTTAGTGTATTAATGTCTCTTTCTAAAGGAAAGGTCTTAGAAGGATTTACATTAAAATGTTAATGTGGCTTATCTCCAGGTTGTGAGATTATAGGTGATTGTCTTTTTCTTAGTTCAATTTTTTCATGTTTTTTTAACGGGAACCTATATTACCTGCACAATTTGATCTATAGAGGTTTAATTCTGAGTAATAATTGAAGTTTATTGTAAAAATTAGAGTATTTTTCTAAAAGTCATGTAATATTTAAAATGTATTCATTTTCAATATAGTTAGATGGAGCCTCCTAAAGTTTTTGCTCCTAAACTTAGTTTCTATAGCTCTGGGTTGCTTGTATAAAACAAGTGATCCATGTCATTTGCATTCTCTCTGGATATAGGGCCTGATCTGCCCCAGATAAACAGCCTAAATGTCTATTTATATCTGTCTTCTGGTTCTTCCTAAGAGTCATTCTTTGGGTTATGATTTTGCAACTATTGGCTTTTAAGGATCTTCCTTATTTGGCTTTGGAAAAGAATTTACATTGAAAGCTGAGCAATTTTTGAGAAATCTGAACTAGAAAGAAGCTAAAGGTGTTGATAAAAATTGTATTGGGGGGCCGGTGCTGTGGCTCAACAGGCTAATCCTCCGCCTAGTGGTGCTGGCACACCGGGTTCTAGTCCCGGTTGGGGCGCTGGATTCTGTCCCAGTTGCCCCTCTTCCAGGCCAGCTCTCTGCTATGGCCCGGGAGTGCAGTGGAGGATGGCCCAAGTGCTTGGGCCCTGCACCCCATGGGAGACCAGGAGAAGCACCTGGCTCCTGCCTTCGGATCATCACGGTGCGCCGGCCACAGCGCGCCAGCCACGGAGACCATTGGAGGGTGAACCAACGGCAAGAGGAAGACCTTTCTCTCTGTCTCTCCCTCTCACTGTCCACTCTGCCTGTCAAAAATTAAAAAAAAAAAAAATTGTATTGGGGTTGATGAGAGCAATAAATTCTGCTCATTTTAGTTTTCTGTAACAATAAACTCTGTTCTTGCTTTCAGGTCCATAGTGTCACTGTCTGTTGGAGAAGGCACAAGTGTCAGAACATCGGTCAGAACGGTAGCAGATGATACCAAACCTAAAACTGCATGTGCAGCTAAAGATGGTTGGCATGGGTAAGAATTTTTTATTGAGATGAGTTAAAGTATTTTTGATTTTTTTTTCCCCTGAGTGTCCAGAAGACTTTGTTTTGAAATAGAAACCAAGACTAAAAGATTAGGGGACCCATTCTGCTTAATTATGAATTTGTTAAGACTTTAATATGGCTTGGTCCATAGTCAGTTTTATAACTATCCTGTGTACGTTTGAGAAGAGCAAGTCTTCTCTAATCAAAGCTTCTTGGGTTCTAGGTCCACTAAGTCAGGCTGTTGAATGTGTCGGTTGAATCCTTTTTTTCACTCTTTCTTGTCAGACCTGTCAGTAGTTGAGAGGTTTGTTGGTATCTCCTCCATGGGAGCATATTTGTCTATTTTCTCCTTAAGTTATGTATTTTTGCTTGATGTGTTTTTGAGATTCTTTTGTTAGCTTTATACAGCCTGGATTCTTTCCAGTTAGGAATTTTTTTTTCCTGGTGAATTGAAACCTTTAGTATGTAGTAACAGTCTTAATCCCTCATGATTACATTTTTTAAAGTCTACTTTGGAATTCCTATAGCTAATCCGGTTTTCTTTCAGTTAGTGTGTGCCTCATCTGTCTTTTTGTGTTCTTTCAACCATTCTGTATTTTTGCATTTTAAGTGTGTTTCATATAAATAACTTCTGGCTAGGTTTTATTTTGTTCTGTTATTTATTTCTATCATTGCATTTTTTAAAAACTGAATTTAGTATATATATATTTTTTTTATTTGATATTTTTAGACTTATGGCATTTTAGCTTATATGTTGGCCTTTTTCTGTAGTCTTTTTTCCTTCTTTTCCCACCTTCCACGTCCTCACCACCTTTTAAAGATTTGAAAAGGTTTTGTTTGATTTTTTTTTTCTCCTTTATCATTTTTCCCTCCACTATTTGGAAATTGTATACTTTGTTTCTCTTCTTTTGTTAGTCTTGAAATTTACCATGCATGCTTTTAACAAAGACAAAAAGTTAATATTTAAAAACTCCTTAGAATGCTTTTACTCTGGTCTAGTGATTTTCATGATGTAGTTGGCTATTTCTTAAAATCTTGTTTCTTTTTCAATTTGCTTTATAGTTTTGATTCTTTTTTTTTCTTTGCTCCCTCAGTTCTTTTCTTTATGTACGTTTTTTATCAGTAATTATATATTGTGTTCGATAAGTCCTAGTATCTGAAAATCTCCAGAAGTCTGAGAGGGAATCTAAATCTGTTTGTTTTGGTCAGCTGTTTCCAGTGATAAAAATGAGTCATATGGGCCGGCACCATGGCTTAACAGGCTAATCCTCCGCCTTGCGGCACCGGCACACCGGGTTCTAGTCCTGGTCGGGGCGCCGGATTCTATCCCGGTTGCCCCTCTTCCAGGCCAGCTCTCTGCTATGGCCCGGGAAGGCAGTGGAGGATGGCCCAAGTCTTTGGGCCCTGCACCTGCATGGGAGACCAGGAGAAGCACCTGGCTCCTGGCTTCGGATCAGCGAGATGCGCCAGCTGCAGCGGCCATTGGAGGATGAACCAACGGCAAAAAGGAAGACCTTTCTCTCTGTATCTCTCTCTCACTATCCACTCTGCCTGTCCAAAAAAAAAAAAAAAAAAAAATGAGTCACATGTGCCAGCACCGTGGCTCACTTGGTTAATCCTCCAACTGCGGCGCCTGCACCCCATATGGGTGTTGGGTTCTAGTCCCAGTTGTTCCTCTTCCACTCCAGCTCTCTGCTGTGGCCCAGGAGGGCAGTGGAGGATGGACCAAGTGCTTGGGTGCCTGCACCCGCATGGGAGACCAGGAAGAAGTATCTGGCTCCTGGCTTCAGATTGGCATAGCTCCGGCCGTGGCGGCCATTTGGGCGGTGAACCAATGGAAGGACGACCTTTCTCTCTGTCTCTCTCCCTCACTGTCTAACTCTGTCAATAAAAAAAAAAAAATTCATAAACCTAAGACTCTGTTTGGTGATAATGGCATATTGGCCACAGAATGATATTACTATGCTCAGGCTTTGGGCACACCATTGGGCTTTACAGCATCAGTTTAAATTGTCTACAGTATGATTCCCCAAAGGTCGTCTGGTAAAAGGCTCCCAAGCTAGGGTGAGGACAAGGCACATGTATCATGTTTGGCACAGGAGATTAAATTGTCTAACCTTCCATAGCTTGATAATAAGGAGATGTAGGGGCTGGCATTGTGGCATAGCAGGTAAAGCCACTGCCTTGAGTGCCAATTGGAGACCTGGCTGCTCCACTTCCAATCCAGCTCCCTGCTAATGCACCTGGGAAGGCAGCAGAGGATGGCTCAAATGCTTAGGTGGGCCCCTGCACCCATGTGGCAGGCAGGGAGGATGCTCCTGGCTCCTGGCTCTGGCCTGGCCCAGCCCCAGCCCCAGCTGTTGTGGCCATTTGGGGAGTGGACCAGCAGATGGAAGCTCACTCCGTCTCTTCTGTAAATCTGACTTTCAAATAAATAAAATAAATTTTTTAAAAAATATGAAGAAAAATAGAGTCAAGAGAAAACAACAACAATAAAAAAAGGGAGATGTAGAAATTGAGACACAAAGAGAACTTGAAAATGGAGGCAGCCATGTCTCTTTGGGGGAGGTTTATGACCTTTGACTGACTGAGAAAATTTATGACCTGAGAGGAAATGTATTTCCATTGATCATGAAGAATCTGTTTAGGAGAGTTCTGTATCCGAGCGTCTTCTCTTATTTCTTTTTTCTTAGGTCTACCAGGAAGTCTTCACGAGGAGCAGTGAGAACCCAGCGTCGTCGACGTTCTAAATCTCCTGTCCTCCATCCTCCAAAGTTTATACATTGCAGTACAATAGCATCTCCTTCCAGCAGCCAGCTCAAGCACAAAAGCCAGACTGACTCCCCTGATGGCAGCGGCGGGCTTGGAATTTCATCCCCTAAAGAGTTCAGTGCAGGAGAAGGCTCTACTTCTGTTGATGGAAATCGCACAGGGGCAGTCGTTGAGCCTTTGAGAACTTCGGTTCCAAGGCTTCCATCGGAGAGTAAGAAGGAAGACTCCTCTGCCACTACCCAAGTCTCCCAAGAAAGTCTCAAGGCCAATGATCTCTCTGACTTTCAGTCTGTTTCCAGGTTAAACCAGGGCAAACCATGTGCATGCATAGGCAAGGAGTGCCAGTGTCAGCGATGGCACGATATGGAAGTGTATTCCTTTTCAGGCCTGCAGAACGTCCCTCCCTTGGCTCCAGAGCGAAGATCCACGCTCGAGGACTACTCTCAGTCGCTGCACACCAGAACTCTGTCTGGGTCTCCCCGCTCCTGTTCTGAGCAAGCTCGAGTCTACGTGGATGATGTGACCATTGAGGACCTATCAGGCTACATGGAGTATTACTTGTATATTCCCAAGAAAATGTCCCACATGGCAGAAATGATGTATACTTGAGAGCGAGAAGCTAATTCTTATGCTTTAAACCAATGAAGGGTTGTCAGAGAGATTTAGTTAATGGCAGCCCCCGCAGCCACTTTGTGTGAGAAGACATCTCTTTCTGCTCACTGTGCTTGCAATAAAAACTTTTCTTGGCATCTCAGTTAATCCTTCTCCTTTAAACTTTCTCTCTTGAGTTCTTACATACCCATCAAGGCAGACAAATCCCAGAAAAAGTCTGTCATTTAGAAATGTTCCTGATGTCAAAAAAACCATGATGACTTGATTTACAGCGGTGGGTATACCAGAAAAGCCTTTGTAAAACTGCATTTTTCAGGTCTGTTTAAGATTTGTTAGCCAAGGAAAATCAAACATGGTTTTGTAACTGGACTGAAAGTTTGTCATGTTGTAGTTGCCAGCCTGGAATATTAGAAGTTGTTAAGACTGATTTAAGCCATCTCTGATTTAACACCAGATTTATTGTGTCTTTTCAGGTTTCTTATGTTATTGTTAAGCCAGGTATCTAAGATTTACATTCAATTTGAATAAACTAGCTGGCCTGCCTGTGTTGTTTGAGGGAGTCATTGACCATCACCAATAAACCTCTGCTGGTGCCATTCACGTGAAGTACTCCAGTAAGAAGCAGCCTAGGGTGGGCGGCGGCCCTTGGAGCAAGGGACTGGTGATTGTCTTCTGTCTCTGCCATTTATGGATGGTGTGTTGGTGTGTTGCTTGCAATCAGCTGGTCATACAGGCCTCATACTTGAGTTTCAAACATTCTTCCTGGTTATTATCTCTTGACAAGCCCTCTCAGACCAGCAATCCTAAGAATATTTTGTGCATACTGTACTCTCCATTTTGGGGCAGCCATCCCAAAATTCCCTGCAAAAATTGGGGGGAATATAGTTTACCTGAAGGATGAGTAAGATGGACTTTGCATATGCCACATAGCTTAGATTTTAAGTCACACCACCCTAAGCATGCCCACCAAATTTAGTGGAAATGTCTAGCCATGTTACCAGAAAATCTGTTTAGATGGCAATACAGGTTTCTGCTAAAGAAGCCTACTGGCTGTGTGGCTGATTGCTGACAGTGGAGCCGGGGGACTTACACAAGTTTACTAGGAAAGCCCAGAATTTGCATAGTGGGAGGCCCTTGCTAGTCACCGGTTTAGTTGGAAGTTTTGTAACCTCCGAGGGTTGTGATTAGAGTGCCTGGCTATCACAGCACTAGAGGTTAAGACATACTTCTGAATCCTGGTGTTAGAAGGTGTACTGTTTTGTATAAGGCAGTAATTCTCAGATGTTTTGGTCTTAATTCAGGCACCCAAAGTGCACATTCTGTGCATGTGAGTTATATCAATATTTACCAGATTAGAAACTACAAGTTGGGATCAGGGTTGTGGTGTTAATGGGTTAAACCACTAGCTGCAAAGCTGGCATCCTATATGGATGCCGGTTCAAGTCCTGGCTGTTCCACTTCTGAACCAGCTCCCTGCTGATGCCCTTGGGAAAGCAGTGGAGGCTGGCCAAAGTGCTTGGGCCCCTGTTACCCATGTGGGAGACCAGGAAGAAGCTCCTGGCTCCTGGTTTCCGCCTGGCCCAGTGCTGGTGGTTGTGACCATTTGGGGAGTGAACCAGCAGATGGAAGATCTATCCCTGCCTAACTCTGCCTTCCAAATAAAAATTTTAAAATGTATCTTTAAAAATCTTTATTAAAAAGAGGAGTTACAACTTAAGACATTTAAAAAATACTAAAAAATAATGAAGCAGGGAGACATTTTGTCTGGCGGTCAAGGTACTCGCATGCACATCAACGTGCCTGGGTTCAGTTCCCATTTCTGCTCCTGGCTACAGCCTCCTGTGATGTGGGAGACCTGGATTGAGTTCCTGGCTTTTGTCTCGTGGCTTTGGTAGTGGTTCAGGCCTTTGGAGAGTGAACCAGCGTATGGAGGTCATGCTTGCTCTCCTGCCTCTCAAAGTAATTCTGTAAGCTAATACTTCTTCATGAAAAATGACTTCCAAAACAAAAAATATTTAGGAGGGGGCATCATTTTACACTTTTTGCAAATCTCTGGAATGTTTGGTTTAACAGAAGGAGTCTGCCTGTTCCTGCACTCAGTCCGGCCATGCAGCACGGTCTCTGACTAGGGTACACCTGTGAGCAATGAGTGTGAAAACGGTTTTGACTTCTCCGATTGCCTAAAAGGGTCTCCGGAGGATTGTTGAGCCTCCTAGAGCATCCTTTGGGAACCCCTCATCTGGACCATGTAAGCGCTGAACTACTGGAAATTGGGTAATTACTTAATTTAAGTAAGTGGCAAATGGGCTTAGCATGTGACTTGTATGAAGATGATTACTACGTCTAAGTCAGTTTGCTTTGCAAACCAGGGGTCGATTATTAATGCTGTATATTAGTATGTCAGTGCACTCACTAGAGAGGGGAGAATGATATGTATTCTTTCCATATAAAGGTGTGGGGATTGAGGAGAAAGTCCCAATGATGTCATAACCTGTTGAAGAAATCCAATTTAGATCAAAATTATGCATTCCATGTTTGGGGAATAAGTTGCAAGTTACATGTCAGTCAATATTTTCTTCAAAGCGTGAATTTTTAAATATTTTTATTTGTTTGAAAGGTAGAGTTACAGATAGAGACAGGCAGAGACAGAGAGGAAGGTCTTCCATCTGGCTCACTCCCAAAATGGCCACAGTGGCTAGAGCTGAGCTGATTCGAAGCCAGGAGCCAGAAGCTTCTTTGAGATCTCCCGTACAGGTTCAGGGGGCCAAGCACCTGGGCCATCTTCCATTGTTTTCCCAGGCCATTAGCAGAGAACTGGATGGGAAGAGGAGCAGCCAGGACACAAACCGGCACCCATATGGATGCTGGCCCTGCAGGTGGAGGCTTAACCTGTGTCACAGTGCCAGCCCCCAAACATGAATCTTACAGTTAGAAATTACTCTGTTGAGACCCAATGGGCCAAATTGATCAGTGTGCTTCTCTGGAACATTTGACTTTCTTGGATGAGACTGCCAAACACATTTCCTTTTCTCCGATGTGTTCTGATGGAAATGGATTCATTTTGTGCATTGAGGGATTGCTTAAGTTTTATTCTGATGTTCTTAAGACTGGGCATTCTGACTCCCATGTGTCTTCATTTCACAACTTTTTATTTAAAGATTTATTTATTTGAAAGGGAGAGTTACAATGAGAGAGGAAGAGACAGAGAGACAGAGACAGAGAGATCTTCTATCCACTAGTCTGCTCCCCAGATGGCCACAATGGCCATGGCCAGGCCAAACTGAAGCCAGGAGCCAGGGGTTTCTTCTAGATCTCCTATGTGGGCGCAGGGGCCCAAGGACTTGGCCCTGCTGCTGCTTTCCCAGCCACATTAGCAGGGAGCTGGATTGGAAGTGGAGCAGCCAGGACTTGAATTAGGACCTATATGGGATGCCAGTGCTGCAGGTGGTGGCTTTACCTGCTACGCCTCAGCTCCTGTCTTTCTCTCTCTCTCTCTCTCTCTCTCTCTCTCTCTCTCTCACTGTAAGTCTCTCAATAGTAAGAAAGAGAGAGCACACTTTTATCCACTGGTTCACTCCCCAGTGGATAACAACAGCCAAGTCTGGGCCAAACTGAAGCCAAGAGCCAGGAGTTTCTTCCAGGTCTCCCATGTGGTTGGCAGGGGCCCGAGCACTTGGGCCACCTTCTGTTTTCCTAGTCCATTAGTAGGAGCTGGATCATAAGTGGAGCAGCCATGAAACAGTGCCCATAGGGAATGCTGGCATCACAGGCAGGAGCTTCACCTGCTGTGCTACAGCACTGGTCCCTCACAACTTTTCATTGAACACTCATTCACGCCACAAATACTGAGTGCCTACACACTCCAGGCACACTGTACCGGGTGCTGGGGGGAGAACAGTGAGTGGCATCATATCCTTGTCCTCCGTGGAGAAGAGTGATGGACATGTAAGTGCTACAGGGAGAGAAGGGTTGGGAGATGGGGAGGGCTGAGGGGGACTAGGGATTGCTCTTTTATTTGGGGTGGAAAAGAAGATTCTGTGACAAAATGACATGCGAGCAGAGACCTGGGGGAAGTGAGGGAGCCGTGAGGATATGTAGCAAAGAAGCGTTCTTGGCATGAAGAGTGGCAAAGACATCAGTGCACCTGGGCAGGTGTGGGGTGGGGCTGATCACAGAGGGCCTGGTGGCTCTAACGGCTTTGGCTCCTATTCTGGGTGGTAGGGAGCCATGTGGGGTTTGGAGCAGATGAGAGTGACGTGGTTACACTTTGTTTTTGAGAAGTGCACCAGCTGCAATATGTAGACTCGGGAGGTGAGGAGGGCAGTTAGGAGGCCGCTGCAGTAACTGGACAATGGCTTTTGTGGCTTGGACACTTGGCAGTGCAGGACATGTGTTCTGGAATTACTCTGAAGGTAGAGTGGAGGGGGTTTGCTGATGGATTAGATACAGGGTGTGGGTGATGGGAATTAAAGATGACTCCTAAGGTTTTAAGAAGTTGAGAGTCAGCTGGAGGAGTAGACTTGGGAGAGGAAATTGAGTTTGGTTTTGTTTTTGTCAAATTTGAGACGCTTATGAGACACAGTGATGTTGGGTAGGGGGTTGGTAGTAAATTGACGATGAGGAGAAGGGGGCAGGCTGGTGATGTACCGTGCAGGTGTCGCTCAGCATCCCTGGGGGATTGGTGCCAGGGCCTCTGGCAGAGTCCAGTGCCCATGGATGCACAAGTCTCTGATCTAAAGTGACGTGGTGTTTTCATAGAACCTGCGCCCATCCCAGAATACCTAATACAATGAAAAGCCGGTGTGAGTAGCTGCTCTACTGTAGTGTTGAGGGAATGATAACGAAAAAGCCTCTGCACATGCTCAGGTGCAATTCAAAATATATGGATTTTCCATCTGTGGTTGGAGAAATCGGCCAGCTTGGAACCCACCACTGAGGACCGGAGGAGATCACCTAGGAAGTGACCATAAATAAAGAAGTCAGAGGGCTAAGCTCTGGGACATTCCCGGGGGGCAGAGGTCAGGGGATGAGAGGACCCACTGAGGCAGGGGCAGAACCAAGAGACAGACCCTGGGAATCCTCTGAAAAAAGCACTTCAAAAAGGGAGGCACCAGCTGCCCACTGCTGCTACGGAGGAGATGTGAGGGTCACCCACGACGTGCAGGCACTGGCTGTTCACAGCTGAGCCAGCGTGGCCGGTGCACAGGCGGCGTTCATATGTTTTTTGGAAAGAAGATAACCCTAGCTTCAAAGAGCTCGGGTTGGGCAGGGTGTCAGCACCCGGGCAGGGCGCCTAACGGGCCGGAAACATCTGGAAAGGCTTCCTCGGGGGGGAGGCCTCCTCAGCCAGCCTTGCATGGCCGAGAAGGACTCGGGGGGACTAACGTGGTCTGTCCTCCTCTGTCCTAGAGTTTTGGTTCTCGCCGCACCGGGCTTTCCTGGGATGCGGTGGACCTTGAGATGTTGAGAAGGAAATCGACACAGGAGTGACTGCTTCCTCTGACCGAGCAGCAGAACCCTGGAGTGAGACAAGGCCTGGGAGGAAGGGAAGATGCCACAGCTGCCTTTAAAAAAGCTTAATTTCCTTTCATGTGTGGTCAATCCAGTGAGTTTAAAGAATTTTACCTAAGAAAAATCTGTTGTAATACATGTATGGCCACAAGGGGTCTCCTTTCCCCTGAACTGCATGTTTTTTTTTTTTTTTTTTTTTTTTTTTTAACAGACAAAAAAGTGGCAGCAGAAAGCCTGGACTGGTAAGGTCACTCCCCAATTTGGCAACTTGGACTTAAACTTTTAGAAAATCAGAGTGTTCCTTCACGGGGGGCTTGGTTTAGCAGCGTAGGAAATGAGAAGCTGCTGGGTACTGTGGAGTGGGAAGAGCAAGAATGGTTCAGTGTCGAGGTGTTGCATGTTTAGGGCATCTCCCCTCTCTCTTTGCTGGTGATTTTATTCCATGTGATGATCTAAAAAGCGATTTATTATGTGAGAATAATATTTATCATAGCAAACATTTGTTAGGTATTTAGTGCGTTCTAATCCTTTTTTACAGTATTACCTGATGTGATTCTCACCCAGCCGTATAAGACAGGCAACGTTATCCTTAATGCCAGTAATCCTTGGAGGTGGGGACTTAGTAGCGAAGGATTTGTGGCTTAGAGAAATTGACAATTGGCCCAGGGTCACACAGCTCGTGAAGGGCAGAAGTGGGATGTGAACACATATCTAACTCCACGATTACCTATCCTGTGTAACCAATTGTAAGTAGATGGCTTTGTGAATTTAGAAATACTAAGAAGCAGTTACATTGTTTGACAACATGCCCTGGTTTAGAGCCAGGAATGGGGGTCGGATTTGTCTGAAGACCTTTTTTTTTTTTTTTCCAAGTTTCTATATATCTTTTGGTTTCTTTTTTTTTTTCTTTTAATAAGATTTATTTATTTATTTGAAAGCCAGAGTTACACAGAGAGAAGAGAGGCAGAAGGAAAGAGAAGTCTTCCATCTGATGGTTCACTCCCCAACTGGCTGCAATGGCCAGAGCTGCACCGATCCAAAGCCAGGAGTCAGGAGCTTCCTCCGGGTCTCCCATGTGGGTGCAGGGGCCCAAGCACTTGGGCCATCTTCCACTGCTCTCCCAGGCCACAGCAGAGAGCTGGATCAGAAGTGGAGCAGCCGGGACTCGAACCGGTGCCCATATGGGATGCCAGTACTGCAGGCGGCGCCTCAGGCCAGGGCATTAACCCGCTGCACCACAGCCCCTACCCCGTCTGAGGAGCTTTTAAGGGAGCTTTTTTAAAGGGCGTTGTTGTCACGATTTTCTCCCGCTCTCTGGTTCTCGGGTCTGGGGCGGAGCTCTCAAATCTGTTTTTTCAGTTTTACAGGTGCTTCTTTTGTGGAGTCACCCTTGGGAGGGACCACTGTAGGGAGCTGCTGGGGATGAGCAGCAGTGGCTAAATGGCTACAGGTAGAGCGGCTCCACTGGGCCACAGCAGTGGCCACTTAGCTGTAGGACAGAATCATGGTGACCTGCCTGGCATTCAAAAAAAAAGTATTTAAAAAATTTCTTTGAGAAGCAGAGACAGAGAAAGCAGACTGCAAGCTCCCGCCTGCTGGTTCACTCCCAGATGTCTGCAGTGGTTGGGATGGGGCCAAGGGGGAAGCTGGGAGCTGGGAAGTCAATCCAGGTCTCCCATGTGGGAGGCAGGAGCCTGATTACTCGCGCCATCGCTGCCTCCCAGGTGGGCAGTGGCAGGAAGCTGGACTCGGGAGCTGGAGCTGGACCCAAGCCCAGGCCCTGTGATGTGGACGTGGGCATTTCAACCGGCGTCTTAGCTGCTGGGCCAGACATGAGCACAGAGGGTGTGGCTCAGGCAGTCGCAACGCCAGCTTCCGGTTTGAGATGCTCTTCCCTCTTCCTGGGACAGCACAGTGGAAGGAAACGTGTGATTCTCCAAACACTTTGGTGAGACGTGGTCAAAGCAGAACCCTAGAGGAGGCGTTGAGGGGTTCTGGGAGGTGGGTCGTGCCAGCAGACTGTCAGTCAACCTGACCAGGGGGGGACTCCCGCTACCCAGGTGGCCATCTGTATCCACCGTCACTGCTGCCTGTTAGCCTGGCAACAGCCCGCACCGGTGGTGCCTGGGTGTTTCTGCCCCTGGTGGAAATGTGCACGAGGAAGGGGCTCCCTCAAGGTCGGGGGGCCCCAACACTGCCAAGTCCTAAGAACTGGCTCTTGGGCGGCAGGAAAGGAGGGAAGGGTTTCCGGCCAGTTTAAGAACAAAACTTCTGCAGCAACGTTAAGTGGCCTCAAGTCCTCGGGGGATTTGGGCACAGGTCAGAAAAGCTGCAAGTCAGTTAACAGTGGAGTGTCCTTCTGTGCTTGCTTCTCCCGCGACCCCGTCCCCAACAGTCACACGTGCCCGGCTTCCTGTTCTCCGTGGCCCGTACCTTTCCCGGAATGACTCCCCACCCCCGCCCCCACCCCGGCACGCTGGGCTCAGTGGGGATTTACAGCCATCAGCGCCCTGGCGGCAGCTTCTTCTCCTTGAGATTTATTTGTTCTTTCTTCCTGGAGTTTGGTGGGAACCTGAGCACTCGTGACCCACCCAGGGCCTTTGCTCTCGGCCCTGCCCCAGGAGCTTTCTGAAGTCTGGCCTCTCAGGCTCTTAGGACCCTGGAGCAAGAGGGGAATTGAAAAAAATAGCACTGTGACCCCTGAGCATTCCTGGGGGGACCTCATGCAGACTCAGCCCCCACCCAGGCTCTCAGGGACCGAGAGGGAGAGAGGGCAAGGGGGTGGTCCCTGCTCTCTGCACTGGCACCCCCAGGGCTGTGCAAGAGCTCAGGGCTCGCCTTCCGGAGCCTCCCCTCGGCTTGGGAGCGCCAGCCCCAGCTTTCAGAGCCTGCCTGAAACAGTCCCGTTCCTTTCTCTCTAGGTCACAGGATTCCGGGATGGGGCTGGCATGGGTGCTGCAGCCCCAGGTCCCGTCAGGGCATGCGAGTGGGGGGGCTGAGGTTGGCCAAGCGCCACGTTCAGGGGTTCTCAGCCTTCAGGGCTTGGGCCTCCTGCTCCTCCATCCACGCTGACGCCTCTGTTCCCTCCCTGCTGCAGCCCCCGGGGCCTCTTACCCACGGAGGGCACGCGAGCCACCAGCGCGTTGCCTGGCTGCCCACTCCCCGGGCGCCTGCCGCCTTCCTCAGTCCTCCAGCTGCGCTGGGTCTGCAGCCGCCCGAGTTGAAACACCCCTCGCTCCCTCCCACTTTGAAGGAGGCTGGGCTGGCCAGGGGGCTATTTTGGGAGCAGCTTCTGAGATCCAATGGCCTTGTTAGGGCAACACTGACCTTTCCGTCCCAGGGGGAGGGCAGCATGGGAGGAGGGGCGGGGCCGGCAGAGTGCAACAGCCCCGCACACCCACTGGGGTGCAGGAGAAGGGGGCCAGCAGGCTGTGGAATTCAGCCTGGGGCTGGGGCTGCCGCCGAGGGGGAGTTGCCCCTCTGGGAAACGCTGGGGACCCCGCCAGCCCTCCCCTTTCACTGTGCCTCCTGAACGATCACCGTGATTTTCCTTGGACTCCATGGAAGCCCGGCTTGGGATGCTCCGTGGGGGCTGTGACTCTCCCCCACCTGACCCCCTCCCAAGGGGCAGCCTGCCCCTGGCTGACTGAGGGGGGCCTCCCAGGCATGGCTCTGCCCAGCCTACCCGGCGTTGACCTGGCTGCTGGGCTCCTTCAGCCTCTGCTGGCCTCTCGCTCCCCCTGTTGTGGGACACGGTGGTGAGTCTGGGGCCCAGCCCTGAGGGTGCCTGCAGGGCGTCGCCCAAGCTGGAGGCCGGGCAGGTGGCCGGAGGCGAGGATGCCATGAGCGGGGGCCGCTTTGACTTTGATGATGGTGGGGCGTACTGCGGGGGCTGGGAGGGGGGGAAGGCCCACGGACACGGGCTGTGCACGGGCCCCAAGGGCCAGGGCGAATACTCCGGCTCCTGGAACTTCGGCTTTGAAGTGGCAGGTGTCTACACTTGGCCCAGCGGAAACACCTTCGAAGGCTACTGGAGCCAGGGCAAGCGGCACGGGCTGGGCATAGAGACCAAGGGGCGCTGGCTGTACAAGGGCGAGTGGACGCATGGCTTCAAGGGACGCTACGGAACCCGGCAGAGCACCAGCAGCGGTGCCAAGTATGAGGGGACTTGGAACAATGGCTTGCAGGACGGCTATGGCACCGAGACCTATGCAGATGGAGGTGAGCCCTGGGGAGGGGCCGGAGCAGGAGGAAGGCTGGTGGAAGGTGGGGTGGGGGGAGCCAGGGGCTGTTGGCAGAGAGTCTGAGGGCTAGGATGTGATTCGCTGTGTGGCTTTGGGCAAGATGATCTACCTCTCTGAGCATCGTTTTCTTGTTAGCAAAGGTGGTGCCAATAAAGAGGCCACTGAGAGCCGTGGCAGGGATGCTCCATGCATGCCTGCCACGTAAACACAGTAAAACGTGCCTGCTGCCGTTTGTGTGCTCGGTGGAGGAGCAGCTGTGGCGTAGACCCCAGCTTGTGCGGTAGCAGCGTCAGGGTCCAGTCTCAACTCTGCCATGACAGTCACTTTACCATTATTTTCAAACAATAGGTCATGAGCGGTGTTCATTCGTTCATCCCTCCACACACCTGCCCACCCACCCAAAAGCCGACACGCTCGCCCATCCATGTGCCCAGCCACCCGCCCGCCTGTCTGTCCATCCATCCGTGTATCCATTCACTGTGCATCACACACTCCTGATTCACTGCACATCCTATTTGCTAGGCATCGTACAAAGGATTAGTTACCGTCCCCGACTTCCAAGCAGACAGGCTGTTGTTCACGGGGACGTCCTGCTTGCCGAGATGGAGAAGAGCAGTTAGATGGAAGAGGCCGGGGAGTGCTTTAGCGGAGGTTAAACCTGAGCTGGATCGTGATGGGAAACTTGTTTGTGAGGGTGAGAGCGGGGGCTGTACAGGCGGAGAGGGGAGGGCCGCGGGGCCGCAGGGCTCAGGAGCAGGAGGGCCCTCCGCAGGGCAAGGACACACACAGGAGCCTGGCATAGGGGCGACCGAGCCGCTGTCATTGACCTCATCCATCCACCGAGGGTAACTTCCCATGCTCCACTTACTGAGCCTCAGTTTCCTCATCCATAAAATGAGACACCTTAAGTATAGGTACCGCTCCAAATGTGGGTGGTCGACGAGCCTTTCCACCTGTTAGAAATGTAAATTCAGGACCCCTCGCGGCCGTCCTGAATCCGGATCCCTGAGCAAGGGCCCAGGGAACTCTGAACCGGCTGGTCAGGCAGTTTTTTTACATATTACAGTTTGAATCAGGGGCTAGCAAGCTGTAGACCACAGGCAAAGAGGCAAACAGTATTTTGTGAGTTGTGGAACTTCTGTGACGGTCCCGAATGATGTCCCCAAAGTGCCTCTTCTCTGGCCAAGCCAGAGGCCTTGGCTGTGCGATGCCCATGGGCGTGGACGTGGAAGTGGGCTGCACCTCCTCCCTCGAGTGGGCATTAGCACTGGACTCAGGGTAGCTCGATGGCATTTCCTGGCAGGCTGTTTACCTGGAAACCACGGCTAATGAAAAGCATGAACTTGGGTTCAGAGGCATTTGTAGGGAATGGTGTTTGCCACTGGTCTCCTCTCTTTGTGCCAGAGGCCTGGGAGTAGGCCGCTCCGAGTGGGCTGGGGTCGGGGTGTGACCCAGGCATGTGGGGCAGAAAGAGGCGTCAGGCAGCCCAGGGGCAAGGTTTGCTCATGCCGGGCCCCTGGGACGCACTGAGACACCCTGGGGTGCAGGGCGGGTTGGTGTCTGGGCTACAGGTGGTGGGTGTCTGGGTGAGTGCTGCCCTCGTGCGCCTTGAGTTTCTGTGGCCACCCGAGGTAGCTGCAGAGCGCTGGCCGGGATGGCACAAGCTTGGGGTCAACGTCTGGCTGCACCGCGTGCTACCTTGATGACCTCCAGCTATCTGCGGAAACTCTGTGATCCAGTGCTCTTCTGTTCCCCAGAAGTTTTTGCCAGGCCCTGTGCTGGGTGCTGGGCTCACAGCAGAGAGCAAGCCTCAGTTCCTGTGGCTGTAAAACGCAGGAGATCCTTGAGTTGTTTGGAGGTGGTGGTTACCTATGCAAAGGGGTGCACCGTGGGCACGCGCCAAATGCCCTTTGCCTTCCTGCTTCTCTCTTCCCTCTCTCCACACCAAGGGGTGTGTGCAGTGGGGGTCCGGATGCGAGTCAAAGGGACGCACATTTCCAGGCTGAACTGAGCGTGGGAAGCTGAGCCGATGCCAAAATGTTGAGAAGGAAAAAAACTCACTCCTTCATTCATTCACGCAGTCGTTATTACCGAGCTCCTCCTCTGTGCCAGAAACTACCCCACAGCATGTGTTAGGGGCCAGTGAGCCAGACAAGGAGCTCCCCGTCAAGTGGAGAAGAGAGAAGACAAACGTGTAATTTTCAGAAGTTGACAGTGCTATGAAAGAAGATGGCAGAGCGGGAAGAGGGTGGCATTTTCACATGGGATGGTTTCAGAAGCAGGATGGGAGAGGTTGGAAGGACGTAAAGGCTTTCAGGCAGAGAGAGTGGTGATGCAAAGGCCCTGGGGCAGGACTGGGCTTTGCTCTGTGGGAGGAACAGCAAGAATACCAGAGGGCAGGAACAGAGGGGCTGAGGGAGGCAAGCCGGGTGCAGGTTGGAATTGTGGGCGGGGCCAGGTCACCTCACTCTGCAGGCCCTGGGTTTTGCAGGCCCAGGTGTGGCCAGGGGCTCTTCAGGCCGGGTAATAGAGGACCTGCTGCTCAGGTTTGTCAGGGGCCCAGGCTTCCTCAGAATGAGACACCTAGAGGCCCTGGAAGCCTCACGGATTCTCTCTCCCAAGCCACACACGACGTGTAACCCTCCAAAATTAGATATGGCGGCTGCTTCGGAAAATCTCTTTAATCAACCTGTCAGCAGTGCCCTGGAGCGTTTGCTGAGGCCCTGCCCTCTGCCCCATCCTGGGTAGCACGGAGGGGAATGTGCACAAATAACATCCTGGGATTAGGGAGTCAGGAGTCAGTAGCCCGGGCTCTTGCCCTGGCCCCATCCTCTTGTTTAATCTCTTCGAGCCTTCATTTCCTTACCCATACAATGGGCCTATCCTAAACCTCTCATAAGACTTCCCATGAGATAAACGAATATTCAGTAATGATAGTCACCATTACTACTATATATTATTAATTCATTCAACAAATGTTTATTGAACGATCACGAAGCTACTCATGAATTTATCGAGCGATTATGAAGCCACTGTGCTACGCAGTGGGTGAGAAATGAACAGCATGGAGAGACTCTAGCAGGAAACTGTGCTATGGCCCAGTGTCGGGTGGGAGGCGGGCACGGGCAGGGGACCAAGGAAGCAAGAGCAGGCCACTATCTGACGTGCGCACCCAGGGAAGCGTCCTGGAGCGGGTGGGGTCCGTGCCCTGCCACTGTGCAGCAGACAGGGGCCCCCAGGAAAGGGCTGCTCCAGGTGGAGACGAAAGTGTGCACGGACGCCGGGACATCCAAACTTGCTGTCCAGCCAGGAGAGGAGGCTGACACGGGCCTCTCGTCCCACATGCTGGGGGCTGCCTTAGCCCGCGTCAGAGTCATGGGGGCTGCAACCAGCAGCGCCCACCCCTGAGCGTGGTGAAATCCCTTTAGCGACCCACAGGTTTTCAAATGCAAGAATAGAATAGAACAGAACATGCGAGAATGTTTCACAGAGAATAAGAGGGAGGATTATTTCCCGAAAAACTTGCTGATGGGGGGATAGATGTATGTGTATGAGTGTGTGTTCGTGTATGTGTTTATGTGTGTCAGGATATAAAATATATTTATTTGTTTGAAAGGTGAAGTAACACAGAGAGGAGGGGAGACACACAGAGAGATCTTCCATCAGCTGTTTACTCCCCTCTGGGAGTCCGCAGTGGCTGGGGCTGCGCCAGGTCAAAGCCAGGAGCCTGGAGCTTCTTCCAGGTCTCCCACTTGGGTGCAGGGGCACAAGGACTTGGGCCATCTTCACTGCTTTCCCAGGTGCATTAGCAGGGAGCTGGATCAGAAGTGGAGCTGCTGGGTCTCAAACTGGTGTCCATATGGGATGCTGGCATCTCAGGCAGCAGCTTAGCCTGCTCTGCCACAATGCCAGCCCCCCAAAACGTTTCTTACTTTAGGTCACGGACAAAAACACTGGAAGGTCACAGTTCTGAAGGGACTCAAATAGACTTGTGCTCCCAAGCCCCTGCTGTTCCAGTGCCCTCCCCACACCCTCCCTCGCCTTGCCTGGCTTGGAGGCGAAGCTCTCTCTCTTGCGTGGAAAGAGGAAGGAGAGGAAGGCACTTGGGCTCCTGCCTCCTAACCTCTGTTGTAAGCCCCCTAGCCCCACCGCCCTCCTATAGCCCTCATTCCTCTCTGGCCATATATAGCAAAGCTAAAAATAGCTGCTGATTTAAAGCTGGCGTCCCCCTCTCCCCCCGGGCCCCAGCCCCGAAGTTGTCATGTGTGGCTGCTGGCTGTTCCTGCCCAGTGGCGCCGAGGCTGCAGCGCTGCAGGGGCCATCAGGGATCCTGGCTTCCAGAGCTTCTCGACTGGGGCCCTGCCTGGGTCTCAGAGGCCTAACACGACCTGAAACCTGTGTGCCTGGGCTGGCTACACGTTGCTGCCAAGCTTTCTCTTAGCTCGTCCCCAGATACTTGAAGTAATCCTGTGTTCAGATACAGTCCAGAGCCTTTGGTTAGTTTCACAATCCTCTCCCCAAACTGTGCTGTGGAATAACCAGGCCCAAGGTTGACTTGTTTCCATAGGCTAATTATAATAATTAATACTAATATTTTAGGACTGCTTACTGTGTGCTGAGTGCAGTTCTTGGCCCTTCAGAACCACAAGGAGCAGAACTGTTATTCCCCTGTTATACAGATATAGAAGCTGAGAACGAGATCAGATAGGGATTCTCACTCAAGGTCCTCTAGCTAGAAAGAGGAAGGGATGGAATTTGATAATAATAAGAGACAATTGAATATTTTATAATGTTAATATATATTTTAAAAAATTATAGTGATATGAAAAAGTTAGGATTGGCTACATAATTTGTGGGATCCAGATCCAAATGAAAGGGCAGGGCTCCTTCAACACCATTTAAGACTTTTTTTTTAAAAGAAGATTCATTTATATATTTACAAGGCAGAGTTACAGAGAGAGGAGGAGGAGGAGGAGGGGATAGAGAGAGAGAGAGAAGAGAAGGATCTTCCATCCGCTGCTTCACTCCCCAAATGGCTGCAATGGCCATGGTGGAGCTAGGCCAAAGCTAGGAACCAGAAGCTCTATCCAGGTCTCCCACATGGGTTGCAGAGGTTCAAGCACTTGGACCATCCTCCACTGCCTTCCCAGGCACATTAGCAAGGAGCTGCATAGGAAATGGAGCCCTGGGACTTGAACTGGTGCTCATATGGGATGCTGGTGTTCCAGGTTGTGGCTCAATCTGCTGTGCCACAACGCCAGCCCCACCATGTAATAACTTGAGAGGGTCAGAGCAAGTATTGAAATAGTGCCGGACTCTTTGAAACTGCGTGAAACCAGCACCAGTGAAGCCTACCTCAGCAACGGTGGTAATCGCACCTCCCGTGTTTTGAGTCTACTATGTTCCAGGCTCAATGCTAAGAATCTTATGTGCATTATCTTATTTAGGCTTCTTAACCACCCTCTCTTGCACTACTCTAGTAGCTTCAAACTTTTAGGATTACAACCCCCCCTGCAAGGCATGAATTTCATCCTATTATTGTCTATCCACACATAAGTACAAAAACAGAAAACTGACTCCAATCACCACAAAATCATATTTCCCTTCCTATGTGTCACCCTGACTATTTTCTCTCTAATGCCTTCTTGCTGAGAGAATTAAATAAAGCTCTGGTATGTGTGAAGTTCTTAGAACAGAGTTGGGCACATGTTAGGACTTTATTATTACTGTTGTTCCATGAAGAAAAAATGAGACCTCTGCTTTCACTCTGATAACTGGGTCAGAACCCAGGCTTCTGCTCTCTGGAGCTGGCTTTGTTTCCTACCCAAAGTTAATGACTTAAGCTCTTTGGACTCTGAACACAGGAGCTAAGTGAATTTGCCAGAAAGGAGGACTGAGTAGTACCTGGTGTTAATTCTCTCGGTTCGTGATATCCTGTGAAGACAAGCTTAAAGAAGCTTAACCTTCATATTTATTTGCCCCAAAGGAATATGTTTTCTGTGGATCTATGAGTATTTGTCTGTCTCTATGCCAGTTTCAATCTGTCTTGGTTACTGCAGCCTTATAGGAAATCTTAGAACTGGGCAAGTCCTCCAGCTTTGCTCTTCTGGTTTGGGATCAGATTATTCTAGATCATTTCCATTCCTTTATGTATTATAAAATCAGCTTTTCCATTTCTAAAAGAAAATAAAATAAGAAGAGTCTGCTAAGGTTTTGATTAAGATTGCATTAGAGCTACAGATTAGTTTTGAGAGAATTGACATCTTAGCAACAGGGAGTCTTCCAATCCATGAACATGGTATGTAGCCCTATTTGTTTGGTTCTTCCTTAATTTCACTCAGCCATGCTTTGGAGTCTTCACTGTCTTGCACATCTTTTGTTTTTTATGGAATGATATCGTAAATGGCATGTTAAATTTCATTTTTCCAAGTGTTAATTGCTAGTTTACAGATATACAATTATTTTTGCGCATTGACTTGAATCCCTTTAGCTTTTACTGTAATTTCTTAGTTCTAGTGAAGTTTTTTGTTTTTGTTTTTCAGATTTTAAAGGAGTATTTTTTATGTAAAATGGCTTAATTGCTGTTAAACATCAAGTGTAGAAATCCTAAGAGAATCTGACATTCCTAAAGGGAGATATGCAGTTTGGAAGCTTGCAGAAGCCAGATCTGGGTTCAAATCGCAGGTGTGCTATTTCTTAGGTATGTGATCCTGGGCATATCACGTAACTGCTCTGAGCTTCCATTTTCTTTTGTCCACTAGCTATGTTAAAATATCCCTCAATATATATTTGAGACATGAAATGAGATATAACATATAAAGCACTTAGCATAAATGCCAGACACATAGAAAATGCCAAAATATATATTCTCTTTCCTGTATTGTCTTCACACTCCAAAGGGTAAATGAATCCAGGATGGCCCGAACCACAGCTGTCCTTGTCTGTGGGAGATTTTGATACTAGAAGAGTTAATAAGCCAGGACTCTGATTCACTTGGTTCTGTCTTGAGTCCTGCCGGCGTAGAGGGAACCACGCCAGGCACGATTCCTTTTCCAATGTGGAATCAGCATAATTTAACCTCATCTTGGAAGTTTCACGTCCAAGTTCACAGCCAGGGGTCAGCTTGACAGCTGGCGGAGTTGCTATCTTGGCAGCTTCTTGGCATCATCTGGAGACCCCAGGGGAGCAGAGCAGACCGGCAGTAAGACAAGGAGGCAGCCATCATGAGTCCTTCCTCACCACGGCCTTCTCTGGTCAGGGGGCAGATGGGCCCAGTGCCTGCAGCTGCGCCCCTGCCCAAGGCCGGGCTCTGAGGTTCATGACTTGCTTGTTTCCTCGGCCTGCATATTCTGTGCCCCGACCGCAGCAGCTGTCCCTGGATCAAGCCTTGCCCACCACACCCTGGGGAAGAATGTCGGGTGTCGTTTGCAGAGGGCCCTGGCTGAGGGTGGAGCGCGAGGTGAGGGGACAGGATAGCATCGTCCTTGTTCTCGCCCATCTCCTACCAAGCCAGAGCCGTGGAGTCGGTGGGCCGTGAGGCCTGGCCCTCCTTGCTCCTGGTAGCTTCCACTCCCTGTGTAAGGAGGAGTTGATAAGAGTTGAGTGGCCCAGACAGACTCGAGCCTGGCAGAAGTCACAGAGCAGCCCAAGGCGGTAGAAACACAAAGCTCTCCCCCACCAGGCCAGAAGTGAGCACCTGGTACCTAGGGGTGGTCAAGCCTCTGTGGGCAACTGTGGCTGTGGATGGTGTCAGAGGCCTGAGGGTGTGTGCAGCCTGCAGGAGACACACTGCCTGGTTGGCATCATGTTTCCATGCCTGTTACTATTTTTTTAAAAAAGACTGTTTATTCAAATGGCAGTTATATGGTAAGAGGGAGAGAAAGAGAGATGCCTGTCCAACGTGCCCAGGGGCATGAGGGTGGTGGGCGGCCTGTACACACTCAAGGTGGGCCTCCCTTTGAACCCAGCCCACTTCTTTGGCCCCATTTGCCCCCTGCACCCCCAGTCGTTTCTGGCTTCCAAAGCTCTTAGTGTTGCAGCCTCAGGATCGCAGAGCTGCCCCAGGCCACCGGCCCTGGGCTATCAGCATGTGGGCAGTCGCCTGGCTAATCCTCGGCTTCGTGTGTGAGCCACAGGGTGTCATCCGGGGCAGCAGCTCTGGCTGTGGGGGCGGCAGAGCCCTGCAGGCTGAGGGGACTTCTCTTCCTCTCACCGCAACCCGACCCAGCTCCCGGGAACTGCTCACAAACGCCGCCAGGCTCTCCACTCTGGGGTGTCCGTCTGTGATCCCAGGAAACCGGAGACTCAAGCTTTGATGGACGGCCACATTTGGGACCTTGGGAAGAGACTTCGGTGCCAGCCCCGTGGGTGGGCCAGAGAGCAAGGCCTTGGGATTGTTCTGGGAAAATGTAATGCAGTCCCAGTGCTCACCGAAGGGACTCTTGGATTCATCTGTGCAGCCGGTCATGGCGTTCTAAAGCCATTCGGGAAGGCCCAGGTAGACCACTCACCCTGGGGAAAGGAGCCTGAGGCATCCCAGGGAGCAAGAGCAAGGCAGGTTGTCGTGGGTGCTGCTGGGTGCTGGGTAGTGTTCCCAGGGCGGAGTGGGGAGCAGCCAGTTTTTTATTTTTTTTAAAGCATTTTATGATTTATTTGAAAGGCAGAGTGACAAAGAGATCTTACATCCGCTAGTTCACTCCCAAAATGGTCACAATGGCCAGGGCTGGGCCTGGAACTCCATCTGGTTCTCCCATATGGGGTGGCAAGGACTCAGATACCCAGGCCATCTTTCACAGCTGTTCCAGGTCCATTAGCAGGGACCTGGATTTGAAGTGGAGCAGGCAGGACTTGAACCAGCACTCATGTGGGATGCTGGCATTGCAGCCTTAACCAGTTGAGCCACAGCACTAGCCCCAGTCTATTTGTTTTATGTAGATGCTATAGTGAGTAGAAAAAGTCCGTGAAAGAACTTAACTTGTTAACAGCAGTCGCCCCTGGGGACGGTAGAGGTCATCTATTTTATGTTAGAACTTTTGCAGTGGGCAAATATGACATTTGTTTCCAGAAGTTTTAGGAAAGTGTTCCTTCCCCAACACCCATACAATATTTACCTGCAGACATGACGAGAAGACCTTAGGTTGCAAAGAGGGTTTGGAGGGGTCTACACAGAGTCCCCAGCATCTAGACTCAGAATCTCAAGTGGTTCTCCCTTTGGTCCTCTTCACTCAAGACCAGGCAAGCAGGAAAGGACAAGTGAGGGACAAGTCTGTTCTGTAGTCCCAGCTGAGACACTGCCTGGCTGCGTGGCCTCAGGCAGGTCCTTCTACCTCTCTGAGCCTAAGCTTCCTCCTCTGTACTATGAGGGTGCTGGACCACACTTACCCCTAAAGGTAGGTTGATTTTCTACCACACACACCACTAGCTAGTTGGCTGTGGTCGCTGGAGAAGCAGTGAGGGGAGACTGTGAGGCCATATTAAGATTGAGCATCATGATCGATTAGTAATGTCTGTTGCAAACACAGGACAAGGAAAGGTGGCCCATGAGATTACTCATTGCCTTGGGCTGGATGGTCTCCAAGCTCTGCTGCAGCTGTGAGCTTCTCAGAATTGAGATAGTCTCCCTTCTGCAGGGCCGATTCTCTATGACCATGTCACACATTTGCAGATATCGGGAATATGAAAGAGCATATTAAATATGAGGTGGTAAAGCCAGCTCCTACTGGACATGAGATCCCATCGTAACACTTTCAGGAATTTTGCAAGCTAGATGTTCAACAGTTGGTAGCCTGTGGTGGAATGAGAAGGCCATGCCAAGATGGCCGCTTGCAAGCGAGCGTCAGTTACTCAGGAATGGCTTCAAATCCCACCTGGGAACAGAGCCTGCCTGGGAACAGGCTGTGATTGGATGGCTTTGGAAACCACATGGCAACGAAGCCTGCCTGGCAGCAGGCTGTGATTGGATGGCTTCGGATACTGCCTGGCAACAGGCTGTGATTGGTTAGGGCATAAACCGCCCCTTGACCGGATTGGCTGCCTTGGCTATTTAAGCTGCTGTATCAACTGAAATAAATGAGTCTGCAGGCTGCTCACCTCTGGCCCACTTTCACCCGACTCCCAGGGTCTGTGTGGTGACTCTTGACCCCACCACGCTCCTCCTCTCAGAACGAATTCACAGCAACATCTGGCACCCAACGTGGGCCTCGAACCCACGACCCTGGGGTTGAGAGTCCCATGTTCTACCAACTGAGTTAGCCACAGCAACAGTAGCCTGACCAGCTCTGGTAGGATATTGGCTGCAGAGATTGTTCTGTTGGTTTTTCCAGAAGAGCCAGGTGGCCTGCCTGCCTGAATATTGAGCTACGGTGAGATCCTCGTCTCTCCTTCTCACCCAGACTTAGGGTAACCAATCACCTCAGGTTGCTTGGTACTGTCCTGGTGTTAGCACTGGGTGTCCCATACCCCAAGAGCCCCCTGGATCTCAGGCAAGCTGGGATGGTCACTCACCCTATAGTCTGTCCCTGTGAAACGAAAGGAGTCAACAGTTGTTGAGAACTGGCGCAAGGCCATGAACTCACTCATGCACTTGACAGTATCCACTGGATGCCTTCTGGTGTCAGCCATTGCACTGGGTGTTGGGGCTGCTGTGGTGGGCAAGGCAGGCTTGGTCCCTGTCCTCAGGCACACGCACTCTCACAGCAGAGATCCGCATCTAACAGTTTCTTAGTTACCAAGTGCAACAAGTGATTGGCAGGGAAAGCAGAAGAACTGATGAGCTGGTAACGGGGAACCTGGCCTGGTAACAGAGAGAAGTCTTCCTGGAGGAGGCGACGCTTGAGCCGAGATCTGAAGGATGAAGAGGAGTTAACTGGGGGAGACTATACTGGCAGGCAGAAGAGCAGCGACTGCGGGAATGGAGTGTGTTGTGTTCTAGGAAAGGCAGGAGCACAGAGACAGAGACGGGGCAGGGGGCAGGGGGCAGGGGGCAGGGGTTCTGGAGTGGATAAGGCTGGAGAGGTTGTCAGAGCCCAGCTTGTGAAGGCTTTGTGGCCCACCATGCGAAGTTTGACGTTATCCTTGAGTAGACTCTGGGGTGCACCTTCAAACACCACCCAGGACCGTGCCTCCCATTGCCAGGAGTGTCAGCTACTGGCGGCTCCGAGCCTCTTCCATAGTCAGGGAGTGGTTCCATCATGGAACCACTGAGGGGCTCCACTGCTTAGGAAGATGTCCCTGGGGTCAGCTGGCGCTTCTACTGCAGATGTTTGGCTTCTTCCTCTGCCAAACACTGAGTTGTCCCTTTCCGGCGTGCTTCCCAAGAGCCCGCCCTGCAAAGTCACCCACCTGCAGCACCCCCTGGGGCTGACCAAGGCATCCTCAAGGCCCTGGGAAGCCACTGCAGGCTCCTACGAAGGGGAATAACCTGTGGAGCTCTGCTTGGATTAAAGCAAATGACCCCAGCGGCAGCCAAGGTCAAGCTGAGGGGAGACTGTAGTCAGCCGGAGGAACCAGTGTGGCTTGGGCTGCATGGATAGGGTGGAGATCAAGGGAGGTGGAAAGATTAGGGAGGCCGCAGGCCAGCTCTTTCTGTTCCACAAACCCACGCAAATTCTACAATTCTTTGCTGCCCCAAAGATGTCAACTCTGCCTGGGTCTCTAGTCTTTATCAAGTGGGGTAGAGCTAATCTGGGATGTGTCCCTATACCCAGGAGCATCTACACAGAGCCTGCGTATGGGCACGGTGGCCACCACAATGTGCATCCCTGGCTTTCCTGGCCTGGCCTTGGTGGGTTTGGACGAGAGCCATAGACCCCTCTAAAATGGAATTCCTACTGTCAAGGTGTCACTTCAACTTCTGTGGTGCCCCCTCTAAACCTGCCCCCTCCATCTGAAACCCTGTGTGGTGTCTGTTGATGATGTTCACGTGGGCTGTCCAGAGACCCTGTGCTGACATCTGATCTGTGTGAGAGGACGGGAGAGGGAGCAGGGATGGCTGTCAGACAGTTCAGACGAGATACAAAGCAGACGAGCTACAGAGAGCTGCCCCAGGAGGTGGGAGGTGACACACGTGGCAGGCAGTGAGAATTCGGAGGGAGGACCCTGGTTTCCTGAAGGAGGTGGCTTTGAAACTGGGCGTGGGAAGATCAGGCTGGCAGGTGCATGGGAACTGGGGCAGTCAGGACTTCCGTAGGCAGTGGGGATCGCCAGGAGGAGCTGGGCCTGGTTCCTGTCTCTCCATCTTTGTCACTTCCCCCGGGACGCTGATGGTCCAACCTCAGATGGCTTCCTAGAAATCAGAAGGCGTTGCTGGCCAGATGGGGTGGTGTTCTTGTGTCCACGCTGTAGCCAGAGGTGGAATTCCTGTGTCTCTCAGTGGTTTCTGGGTCTTCTTGCCTTCTCCTGGGCTTCGGTAATGGTCATGCTCTCTGCACAGAGCTGGGGTTTGGGTGAGGGCCTTGGAAGGGAGCTCTGTTTCTCGAGGAGCAAGTTCCAGTCAAGGCACTTGGAACAGTGCCAGCTTTTCTGTCAAATTAGAATGATACCCGTGTGTGCTGTTAAGAGTTTTTTCAATCTGCAGTTCACTGAAAAGTGGCTTAAAACTGTACTTTCCAATGAAGTCCATTATAGTCTACATGTGCATTCGAACATTGTCTAATAGGGGTGTTTAAACAGGGGAAGTAAATTCTAATGATAATTATTTAGCCCATTATCCAAAATATTATTGTTTCTGTGCGATATCAATGTACACTTATTAACGAGCTATTTTCCATTATTTTCTACACTGATTCTTTGAAATTCGTTGCTCAGGGACCACAGTGGCTGGAGGATATGGAGTCAGACAACACAGACTTAAACAGTAAGGATTTCACATAATGATTTCACATAAATGAAAACCTCAAGGTAGGGCAGCCCCGGGATGTTAGTCAACAACACCAACAAGGACCTAGGTTCCCAGCACCCTTTTTCTTGGCCATCCATAGTGCATCACCTGTGCTCTCCACTAGCTTGCCTCATGGTCTCAGAATGGTTACCGCAGCCACCCAGGTCACCTCTAGCATGTGTCAGATTCTGGCAGAGGGAGAGGGTGTGTTTTCCTGAGTGCATCTCTTCTTAAAGAACTCTTTCCTGCCTCCCCACCAGGCTGATTGTCCCTCAAGTCTCAATGTCAGATCTCGTCACATGCTCATGCCTAATCCAATCCCTGGAAAGGTGAATGGACTTGAAACTCCAATTTCAGAGATCGGAATTTGTCCCTGAGTTGGAGAGGTTTCCCCTTCTCTGAGTCTGTGGAAGAGAGCAGACACTGGAATAAGACAGGTGGTATCAGCAAAGCCGTGGGGGAACAGCTGAGTGGACGAGCAGGAGCCAGCCGTGTCTGCACAGCCCCTACTCCACGGCCCTCGGCTCCATTGCTAGTCCACGTTTCCCATGTGGAAAATGATGGAGCTTCAAGTAGTTTCCCAAACTGGGTTCCATGGAGCACAGATCCCAACAGATGTGCTGCAAAAAGATTCTTGTAAAAAAATGCATTTCTTAATTAACTGTGTCTATTATGGGCCACAGTGTGAGGTCTTGATCTATGTATGCATTGTAGGAAAACTTAAGCATGCTACTAGCATATTCATCACCTCACCAACCTTTCTCTTCTGTGGTGAGAATGGCTGTTAAAAGTCCTCTCTTTTTAGCAACTTTGAAATCTGCAATACGTCTCCAGTCACCTGGGCACTGTGCAGTATGGTCAGTCCCTGGGGCTCCCCCTGCAGTCTGAGACCCGCACCCCTTGGTGCACATCTCTCCTTGCCCCACTCTCCACCCCACGCCGCCCCCAGCCTCTGGGAACCATGCTTCTCCTCTCTGTTCTATGAGATCAGCCTTTTTTAGATTCTCTATGTAAGTGAGATCACAGTGGTTTTGTCTTTCTGTGTCTGGGTGAGTTGACAAAAGGAAGCTTCTGATGAAATAGCACCTGCCTCCTGGCAACTCTCAGCACCTACGAGAACCTTCAGGTTCTGGGAAGGCCCACTGCGATCTGCCCTGGGGTTGCTCAGATTTCCTGGCTTCAGAGCCCCCAGGGGTAGAATACATTAACCCAGGTTTGAAGACACGTTTGGAGCTCCTGCCTTAATGAACTATGAGTTTATCCAGCAGGAAAAAGCTTGCACAGACACCACGTCCCCCATGCGGCCTCTTGTGGTTGGCGGTAAATGACCTGCTCCTGCTGGGAAAATTCCCACAGACCACGCATGGCGAAGACTGTAGCTCAGACCACAGACCACGCACGGCGAGGACTGTAGCTCAGACCACAGACCACGCACGGCGAAGACTGTAGCTCAGACCACAGACCACGCACGGCGAGGACTGTAGCTCAGACCATAGTTCTCATTTCCCGGAGAAAGAACAAGAATGACAGGGCCCCACCTTGCTTACCTCATCCAAACCTTTGATCCTCACCCCACGGGGGAGTCTCCCACTTGGTCAGACACCAAGCAGATGGCTACTCACTCATTTTCCCTGCCTCCACTTGGTGAGGTATCTGGTGTCTTCCTTCCTGGGATGGGCAGACATCTGTGTCCAAGGAGATGTATTCAGCTCTTATCTGTCGTTATCAGTACCAGTTATAAGTTAGTTGATCGAAGGAGTCGGTAAAAGCAGAGAAACATAAAACATGGTACATACATCTTCTAACCTTTATTTTTAACAGGAGTCACATGTAACACATGGATAGTCGATCAATCTGTTTTGACGAGGGTCCTATTGGATGGAGGTCCTTGTCTTGCTTGCATTCTGGGATGCAGCATCAACAATTTCCAGTTCCCTTAAAGTGGAATGAGAAATGAAAGACCCATGCAAAACTAACTGAATATAGAAAATGAGCAAACTTTTACAGGTTCCCTCGCAGTCTTTCATGGCTGTCACGTTCCTACGGCAGCCGGGGGCAGTGTTTTAGGGACTCCTTGGGGACGTTCAAAAGCACTGAGCTTGTGTTCAGAGAACCATGGGAATGCACTCAGACTGCACTCCTCTAAATGGTAAGTGCTTTTTTTTTTTTTTTAAGGATTTATTTATTTGAGAGGCAGAGTTACAGAGAGAGAGATGGAGAGACAGAGAGAGAGGTCTTCCATCTACTGGTTCACTCCCCAAATGGCCACAACGGCAGGAGCTAGGCTGATCTGAAGCCAGGAGCCAAGAGCTTCCTCTGGGTCTACTACATGGGTGCAGGGGCCCAAGTGCTTGGATCATCTTCCACTGCCTTCCCAGGCCATAAGCAGAGAGCTGGATCAGAAGAGGAGCAGCTGAAACACAAACTGACACCCATATGGGATGCCGATGCCGCAGGTGGAGGCTTAGTCTACTACACCACAGTGCCGGCCCCCAATGGTAAATATTAACAAACCACATACTTTTTAAAATTTTTATTTTATTTTTTTAAAGATTTATTTGTTTATTTGAAAGGCAGAGTTACAGAGAAAGAGGCAGAGACAGACAGAGAGAGAAAGAGAGAGAGAGAGATTTTCCATCCATTGGTTCACTCCCCAAATGGCCAAAATGGCCAGGGCTGGGCCAGGCCAAAGTCAGGAGCCAGGAACTCCATCTGGGTCTCCCACATCAGTGGTAGGAGCCCAAACATTTGGGCCATCTTCCGCCGCTTTCTCAGGCGCATTAGCAGGGAGCTGGATCAGAAGTGGAGCAGCCTGGACTCAAACCAGTAGTCATATGGGATACCAGTATCTTAAGCTATTCACCAGCCTCCAAATCACACACTTTCAACAGTGGGCACCACTGACATCAACAGTCTTAAAATGAACGTGTAACTTCCCACGTGGACTAGAGCCTGCGTGTGCTAAGGGTGTCAGCTGGTGTGACAGCAGGAGTGGAGCGTGCTGGTCCATCGGAGGTCAGCAGAGGTGACCAGGTTGTGTATTGGGATCACCTACTTTTAAGAAAACTCCAAGGTGCTCAGTTCCATCACGGTCACCCTCTCCAGCTGGGCAGAGTAGGCGGTGGGGTCTATACACAGAAGCCATCCTGTGGTGTGTGTGTAGGGAGGTGCAGGCCAAGGAGCAGAGCCCACGGTTTTTCCTCCCAGGGCTGAGGGCCCCGCGGTTTGCTACCTGAGTCAGGGGTACGGGAAGCTCTGCATGTCCCTGAGCAGGCACAGGCCACTCTCCAGCATCCAGAGCCGGACAGGAAACTGGAGCCCAGCTCTGCCCCTTGCCCAGTTCTCTGTGTCCTGCCTGGCTCGTTCTCATCTTTCCAGTTAATCCTCTGGGCCAGCTTTCCTCGCAGACTGACCTGCCAACCAGCGAGGCTTTCTCGAGTGCTTCCTGTGTGCCAGGCGCCGTGTGAGCCACGCCCCACAAGGTTCACGTAGTCTGCAGCTCACCAAGCCCTGCCCTTGCCACACCGCTCAAGACCTGGACCATCCCCTCTCACCTGGGCCCCTGCTGGGGCTGCCATCTGCTTAGTCTTGTGATCCAGGGCTTAAATTTATTTTCTTTTCTTTTTTAAAAATATTTATTCATTTATTTGAAAGTCAGAGTTACACAGAGAGAGGAGAGGCAGAGAGAGAGAGAGAGAGGGCTTTCATCTGCTGGTTCACTCCCCAGTTGGCCGCATTGGTCGGAGCTGCGCTGATCCAAAGCCAGGAGTCAGGAGCTTCCTCCAGGTCTCCCACGCGGGTGCAGGGGCCCAAGGACTTGGGCCATCCTCTACTGCTATCCTAGGCCATAGCAGAGAGCTGGATTGGAAGTGGAGCAGCCGGGTCTTGCACCGGCGCCCGTATGGGATGCCGGCGCTTCAGGCCAGGGCATTAACCCGCTGTGCCACAGTGCCGGACAGGGCTTAAATTTCATCTTGGCCTGGTGGTAGACTCCACACCCCACCAAGGGTAGGGACTCTGTCTCCAGCTCACCGCTGTGGCCACCATCCCTGGCCTGGTGAATGGATGGAAACACTTGTCAAACGTAAAGGAACAGGGCCGGCGCCGTGGCTTAACAGGCTAATCCTCCACCTTGCGGTGCCGGCACACCGGGTTCTAGTCCCGGTTGGGGCGCCGGATTCTATCCCGGTTGCCCCTCTTCCAGGCCAGCTCTCTGCTATGGCCCTGGAGTGCAGTGGAGGATGGCCCAAGTCCTTGGGCCCTGCACCTGCATGGGAGACCAGGAGAAGCAGCTGGCTCCTGGCTTCGGATCAGCGCGATGAGCCGGCTGCAGCGGCCATTGGAGGGTGAACCAACGGCAAAAAGGAAGACCTTTCTCTCTGTCTCTCTCTCTCACTATCCACTCTGCCTGTCAAAAAACAAAACAAAACAAAAAAACGTAAAGGAACGGATAAACAACCCCATGAAGTAGCTATCTTCATCTCCATTTTGCAGGACAAACCGAGGCTCAGCAGGCTGATGTGACTGATGCGTGTTTTAGAATCATTCAGATTCAGGGTTAAAGTTAAGGTTAAAATCGGGTTATGCAACAATAAACCAAAGAGTAACTGGTTCTGTTAAATTCAGGAACCCTGTGTACGTGACAGGTCTACATTCACCATGGTTATGACCTTTGCCATCCTCTTACATGCATCCCAGTAGCTCCCAGGGTTTGAGCTGATGGGTCCCTTGGCATCCCCTGCCATGCACTGTTGAGTATGCTGAGTCACGAGGGAAAGGGGGTGCAGGAAAAGATGGCCACAGAGTCACCGCGTGTTTCTGGAGCATCTCCTTGGGCCTGGGAACTGTGCTGGAAGCTGGGAAGAAGCTGGACATGGCTCCCTCTCTTATAAGCCCAGGTTTGGTAGGAGAGGCATATGGGGAACAGATGATAACATAATTATTGAAGTGCATTGGAGAGAGTGCTGTGAAAAAAGTGATGTGACAGGGTGTGGCTCTCAGCAGGACTCAGGCGATGGGGCTCAAGAAACCTGGATGAAGTCACACTGATGCTGAAACTTAGCCAGAGGAAGAGAGAGGAGACGAGCATGGCAAGAAAAGGGGGAAGCCAGTGCACAGGCCCTGAGGTGGGAAGATGTGCGTGACTACAGAGCAGTCCTGGCTGAGGCAGGAGCAGTGGGCAGGTGCGGCCAGGCTAGGCTCTATAGGCTGCTAGGACCTTGGTCTGGAGGACAACAGGAGGCTCTACAGGGATGACAGGGCCCATTGAGGGGCAGCCCAAAGGGAATCAGAGGAGGCGCCGCCCTCCACAGAGCCCCTCCCCACCAGGTGGCTGTGGGCAGGGTCCTCCTTCTCGGCCTCTGTGGCTGCTTCCTTCCTGTCCCCAGGGAGGACTGTCCAGTCTTAGAGAGCATCAGGCTGGGGACGGCCCAGCACTTGGCTCTTCCCCCTTCCCAGGGCCCCGCCACTCCCAGCCTCCCCTGGGTGTCTGCGCCTCTCGCCACTTGCTGGTAGCTTCCTAATATAGTCTGGCTGTTTCCTCCCCGATGGTGGCCAAGAGCTGCTCTCGTGTCGCAAGCTCCGTTTTTCTTGGGCTTAAAGGGACCACGTCAGCCCATCTCATGCCAAACGGAGGCTCAAGGAAGGTTGCCTGAGTTAATGTCATGGCCCCGTCCGGCCCAGGGATTAGCTGTCTTCTCCCGTCACCATCTTCCCTGCTCTGTTCCTGCTCACTTGCCGCTTTCACGTGCACTTCTCCTTTCTTCTGAGCAGCGGTGGGGCGGGGGCGGCGGGGGGGGGGGGGCAGAGCTGGGCTCGGATGCGTGATTGGCCCTGGTCGTTTATTAGCTGTGTCCTCTTGGGTGAGTCCTTTGTCCCCGCCGGGCCTTCATTTCTTCTCATCTGTAAAAGAGGAACCGTCGAGTACACCTCCAGGGATTTCTACAGCACTGTGAAGCAGAAAGCAGCTGGGCTGCTAAGGAACGCACGCTGCTCACTCACTCATTCACTCATTCATTCATTCGTGCATGGAGTGCCTCCTTGGCACCGTTATGGGTACTGAGGGTGCAGTGGACACAGAAGAAAGGAATCCCTGCCTCTGGGAAGGTGCGTGCCAGGAGACCGTCCATAAGCAACAGCAAAAGCAAACACAGTGGATTCGATACGCTGCGAGGAGAAGGGAGATGGGGGTGCAGGGGCCACACCTCGACAGCCTGGTCGGGGACGCGTCACTGAGCTGAGTAACGCCTAGGAGACGGCGAGGGAGCGAGCACGTAGATATCTGGGGCCCTGCAAAGTGCAAAGGCCCTGAGGCAGGACCACTGCTCCTGTGTGGGAGAAATAGCAAAGAGGTCTTTGAGGCAAGAGTTGAGTGAGGGGAAGGAGAGAACGGGAGCAGGGGAGAGGAGAGGAGTGATGGGAAGAGGTTAGGGGTCTTGGGGGCCACCCTGCACTTCAGCTTTTCCTGAGTGAGAAGGAGCGTGGCAGGGTGACGATCTGGCTTACTGCGTCTGGACAGAACCCCACTGATTGCTGTGCTGGGAACAGACAGAAGGGACAAGAGCAGACGCAGGAGCCCAGTGTGGCCGCTGTTATGAAAACCCAGGTGTGAGAGACAGTGGCTCAGACCACCCTCGGGTCGAAGGGCTGGGAGATGCTGAGAACGGCTGGGTTCTGGGTCCATTTGGAAAAGATTTCTCCAGGAATATCTGTGGAACACCATGCTGGGTGTTTTATTTTTCCTTAAATGTTTAATTACAAAGAATTTATTTAAATTTAAAAAACAACTTTATTATATTATTATATTATAATTATATTATTGTATTATGTTATATTATATTATAATTTCCATACAATAAAATATATTTTGTTTTATTTTCTATTCATTTGGAAGACAGAGATAAAGAGAAAGAGCTCAAATGCCTGCTAGGACCGGGCCGGGCTAAAGCTGGGGCCTGGACTCCATCCAGGTTGCCCACCTGCTGCCTCCCAGGGTCTGCATCAGTGTGATGCTGGAGGCAGACACTGAACCTAAGAATTGTATGGGATGCAGGCATCCGACCCGTGGCTTAACCCCGAGGCTAAAATGCATTTCAAGTGGGCAGTCCTGACAAATGTGTACACCCGTGTCAACCATCAGCAGCATCGAGGTACAGAACATTTCTGTCACTCAGAGTCTCCTTGTCCCCCGCCCCAGTTCTGCCTCCGTCCCAATCCCCAGGCTATCACAGACTGAGTTTTTCTAGACTTTCACATGACTGGAATTGTAGTTTACTTCTCTTGTCTCTGGCATCATTCACTTGGCATGTTCTTGAGACATCTGCATGTGGTTGTATATATGATCATGTGTTCCCTGTTACTGCTTGCTGACAGAGCCCTGTGTAGGTGTCCTGCAGCATGTGTGGCTGTCCTACAGTGTGTGTGGCTGTCCTACAGTGGGTGTGACTGTCTCACATTGTGTGTGTGGCTGTCCTGCAGTGTGTGTGACTATCCTACAGTGTGTGTGGCTGTCCTACAGTGTGTGTGGCTGTCTCACATTGTGTATGGGGCTGTCCTGCAGTGTGTGTGACTATCCTACAGTGTGTGTAGCTGTCCTACAGTGTGTGTGACTGTCTCACATTGTGTATGGGGCTGTCCTGCAGTGTGTGTGGTTATCCTACAGGGTGCGGCTGTCCTACAGTGGGTGTGACTGTCTCACATTGTGTATGGGGCTGTCCTGCAGTGTGTGTGTGGTTATCCTACAGTGTGCGGCTGTCCTACAGTGGGTGTGACTGTCTCACATTGTGTATGGGGCTGTCCTGCAGTGTGTGTGGTTATCCTACAGTGTGTGGCTGTCCTACAGTGGGTGTGACTGTCTCACAATGTGTATGGGGCTGTCCTGCAGTGTGTGTGGTTATCCTACAGTGTGTGTGACTGTCTCACATTGTGTATGGGGCTGTCCTGCAGTGTGTGTGACTATCCTACAGTGTGCAGCTGTCCTACAGTGTGTGTGACTGTCTCACATTGTGTATGGGGCTGTCCTGCAGTGTGTGTGGTTATCCTACAGGGTGCGGCTGTCCTACAGTGGGTGTGACTGTCTCACATTGTGTATGGGGCTGTCCTGCAGTGTGTGTGGTTATCCTACAGTGTGCGCCTGTCCTACAGTGGGTGTGACTGTCTCACATTGTGTGTGTGGCTGTCCTGCAGTGTGTGTGGTTATCCTACAGGGTGCGGCTGTCCTACAGTGGGTGTGACTGTCTCACAATGTGTGTGGGGCTGTCCTGCAGTGTGTGTGGTTATCCTACAGTGTGCGGCTGTCCTACAGTGTGTGTGACTGTCTCACATTGTGTATGGGGCTGTCCTGCAGTGTGTGTGGTTATCCTACAGGGTGCGGCTGTCCTACAGTGGGTGTGACTGTCTCACATTGTGTATGGGGCTGTCCTGCAGTGTGTGTGGTTATCCTACAGTGTGCGCCTGTCCTACAGTGGGTGTGACTGTCTCACATTGTGTGTGTGGCTGTCCTGCAGTGTGTGTGGTTATCCTACAGGGTACGGCTGTCCTACAGTGGGTGTGACTGTTTCACAATGTGTGTGGGGCTGTCCTGCAGTGTGTGTGGTTATCCTACAGGGTGCGCCTGTCCTACAGTGTGTGTGACTGTCTCACATTGTGTGTGGGGCTGTCCTGCAGTGTGTGTGGTTATCTTACAGTGTGCGGCTGTCCTACAGTGTGTGTGACTGTCTCATATTGTGTGTGGGTCTGTCCTGCAGTGTGTGTGTGACTGTCTTACATTGTGTGTGTGGCTGTCCTACAGTGTGTGTAGCTGTCCTACAGTGTGTATGACTGTCCTACACCATGCATTGCTGTCCTACAGCACATGAAGCTGTCCTACAGGGTGTGTACAACTGTCCTACAGTATGTGTGGTTATCCTATAGCATCAGGCTGTCCTACAGTGTGTGTGACTGTCCTACACCATGCATGGCTGTCCTACAGTGTGTGTGTGACTGTCTTACAGTGTGTGACTGTCCTATACCATGCATGGCTGTCCTACAAAAGTGTGTGACTGTCTTACAGTGTGTGGCTATCCTACTGTGTGTGCAGCTCTCTTACAGTGTGTGGGGCTGTCCTACAGTGCATTTACTCATGCACCTGTTGATGGACAGTGGGTTGTTTTCATTTTGTGTTGTTTCACTTTTGAACCCTGGCTTGGGTGTAATTTTTCTGTTTTCTGGATGAAGAAATGAGAATCAGAAGAAGGAACTTGGCCGGCGCCGTGGCTTAACAGGCTAATCCTCCACCTTGCGGTGCCGGCACACCGGGTTCTAGTCCCGGTTGGGGTGCCGGATTCTGTTCTGGTTGCCCCTCTTCCAGGCCAGCTCTCTGCTATGGCCCGGGAAGGCAGTGGAGGATGGCCCAAGTCCTTGGGCCCTGCACCTGCATGGGAGACCAGGAGAAGCGCCTGGCTCCTGGCTTCGGATCAGCACAATGCGTTGGCCGCAGCGGCCATTGGAGGGTGAACCAATGGCACCCTGTCTCTCTCTCACTATCCACTCTGCCTGTCAAAAAAAAGAAGAAGAAGGAACTTGTCCAGAACCTCACAGCTTAGGTGATATTGAAAGCAGGTTGGCTCCCCGTTCCATTCTGCCCCCTGCCTGATCCAAGGTGATCACATGAGAATGGGCTTGGAAAATGGAAGCCAGTCACTTCCACCTGTCCATATCCCCATGTTCATCTTTTGTGCCATAGTCTCATCCATTTGCTGCACTTGCCTCGCGATCTCATTTTCTCGCTTCCTAGCTGGAGATGGGCCTTAGCTCAAGCCCCAGTCCTGCTCCTTCCTCATTGTGTCTTTGGGCAAGACCCACACCTCCTCTAAGCACCAGTCCACCTATGAAATGGAGACTCTATCCTCCCCTCAAGATCATGCCCAGTGCCCTCCTCTCTCTGTCTCTCTTCACTTCCCTTTGGCCCATTCACAGCTGAGTGTCCACGCTCACTGGTTTTCTGTGGCTTGCCACTGAAGGGAGGTGAGCTCTGATGCCTCCCTCACCTCTGGCTGTCCTGGCCACAGAACAGAGAGCTGGAACTCTCCCACCAGATCAGACTAGGGTTTCTGGTGGTGAGAGCCAGGGCCAGTTTTTTTTAAGGTTTCCCTGGCACTTCAAATATGTGCCAGGACCAAGAACACGGGCTCAGACCATGGGCTTTGGCCTCGGTTGGGCCTGGGTGTGGATCCTGCTTCCTTGGTCAAGTTGTTTAACCTCTCAGACCACAGCTTCCTCTCCTGGACGTGAGCGTCACCATGGACCTGCCTCCCAGGACATCGTACGTGCTCCTCAGTGGGGGCTCTTAGGGCAGGAAGTGGGGCCCTGAGCTGGAGGGGCCTGAGCTAGGAGGGGACCAGGCCGTGTGGAGACATCTGGATGTGGCACCCTCCATCTCCGGAGTCCCAGCACCCTGATTCCTAGAAGCCAGCATCTCAGAGAAGGGGCAAAACCCGGTGCTCCCCACCCAACCTGTCTGACAGGGGGCGGCTGGATGAGGGGAGGGGAGTTGCCCAGGAGGTGGAGTTTCTGATCAGCTCAGCCAGTCACGCAGCAGGTGTTAATGGAGCACCTCTGGGTGCCAGGTTCTGGGGATGCATCCCAGAGCCAAACAGAAGAGACCCATTTTCTCAGCGGTGAAAAGCTGGTGTGCAGGAGGAGAGAAATGCCACGGGGAACACATGAAAGGAGACCAGGGTGCGGGGTGCAGGCGGACTACAATTTAAGGTGGGGTCTCAGGGCGGGTCTCCTGCCACAGGCAGTGGGAACAGCCAGTGCGAAAGCCGGATGAGAGTTCTCCTTCCGGCTTCAGCTGAGGCGTCCCTTCCTGGCTGGCTGATTGGGCTCCCCAGCATCCCCACAAGGCCACGAGTAGGGAAACAGGCCGTTTGACGTCTGTGAACCAGGGGATGGATCATCGTGGGGTACAGTCGAGGCTTTGCATGTCTGCCTCCAGGGTGACATGTCAGGGACCGTCCGCCTCCTGACGGTAGGGATGGAGGCGCTGTTGTGGGACAGAAAGACCCAGATGGAGGCACGGATGTGTGTGGGCCAGGGGAGCGGAGGAGCTGGAGGGGGCTGGGTTAGTCTCGAGGTGGCATCTGTATGCCTGCTGACGCCTGGGGCAGAGGGGAGGCCAGGGGCAGGGGCTGGACCTAGGGGAGTCAGCAGGATAGATGACACAGCAGTTCTGAAACATGAATGGTGCAATCAGGGAGAACTGGAGAAGGTTTGGGTGGCGCCTTGGGGAGAAGCACATGATAGGAGGAGGTGAAAGATGGGGCTGTGGGGGGGCTTTGTATCAACTTGCTCCTGCAGCTCACCCAGTGGCACGACTTTGTGCAATCACAGACCTCATATGTATTTTCTTCCAGCTTTTCAGACACATTAACTCATTAAAACCTTAACACAATGAGGTAAGAGGCAATTGCTGTATGTTTGACAGATGAGGCCCAGAGAGGTGAAGTCGGTTGCCCAAGGTCACACAGCTAGTAAGAGCAGAGGCAGGGTTTGGAGTCTGCTCCCCACCTGTGCCCTCACACAGGAATCGCACAGCCACCACCGCAAACTCTCCCAGGAGCTCACGCGCTGCGCACGCCCCCTGGGCACGCCACCATCCTGCACGCGGACGGTCTCACACAGCCTCACACACCCACCCAGCCTCCAGCACCTCGGATTGCTCTGTGCTCTGACACTCATTTGGGCTTGCACACTCAGAGCCTACACACCCGTGGTGTCACCTCCCGGGGACCTCGGGCCCTGCACTCTCATGATCATATATACTCAAAAGACACGGCCGTGCTTACTCACACGTCTCTAGGACAAATAATGTCGCACAAATGCCCTCTCGCAGCCTCATGCTCCCCAACATCCACGTAACTGTGCAGGCTCACCCTTCCCCGCTCACGACCTTCAACACTCACATCACCTTGGACACTAGGATAGCGGTGCACATGCCTGGCCTGCCCACACAACTTCGCACTCCGTGACCTGCTAATGGTCTTGCACCCTCACTCAACTCCGCCTTTCCTGGCACACTCAAACCTCACATCTCTCACACCTGAGTTTACGCACCACCATGTCTCGCTCACGTGACTTGGCTGGCCTCTGTGCACACTGTTTTGCACACTCCCACCAACGCAGTCATGCTGTTGCACACCCTCGCAGTCTTGCCCGTTCTCTTGTGTGATCCAAGATCTGTGCACACTCATGTAAACCCACTCAGGGCTCACTGCTCATGTCTCTTCACACCGTAACACTTTGGCTCATACGGCTGCAACCTATCTCGCACACCAATGGAAATGCTCACCTCATCACACAAAAGCCTCCCGCCTTACCCACTCGTGTCCTCGCACTCGTTTAACTTCCCACATCCCCAGGCCCCACCTGTGCACAACTTCACACACCGATGCCCCCCCCCCCACCTCACCCTCTCTCCACACTTGTGACCTTAGCGCGTGTCCACCAATGGGGAGTTCCACACGGCGGTGTCCTGGCTCGCCCCTCTTCGCCGTGCACACTCGGACCCTGCCCCTCTTCCAGGCCGGCCCGTGCCCCGGCGCCCGCGTGGGGGGCCCCGGTTGCACCCCCTGACGCCCCTCTCCTCGCCCGCAGGCACGTACCAAGGCCAGTTCACCAACGGCATGCGCCACGGCTACGGCGTGCGCCAGAGCGTGCCCTACGGGATGGCCGTGGTGGTGCGCTCGCCGCTGCGCACGTCGCTCTCGTCCCTGCGCAGCGAGCACAGCAACGGCACGGTGGCCCCCGACTCGCCCGCGTCGCCGGCCGCCGACGGCCCCGCGCTGCCCTCGCCCGCCATCCCGCGCGGCGGCTTCGCGCTCAGCCTGCTGGCCAATGCCGAGGCGGCGCGGGCGCCCAAGGGCGGCGGCCTCTTCCCGCGCGGCGCCCTGCTGGGCAAGCTGCGGCGGGCCGAGTCCCGCACGTCCGTGGGCAGCCAGCGCAGCCGCGTGAGCTTCCTCAAGAGCGACCTGAGCTCGGGCGCCAGCGACGCCGCCTCCACCGCCAGCCTGGGCGAGGGCGCCGAGGGCGCGGACGACGCGGCGCCCTTCGAGGCCGACATCGACGCCACCACCACCGAGACCTACATGGGCGAGTGGAAGAACGACAAGCGCTCGGGCTTCGGCGTGAGCGAGCGCTCCAGCGGCCTCCGCTACGAGGGCGAGTGGCTGGACAACCTGCGCCACGGCTACGGCTGCACCACGCTGCCCGACGGTCACCGCGAGGAGGGCAAGTACCGCCACAACGTGCTGGTCAAGGGCACCAAGCGCCGCGTGCTGCCGCTCAAGAGCAACAAGGTCCGGCAGAAGGTGGAGCACAGCGTGGAGGGCGCCCAGCGCGCCGCCGCCATCGCGCGCCAGAAGGCGGAGATCGCCGTCTCCAGGTAGGACCGCGGGCCGAGCGGCGGGATGGGGGCTTCTGCTGGGAGGGGCCCAGCCTCCACGCCTGTTCCTGCGACTTTTTACCGTCCCTGGCTTCCCTCACGGCCTTTAGGGGCTTGATCGGAGGCACTGCTGAAGCTGACGTCACCTCTTCAACCATTGCTCATCCATCCACTGGTGTAACCACCCAGCCAGCCAGCCACTTTCCCATCCACCCTCCATCCACCCATCCTTTTGTCCATACACTCATCCAGTTGCCCATCTGTGCGCCCACTTGCCCATCCATTCATCCTCTGTCCATCCATTCATCCTCTCATTCACCTACTGTTATTCCTGTCCACCAAAGTGACCCAGCCCCTTCATTGATTTAAACCTTCCATTCACTCAGCCTTTCTAATACTCACTTGATAGCTGTCTCTCCACTCCATCATCCAAATCCACTCCTGACCCCCACTTTCTGTAATAATCCAGTTACCCATCCATCCGCTGGAACACACAGATATCCATCCAATCCCAGTATTCATCTAGCTTCTTTAATACCCACCGGAACAACCACCCACCCAATCAGCCATTTTACTTATCCCCCATCCAACTGTCCATCTTTTACCCACCCACTCATTCATCACCCATCCATCCAACTACACAGACACCCATTCAAACATCTGTTCACTCAACTGCCTAACCACCAATCCTAACATCCCACCACATATCCACACATCCCACCGTCTCCATCACCCACCCACACTCCCACCCACCCAATCATCCAACTACCCACCCATCACTCATCCATCTAACCACCTCCATGGCCCAACTGTCTTTCAACAACCCATCACACTTCCACTCACTGAACCAACGTCACCCATCCATGCATCCATCCAGCCTCCCACCCACTAAGCACTCACTCTGTCACCCACATTCAAACCAGATCACATCGTCTCTCTGTACTTCAGATAAAGTTGTCATGAAGCATTTGTAGTGCCTACCAAGTACATAGCAGTTTTCTGTGGCTTACAAATATTGACAGACTCAACCCTCTGAAAACCCTATTGTGGTGGGCACTATTTGTATTCCCATTTTACAGATGAGCAAAGTGAGGCTTGGGGAGATAAGGCAACTTGTTCAAAGTCAGCCGTTCATGAGTGGTCGGTCTTTCATAACCTGTCCAGCCTCACCTGCTACCACTCTTGCCCTGGGTTGGGATGGTCTTCCTCTGTGATGGGCACTCTGACCTTTATCGTCCTTCTTTGGTTCCTTTTGCCAAGTGTTTTTGTTCATGCTGATCTCTCAGCCTGGATAGCTCCTCCCTCTTCCTGCTGTCCATGCAGTTCCTACCCCGTGGGGCTCAGATCAAGCCTGACTCCCTTAGAGAGCCGAGAAGGTCCACCCCTGGCAGACTGTCCCTAGGCTGCAAGAACCAATCTCAGAATACAACGGTTGCAACGCTACACTGCTTACACGATTTGTTGCTAACCTACCATTTAGTGAAGGGCTCCCGATGTGCCAGTCACCACCCTGAGATCTTTATGAGCACTAACTCAGTCCATCTTTCTAAGCTCTGGAAGAGGTGAGTACTGTTATTGTTCTCAATTTGTAAGTTTGAGGTGAGCTGCAGGGGCAGCAGTGGGTGCGGCAGGGCAGTGGTGAAAGGCACTGCCGTGGCTGTAAATGGCCTGAGCTGAACGCGGTGGCTCGTGGTCTTCAGAGTTAGGCAGACCCAGAGCCACAATCTGGCCCTGCCGTCTTAGCTCAGCGATGTGCCCAGGTCTGTTTCCTGTGAGTTTCAATGTTCCCATCCATGGCACCACCATTGCTTCATTGCCTGTCCTTGGCCAGAGCAGCTTTATTCTCTGACTTGAAAAACGAGGCTTAGGAGAGAGAGTCCGGGTCCAGCGTCCCAGTCCCATGGTGGGCGAGTGCCCTGGGGAGCAGACTCTGAGACTGAGAGCAGTGCACAGGACGTGGATGGGGAGCAGTCCCAGGATCAGCTCCTGGGAGAGCAGAAGGAAGCAGGACTGTGCAGAGGGGCCTCTGGGCTGCCGTGCAGTCTCCACAGAGGCCCAGCAACCACAGGAGGGCCTAAGCCATGGAAGTGACCTTCAGTGTGGCCCCAAATTGGGGTGCGGGAGCTGGAGCTCTCTGCCCTCTGCACTGGGTGAAGGTCACCCACCATGCACTGGGGCGGAATGCTGCTCTTCAGCCAGGGCCAATGCCTGGAAAACCCTGGCAGCTGACAGCTCCCTGGGCCGCTGGGGATGGGAAAGAGAATCCTTCAGGCCTGAGGGCAACCTGGGAGGCTTGTCACAGTATCCACAGTAGGTAGCACGAGTCCTGGTCACCCTTCACTGAAAGCGTTAGACAGACAGATGAGGTGCAGAGAGAGAATGAGAGACGCCAAAGGCCACCTGGCAAGCGAGTGGGAGAAACAGAGCCTTGGTCCCTTGCTTTCTGATTCCAAAGGTCTGACCACCACGTCTTGCTCTGTCTGCCCTTATACACCCTATACTGCCGCGAATGTCTGATCAGTTAGCATCATTGAGGGAGAGCGCAGGTCCGGGTGATTCTCTTTAAAACTTCTTGGCTAGGGGCTGCTATGGTCTGGGGCCTTCAGAACTCAGGCTGAGTGTGGCTGCCGTTGTGACAAGTGTTAAGGGATAGGAGCTTTGCGTGGTGAGTGGCCATGAGGGCTGTGCTGTCACGGGTGGAGTGCCTCTGTTACTAAAGGATGAACTTGGCCCCTTTTGCCCCTTGGCCTTCCACCCTCTGCCGTGAGAGGATCCAGCCTTCCACCACTGGAGGACATGGTGTGCCAGGCACCATCTTGGAAGATGAGAGTGGCCTCACCAGATACCACGCCTGCTGGCGTCTCGGCTGTAGATGCCCCAGGCTCCAGACCTGTGAGCCAGTGTGTTTGTGCTGTTACACAGTTCCCGGCCTCAAGTGTTCTGTTATGAGAGCACACACGGACCAGGGCAGAAGCAGGGCTCAGGTGACCGCATAATTCTGTCTAAACCTGGAGCCTTTTATGTAGAGGCACCTGCTACCTGCGGGACTTCCTGATGGTGGTACCAGCCGTGATCCCTTGCTCAGTTCCTTGGGTGTATGGTTACTATTTCCCCTTTCCGTACTCTATCCTTTGGAATCCAGACATTAAATCCAGCCCACCACAGTGGGGAGTTAAGCTGCACCCTTTGTTGGGGGATTATTTTCAAATTCTCTTGCATGTAGGGAAGATTTGTCCCTTCTTCTGCAGGGAGCATTTTATTTATTTTTAATATTTTATTTATTTATTTGAGAGGCAGAGTTACAGACAGTGAGAGGAAAAGACAGAGACAAAGGTCTTCCATCTGCTGGTACACTCCCCAAATGGCCGCAATGGCCAGAGCTAAGCTGATCCGAAGCCAGGAGCCAGGAGCTTCTTCCTGGTCTCACATGCGGGTGCAGGGGCCCAAGTACTTGGGCCATCCTCCACTGCCCTCCCGGGCCACAGCAGTGAGCCGAATGGGAAGAGGAGCAGCTGGGACTAGAACCGGTGCCCATATGGGATGCCGGCGCCTCAGGCAGAGGATTAACCTACTGTGCCACAGCGCCGGCCCATGCAGGGAGCATTCTAAATACCTGTACCAGGTGAGACCTGTGGTTATAACAGGTGAAAGCCAGCGCTGTGCTGGGCCATCCCAGGAAATGCTGGAGGCAGGTGGGTGAGAGTTCAGCCTCTTCATACTGAAGAATTGGAACTCCGGCTGCTCAGCTGACAAGCTGTGTGGCCTTGCCCAGGTCGCTTCACCTCTCTGAACCTGGGATCCTCTCCTCCTAGGGTTGTTAGGGACAAGCAGGGAGTCGGTGCGTGCAAAAGGCTTGGCATAGAGCAGCCTGCACTGAACACAGTCATTGTCCTCACCCAGCATCTGGGCTTCAAGGTGGGGAAGAGAGGCACGGTGACGGGGAAGAGGCGGGGTTTCCCAGCCCTCTCCGGTCGGGGTGAAGCCTCGCCCCTCTCTGCCCCTGGCTTCCCCTGCTCCCCCGATCCTCTGTGCCAGCACCTGTTCCCTTGGACGTGGAGGCGCTGAGCTCCCACTCAGAGGGTGGCCAGGCCCAGAGCCGGGGCCCGCGTCTCTGGAGTGAGAAGTCGGTGCAGCTTCCTGCCCGTGGTGCTGCTACCGGGGGAGGGAGGAGAGGTTTGGGTTCCTCCTGTGTGTGAGGAAGGCGGCCCGGGGCTGGTGCCGTGCACGTGGATGTGTATGTGTGCACGCACGTGTGTGGAGCGCTGGCTGCCGGCTTGCTTCCCAGCTGTGATGGAGTTTCCAGTTGTGGAATCTCCGGATTACACAGAGAAGCAGGGCTGAGGCTGTCTTACAGATGCTGTCGTCTCCCGGGGCCTGGCTGGCTGCAGAGGACAGCAAGCACCCGCACCAGCAGCCTCCCGGCGCCAGGCAGGCCTGGGCTCTGCCCGCTTCGTGGGCTCCGGGTCCTTGCCCTGGGGGGATGTGGGACTTGTCAGCCCAGAGTCTAAGCTCAGGAAACCCTCCCAGGAGAAGGGAGAGAGCCGAGGCAGCGCCTACCTTCCAGCTGGGCTGTGGACTGAGCAAGATGCCAGACCTGGGTGTCACGTGTACCTGTCGGCGGCTGGAGGGCCGCTGGTCCCCGCGGAGGTGGGCTGTGTGTGTGAAACAGACTATGGGGAGAAAGTAAAGGAGCCTGATAATGTGGAAACACCGAGTAGTTGTTGAATATGGCTGTATGTTAGGTATCTTGAGTTAGTTAAAATACAGCACGGACGTTAATTTCAGCTGTTTCTTTTTACATCTTTAATTGTGGTTACGCGAGAACATTCTAAGATTAGGTATGTGGCTGACAGTGCCTCCATCCACCAGGTAGGGAAACCGAGGTACAGAGGGAGAACAGAGCCCTCAGAGCCATCAGGTGGTAGCGGGGGCGGGGGGACGAGAGTCTCGCCTTCCGAGTCCGTGGCTAGGCACTCTTTTTGTAACGCCTTTTACGGTGGTGGCTTCTGAGCTGCGGAGGGAAGCTGGCATGTCTGGGGCGATGCCGAAACTTGTCTGGTCTGGTCGTCGTGCCAATGCCCTGTGAATGGCTCCCTTCCGCCGGAGCACCGGGAGGGTAAGGGGGCCGCTTTGCCTTTGCCTGCTCTGTCTTGTCCTCTCTCCAGACCTCAGTTCCCTCGTTTCTAAAAGAACAGTGAACAATGAACTCCGCTGGCAGCGTTTTCGCATGGATTCAGGCGGAGCTTGTACATGAAACACCTGGCGCAGCGCTGGCCAGCAGGAAGCCCCCCCTACCCCAAACGCTGGCTGCGGTTGTCACTGTGTCCTACTCTGGCTGTGCTCCGGAGCCTGGTGCAGTGGAGCCTGGAGGAGTCCAGGGGGTGGGGTTGCAGCAACTCAGGGTGGCACCACTCAGCTGGCCTCTGACCCTTCTCCACCTTCACACCCTCCCTAGGCAGACCCTGGAGCACCCACATTGAGTGCAGGCGTAGGGTTGGTTTTGAGAATTGCTGGGAGCCGTTTCTCCCGTGAGCAGGTGCCCTTGGGGTGCAGGGACCAAGAGCTGGGGTGTGGCACTGGACAGAACCAGGTTTGAGTCTGAGTTCCCTGTCTGGCAAGCTGCGTGGCCTGAGACAAGTTGCGCCGTCTCCTTGGGGTTCACTTCCCTCTGCAGTCAGCTGGTACGAAGTCCTCGTGCTCACTGCTCGCCGGATTGCTGCAGAGAGTAAGAGAAGTGGCTCGGGTGAGGGGCTGTGCTCTGAAGGTATGCAAGGGGCTGTACGGTGTTGTGACGACCCATGCAGCATGCTGTACTGACCCGAGCCTCCCCTGCGAATGAAATCACGAGAGAGAGCCCTGTCTTCTCATATCGTGCGTGCACGTGTGTTTCCAAATACCACGATTCTGATTACTTCATATATGTCAGCATATCTCATCCTCAGAGCAAGGTGGGGAAACTGAGGTGCAGACAGTTAAGCGTCTCAAACAAGGGCATACATGTAACAGCACAGCTGGGTGCTGAAGCCAGGAAATCTGGTTCTAGAATGTTCTTCACCATGGGCTGCCCTTGGGTCAGTTTTCTTTCCCAAGCTTTGATTAGCACTTCCTCTGTGCTGGGGCGCTGGGCATGCAGTGCTAGATTGAAGTGGTCGGCACTCTCCGGCGACTCACAGCCCAGTGGGGAAGAAGGACAGGGGCTGGACACGGTCAGTGGTGGAGTAGAGGAGGGAGCGCACTGAGAGCAGCAGGTCCAAAGCCAAGAGTGACTCCGTCCTGGGCGTGGTGGGGGGAGCTCCCTGCAGGTGGCCGCCTCTGGGTGGGAGTTGGCCAGGTGAAGAGGGAGAGGTCACTCCAGGGAGAGCCGTTAGGATGGGCGCAGGCATGGAGGTAGGAATGTGTGTGGTGTATTTGGGGAGCGATGAGTCACTGAGGACTGGAGTATGCAGGAGTGGGGTTGGGGAGAGATTAGAGACGCGGCTGGCCAGGCAGCCTCCGCCAGGTTAGGTCGGGCTTTGCATGCCAGCGCCTGATGTTACAAACTAAAATACTACGGGGACCAGGCAGGCAGCGGGCTTGTGTCCAACTCACGGGGGCCCCGCCAGGCTCCCCCGGGAGGCCGCACTGCTTCCCAACGGGGCCCGGGCTGTGGACTCAGCTTTTGCACAGTCCTTGAGTTTTCAAGAGAAACTGGGGATTTGCATTTTGACATAAAATCTTCCTTGTGATTTTGTTGTTATAGAAAAAGTTAAACATTTATAAAAATAGAGAAACTGATATAATATATACCCATTGGATTCAACAATTGTTAACAGGTTTGCCATATTTGCTTCACCATCTATATATATATATATATATGCATTTCTGAAATAATATCAAGTAAATTCTAGATATCATGAGAGCATTTGCCTTAAAGCACTTTAAAGTGCACTTCTAAAAGACAGCGGCATTTCTGGGCAGGTGTTACAATGCAGCCGATTAAGCCATCGCTTGGGGCGCTTGCATCCTGTATCAGAGCACTAGGTCAAGTCCCGCTGCTCCTCTTCAGATCCAGCTTCCTGGATCTGCTGGGAGGCAGCAGATCAAGTGCTTGGGCCCTGCCCCCCTGTAGGAGACCTGCACGGAGTGGTGGGCCCCTGGCTGTGGCCTGGCCCAGCCCAGCCCTGGCTGTTTTGGGCATTTGGGGAGTGAACCAACAGATGGACCATCTCTCCTCTCCTCCCCTCTTCTCTTCCCTTTCTCTCTCTTTCTCCCTGTCACTCTGCCTTTCAAGTAGGTGAAAATAACCAAAACCAAACATAAGACCTTATGAATAATTCTCAGTTTTATCCAGCGTACTTCCTGTCTGATGTGTTCAAATGAGTTCTCTCACTGTGGCTTTGATTTGCTTTTCCCTGGTGACTAATGACGTTATTTTTTGGCTGTCTGTGTGTCTTCCAAGCAATATCTATTCAAATCCTTTCACCATTTTTAAATTGAATTATTTGTTTTTTTATTATCAGGTTGGAAGAATTCTTTGTATATTCTAGATACAAGTCCCTTAGCAGATTGGTGATTTGCAAATGTTTCTGCCCATTCTGTGGATTGTCTTTTCAATTTTGCATTTCTTTTTGAAGATTTTTTTCTTGTTTATTTGGAAGGCAGAATTACAGAGAAAGGCGGAGAGAGAGAGAGGAAGGGAGGTCTTGCATTTGCTGGTTCTCTCCCCAAATGGCTGCCATGGCAAGACTGGCCTCTTAGATGGGATGCCGGGGTCTCGGGTGGCAGTCGAACGCACTGTGCCGCATGCCGGCTCCTGTCTTTTCATTTCCTTTACCTGCTACGCCACAATGCCGGCCTCTCTTTACTTTCTTAATGATGTTCTTTGAGGTCCAGACGTTTTCAGTTTTGACGAAGTCCAGTTTATCTGCTGCTCCTTTGGTCGCCTGTGCTTTTGTGTCATGCCTGAGGAACCATTGTCTACTGCAGGATCTACTACTGTCTGCTTTCCAACTCTTAGAGTTTTTTAGTTTATAGTTTTAGCTCTTAAACCTTTGATTTTGAATTTATTTTTGTCAGTGGTGTGAAGTTGAATCTAATTTCATTTTTTAAAAGATTTATTTTATTTGTTTGAAAGGCAGATTTACAGAGAGAGAGAGAGAGAGAGAGAGAGAGGTCTTCCATCTGCTGGTTCACTCCCCAAATGGCTGCAACAGCTGGAGCTGCACCGATATGAAGCCGGGAGCCAGGAGCTTCTTCCAGGTCTCCCACACAGGTGCAGGGGCCCAAGGACTTGGGCTATCTTCTACTGCTTTCCCAGGCCATAGCAGAGAGCTAGATAGGAAGTGGAGCAGCCAGGTCTTAAATCGGTGCTCACATGGGATATTGGAGTCACAGGTGGTGGCTTAACCCACTACACTACAGCACTGGCCCTAATTTTCTTATTTTACTTTGGAGATACAGCTGTGCCACCACTGTGTGTTGAGAAGACCAGCCTTTCCCCCTTAAGCTCTCTTGACCTCCTGTCAGTCACAGGTGTGGGGCTCTAGCTGGGCTCCCGTTCCGTTCCTGTGAACTGTTTGTGCTGCTGTCAGTGGCTGCGGTTGAGTGCTCTAGCTTTGGACCAAGTATTGACATTGGGAAACAGGGGTCCCCAGCTTTGTTCTTTTTCAAGATGACCTTGGATGTCTGGGTCTTTTGCATTCCCGTAGATTTTTGCATCTGCTTGTCAATTTCTACCAAAGAAAGGCAACTTGGATCTTGGTAGGGTTTCTGTTGCATCTTTAGATTCGTTTGAGAGCATCATTGTTTTAACAGTTTTAAGCCTTCTCGTCCATGAACATGGGGTATCTTTGCAAAATGCCCCTGTCTGGTGTCCCCTCCAACCCATCCAATATGCCTTCAGTAGTGTTTAAAGAATGATTGTTGGGGCTGGTGTGTGGCATAGCAGGTTAAACTGCTGCTTGTAATGCTGACATCCCATATGGGCGCCGATTCGAGTCCTGGCTGCTCCACTTCTGATCCAGCTCCCTGCTAATGGCCTGGGAAAGGCAGCAGAAGATGGCCCAAGTACTTGGCCCCCTGCCACCCATGTGAGAGACCCAGATGGAGCTCCTGGCTCCTGGCTTTAGCCTGGCTCAGTCCTGGCTGTTGCAGCCATCTGGGGGAGCGAACCAGTGGATAGAACATCTCTCTCCCTCTTTCTCTGTAACTCTGACTTCCAAGTAAACAAATGAATGTTTTTGTTTTTGTTTTTAAAAAGACCATTGCCAGGGAAATGCAGATCTAATTTAGGGGTTAAATTCCTAGCAGTGGATTTGCTGGGTCAGCAAGAGTGTGCACTTGAGTTATGATCAGAAGCCCAGCTAGCTCTCACATTTACCCTTTGTCTCCCCTCGGCCGCCTGGAGGAGTGAGGCATCGCTCCCACCTCGCCCCCAGCGCCAGGTCTTCTCTGGCCTTGCCTCTGACTTTTGCCACATTGTTTGAAGACAGTCAGTGTCCCACAAGCCCAGTGCCACCTTCGACGCCCACCAACCCCTTGCCGTTGCCCATAGGGGCCAAGTTCGTCCTTGGTCTCTGTCCCTAATGCGTCTCCTGAGACTGCTGGACCTGAGGTCCCGCTGAGTGGGTGAAGCTGCCTGGGCATGGGCTTGAACCATCAGAAAGGCCCCCAGCCCCCTGCCCTCCCTTGTGAGCCTCCTCTGAGAATCACAGATGGATAAAATCGCTTTGCACCTAGGCCTGAAGGCTGGGCCAAGTGGAGCTTCCAGCGCTGTCAGAGCGGGCCTCTCGTGGTGTAGACGGGGCAGCTGTCACTGAGGCCGAGTGGTCGGGGGGGTGGGGGGAGTGGAGAACAGCTGGCCCGGTTCCTGGCAGTAGGGAGCTATTGGGGGGACAGTGTGCCCGGGTGAGTCAGGCCCCCCAAACTCGGAGAGTAGAGAACTAGAGAAAAGACCCTGCCCGCTCCTGTCAGTCCTCAGAATTAGCTGGTCAGAGCTGAAAGATGCCTTAGGGATGAGGAGGTCCAATGTGCCCACTTCACAGATGAAGGAACTGAGGCCTACAAAGGTAGAGGGTTGGTCAGGGTCCTGCAGTGAGCCTGGTGAGAGCAAGAGGAGTGTGGCTGGAGGGCCAGACGAGGGAGGCTGTCCTGAAACTTCGAGTGGCTTCTGAGTCACCTTGAGTAAGCCACGGGGAAGGGGACAAGGTCTGCTAAGTGGGAGGTGACGTTTTTAATCTTCCCCACCCCAGCTCTGTAAACTATGCTGAGGGTCCAGCTCCAGGGCCTTTCCAGTCTTATTTTTTTAGCTTAAATAGCAGGGTCAGGGGTCAGGCAAACCAGCGGCCGACACCTTAAGAAGCAGAGGACTCCTCCCCCCCCAGATGCAAGGGTTTCCCCACTTCCCAGTTGGGCCAGCATATGGCTCTGACCTTGGCACCCAGTGTGGTGCCTGAGTGCCAGGGACCAGGGGTCAGCGCTGGAAGGGCCTGGGCCGGAGGATGTTGGAGTGACGGCTATCACAGAGTGCCAGTGGCTGCTGCAGGTCGGTGTCTGAGCTCGGACCAGGGTCGGGAGGGCGGTTCCTAGGCCCTCGTCCTGCGTGGCTCCAGCTTCCTGCCTCTGCGCTTCTTGGTCTTTGAGATGAGGCTGTGCCTCACGGGGCAGGGAGGGAGCTGGGTGTGCACAGGACCAGGCTCCCTCAGTGCTCGGCTCCTCCTGTGCGTCGGCTCCCACGGTGCTCACGCCGGAGGTGCTGCAGGTCATATCCACCCACTTCACAGATGAGGAAGTGAGTCCAAACTTACAGAACAGTTGATATAGCCAGGCCTTAGGTGCTCAGGTCCAGACCCTGCCCTTTTAACCACTGTTGGAAAGGAAAGGTTGTCGGATGACCATCCTGCCAGCCCGAGGCCCTGGGCCTTGACCTTGGTACCGGGCAGAGATGTTGAGTGCATGGAAGAGGACGCAGAGAGACTGAGGCTCAGATCCCAACTGATACTTCCCGTTGTGTGTCCCTGGTCCTCTCTAAGCCTCACTTTGCTTGTCTGCAGAATGGGGACAATAACATCCCTGCCTGTCAAGGTTATGGTGAGGACTGCATGGCGTGGTGGTGGCACACAGTGGGTACGGGATAAGCAGAGGCCATGGTCAGTGGTGCCATTCATCTTCTTCCCTAGAGATGGAGGCCAGTGGGACTTGGTGACACCAGCGTGTTCCTCCTGTAAGCTCTTCCCTCCCCAAGTGCGTTTAGCTCCCCTGGGTTTCAAAAGCCCCATGCAGCTTCCACTTGACTTCCTAAGCTCGTATCAGCAATCCCTGCCGCTGGGAGGGCAGTTAAAAATAAAGCCGGTCTTCCAATCCCTCACGTAAACACCCAGCTCGCTAAAAATAGCCCCTTTGCAGCGGGTCCTGAAGCCAGGCCTGGCTTCGGGATGGAGCTTGGCGAGGCTGGTTCTCAGGCCAGGCCTGACCTGGACAAAGCCTGCGCACCACCCCCCATCTGCCCGCGGAGCCTCTGCACCTGCGGGGAGCCAACTGCACCTATCTGTCTGCAGCCCTGCCCTCTCCGTGCCCCTGGCAAGTGTCCCTGCCTGGTTCTGCGCCTCCTCTGCTCTTCCCCACGCAGCCACCGGCTGAGGTCTTCACTTGGCGGCCAGGGTCTCTTGGAGGCCTGAGTTTGGGGCCCTGAGAAAGTGGAGCCCGAGACAGTGCAGGTGAGCTGTTGGGGAGGCGATGCTAGGAAGGAGGAGGTGAGGAGGGGGTGGGGAGGGGGAGAGAGGAGGATGAGCCAGTGAGTGTGTGTTATTGAGGGGGCATCAGTGCAGGCCATGGAGACTGGTTCAGCCGGGACCTCGGTGCTCCCAGGATGTTCCTGAAGGAGGGGCTCCGATTCAGGTCGCTCCTACACTGGGTGTCTCCCCTAGGGCCGATGTCCCTCTCTGCCCCACTCTGGGTTGTGCTTGCTCTTGGGGTAAGGGTGGAGCACCCCCTGCAGCCTCCCAGCAGGCACTGGGCGCTGTGCTGGGCTGGCCCTGACAGTGCCAGGCCAGTCTGATGGCACATGGATGTTCCACTCCCACCAGGGATGAAATCAGGTGTAGGCATGATATGGGCCCCAGGGTGCCTGCTCTTAGGAAGAGGTGCAGCTCCCTTACCTTGGCCCACAAGACCCTTCCTATCTGGCTCCAGCTCACCCCCCAGCTCCGTTCCATACCCCCTCTCCTTTGATCCCCGCAGCCGTGTTCCACTCTCTCCCCACCTTGCTCTCCCACCCATGCTGCTCCATTCGCCTCTACCATGACCTCGCCAATACCTGCCTGTTCATCCACTCACTCAGCTCAGGTGCGTCTTCCCCAGGGAAGCTCTGGCCCCCTTCTAGCTGGGATCTCCATGTTATGCGTCCTGGGCACTCTGGTCCTAGGCACCAGGACCTGGCAAGGCACCCACCACCTCTGTGGAGCTCAGGAAGCGTGGGTGGCTAATGTTAGGGCTCTGTCATCTTAGGCTGGGCTCTTAGCCGGACAGAGGCACCCTCCGTTGTACACAGGTAAGCCCTCACACTTAGCAGAGCTGTGTCGAGAGCTGACTTTGTGCTAAGTGGTATTCAAGGCTCATGGGAAAGGAAAGCCAAAAGATCCTGCCTTCCTGGTCCCCACGTTCTAGCCAGGCAGGCAACACAGGGGGCGTGGTACAGGACAGAACACGTGAGAGGGCCCAGTGGCCAGGGCATACCTCATTGATTTTTCTGGTTTTCTTTTTCTTTCTTTTTTTTTTTTTTTTAAAGATTTATTTATTTATTTGAAAGTCAGAGTTACACAGAGAAAGGAGAGGCAGAGAGAGAGAGAGAGAGAAACAAAGAGGCAGAGAGAGAGATCTTCCATCTGCTGGTTCACTCCCCAGATGGCTGCAACAGCCAGAGCTGCACCGATCCGGAGCCAGGAGCCAGGAGCTTCTTCTGGGTCTCCCACATAGGTGCAGATGCCCAAGGACTTGGGCCATCTTCTACTGCTTTCCCAGGCCATAGCAGAGAGCTGGATCGGAAGTGGAACAGCTGGGTCTTGAACTGGCACCCATATGGGATGCCGGTGCTTCAGGCCAGGGCGTTAACCTGCTACACCATAGCACCAGCCCCTGGTTTTCTTTTTTGAGAGCCAGAGAGACAGACAGACAGAGCGCCCATCTTCTGGGTCACTCCCCACGCTCCTGCAATGGTGGGGGCTGAGCCAGGCCACATCCTGGGGTTGGGGACTCTCTCCATGTCTCCTGAGTGGAAGGCCGGGGCCCGACTACTTGAGCCATCACCTGCTGCCTCCCGGGATCTGCACGAGCAGGAAGCTGGAATGGGGAATGGAGCCAGGACCCAAACCCTAGGCACTGTGTGTGGGACATGGGTGTCCCAGCTGGCAGTGGCTTGACTGCGCCCCAAACGCTCGCCCTCTACCTGTTTCAGCAGAGACATGCAGGAGCGGGAGGAGTTGTCCAGGGGCCGTCTCGGGGCAGAGCCGCCCTGCACGGGATGAGCAAGGAGACGCTCTGAGGTGGGCACGTGGCTGGTGTGCTCCAGGGACAGCAGGGAGACCAGTGTGGTGGGCGTGGAGGCACGGGGTGGGCCGGTGTAGGAGAGGAGGCAGAGAGCGCATGGGGCAGGAGCAGAGGGCCGTGTTGTCCTGTGCGGAGCCACTGGCAGCAGGTGTCTGTTTAAGTTTAAATTCACAGAAAGTGCATCAATGTCAAGTGGCCTTCCCTGGCTGCAGTGGCCACATGGCAAGCGCTCAGCCGCTGCCACCTTGCACAGATGGACAGCGTTCTCGCTGCTGCTACAGGTTCTCCTGGACAGGGCCTCCGCGGGGCCTCACAGGTCACTGGCGGGCGGGCGTGCCTGCCCATACATAACTGGGCACGCGTCCTGGGGGCCTTTCCTCACCTCTCAAAGAGGGTATGATTAAAGCACGCGTGGCCACGTGGTCCAGCCAGTGTCACAATGCCCTCCTGCCACTCTCGCCAAGTGGGCATCCATCACTGCTTCTCTGTCTCCAGCGTGGGGAGCTCACGGTCTCTCCAGCAGGTCTGGGCCACCTTTGGGCGGCTTGGATTTGTGAAAACCAGACTTTCTGCCCTCGACCCCAGCCCTGCCCTGGGGGGCTCCATTGGCTCGCGCTGTGGAGCCCTCCCAGGGCTGACGTCTCAGTAACAGGATCAGAGAGGCGGTGGGAGGCTGATGAGGCCACACTGGGGGGAGTCCCCAGGGACCCCCCCGCCATCTGTCTTCAGCTCCCACTGTCCTTACAGCGTGGCCTTTGTCCTCACACTCAAAAGACGGCTGCTGAGCCGCACAGCTCCTCTGCGCTCCAGACACAGGTCAGAGCGCCACCGCTTCCCTTCGTGGGGACGGGAGGCCCAGCCAGGGATTTGCCCCTCCCTAGATGCAAAGGAGCTGGGAAGGACTGTCTCATTCCGGACATGCAGCCTCTGTGACAGAGGTCAGGCCCCTCGGGCGGGCAGGGAGGAACACTGGGCATTTGCTGAGTGGCAGTCACCGGGTGCCCCGATGTCCCAGCAAACATGAGGACATTCCCCCTCCCATCCCCGAGTCCTCTTTGGTGGACACCTCTCCAGCCGGGCCACATGCACGGTTTAGGGCAGGAGCCAGGGCTTTGGGGTGGGACAGCCCTCTTCCCTTGGGCAAGACACTTCCTGGAGCCTCAGTTTCCCGCGGTTGATCTGCTCACTGCAGAGGAGGTTGCCAGAGCAGAATGCAATCACCGGTGTGGAGCACTGACCATGATACCTAGCCCACAGTGGTGGGCAGGGTCTCTCTCTCTCTCTCTCTCTCTCCCTCTCCCTCTCCCTCTCCCTCTCCCTCTCCCTCTCCCTCTCTCTCTCTCAAGATTTCTCTATTTACTTGAAAGGCAGAGTTATATATAGAGAGAGATCCTCCAACTTCTGGTTCACTCCCCACCTGCCTGCAGCAGCTGGGGCTGGGTCAGGTCGAAGCCAGGAACCAGGAAGTCCATCAAGGTCTCTCACATGGGTGTCAGCCGTCACTTCTGCTTTGCCAGACGCGTTAGCCGGGAGCCGGATCGGAAGGAGAGCAGCTGGGACCCAACTGGCACCCTGATGCAGGCTGCTGGCGTAAAGTGGCGGCTTAGCCGCTGCACCTCAGCCCCGCCCTGCAGTGGCTGTGTCCGTTATTGTGATGTTTCTTACCCTTACTCCAGTCCTCTGGTGTTGCCGAGTGAAGAACCAGAGAGCCCAGGACAGAGTAAGCTCTGTGGGCGTCACCCGTGCGTTCCCATTATCCCAGAGAACCCGCCTCCTGTGCTGAGAGCGGTGTGCTGTGAGAGACCGCTCCTAGGAGGAGGGGCTGCTGGGGGGGGGGTCCCTCTGCAAGGCCACCTCCGGCCACGCCACGTCCGTGTCCCCACATATCGCTGACCTGTTGCATTACTGCTGAAATGCTCTTCCATCAGCCCTGGCTTCATGCAACCTTATCTGGGAAGCGGGTGTTACCACAAGGTCACGGGAGCCTAATGCCAGCCCCTTAGCCCCGCAGGGCGGGCTTGCTGTGGCTTTGCCAGGACCTGGCTGAGGCCTGGGGGGCCCAGGTCCCTGACTCACTGGCGGAGGGGGCAATGCCACAGCTGGTTCTGTGGAAGAGTTTAAACTGGGGGCCCCACCCCTCGCAGGCGCAGTTCCTCCCTGATCACCCCAGCACCGTGACACAGAAAACCTGACCCGAGTGGCCAAGGATTTTCCCTTTTATTAAAACTATGTTATACTTCACTGGGCCCCAGTGCCCAGCTGTAGAAGTGGAGAGGGTCCACCTCCTGTCCCTGTGCCCATCTTCCTGTCACCTCCACACCCCACGGGCAACTATTGTTTGTAGCTTCTCTCCTTTCTCCCTGGAATCACTTTGTGCATACGTTAAGGTGGGACGTTTGAAATCGCTAGTCTTGAATGGCAGTTTCATGTGGCCCAGCCTAACACAAGCACACGCACGTGTAGATTCCTGTGTTCCCCGTACCCAGAAGGTGGCATCCGTGCTCTTGCGAACCTTGCTTTTTCCTCTCTGCTGCACCTGCATTGGAGATCTTTCTGAGTCAAGAACTTTGTCCATTTGCTTTCACGCTATGCAGTGTTCCAGCCCCCGGCTGCATTGTAATGTACTTCCTTGTGCCAGTGATTTTTTTTTTTAAGATCTTTAAAAATTTTACTTGAGAGGTGGAGTTACAGACAGAGAGAAGGAAAGACAAAAAGGTCTTCCATCCCCTGGTTAATTTCCCAAATGGCCACAATGGCTGGAGTTGGGCTGATCTGAAGCCAGGAGATTCCTCTGGGTCTCCCACGTGGGTGCAGGGACCCAAGCACTTGGGCCATCTTCTACTGCTTTCTCAGGCCATAGCAGAGAGCTGGATGGGAAGAGGAGCAGGTGGGACTCAAACCGGCACCCATTTGGGATGTTGGCACTGCAGGCGGTGGCTTTATCTGCTACGTCACAGCACCAGCCCCCGGCCCGTAACGTTGACTGTGTCTGTTGTGACTTCCGCGGCATTAGATGGAGCTGCACGCCCTCCAGGTCACCCATGGGCTCCTCCAGAGAGCAGCTGCCCCACCAGATGTAGGGTGCCCATCCGCGCTACCTTGGGGTGGGAAGGCCTCTGCCATGAACTTGATGAATGACCTTGGGCACGTCCTTGCTTCTCTGTGCAGCTCCATTTCCCAGAGCACTGAGCCGTCCTCGCCTTGTTCCTGGGGAAAAAGAGCCAGCCCAGAGCCGCGTCCTTGTTTGTCCTTTCCCACGTATTGTGACCCTGGCTTCTCTGGGAGATGACTTCAGCCCAAATGGTGTCCAAGGCAGCCCAGGGGGGCCAGCATGGAAGGGCGGAGGGACCAGCCTGGGCGGAGGGACCAGCCTGGGCGAAGGCACAGAGGTGTGACAGCGGGAGCCTCTGGTACATCTTCCTAAGCCCTCACGCCTGCGTTCTGATCCCTTCACTACTTACCAGTGTTGTCACTTTCTGAAACCTGAATTCATCTTTATAAAGATAGTTTAGAACTATAAATAGAAATCATACAGAAGGTTAAGAGAAGTTAACCAAAAAAAGAAAAAGAACAGGAAAAATATGTTAGCAACAGAGCAAAGACACTATTACATCATCTGTCAGTTGCTCACTTGCCACTGCTCTGCTCAGGAGAATCTTTATATTTTTTTAAAAGATTTGTTTATTTATTTGAAAATCAGAGCTAGAGAGAGGGAGATACAGAGAAATCTTCCATCTGCTGGTTCACTCCCCAGGTAGCCGCAACGGCCAGGGCTGGGTGAGACTGAAGCCAGGAGCTTCTTCCAGGTCTCCCGCGTGGGTGCAGGGGCCCAAACACTCGGGCCATCTTCTGCTGCTGTCCCAAGGCCGTTAGCAGGGAGCTGGATTGGAAGGGAGCATCCGGGACATGTACCAGTGCCCATATGAGATGCTGGCACTGCAGGCAGCAGCTTAACCCACTATGCCACAATGCTGGCCCCAGGAGAATCTTTTTTTTTTTTTTTTTTAAAGATTTATTTATTTGGAAGGCAGAGTGTGTGGGGGGGGGAGACACCATTTGCCGAACTGAGACTCACATGTGGGTGGCAGGGGTCCATGCACTTGGACTTTCTTGTGCTGCCTTCCCAGGGAGCTGGATCGGAAGCAGGGCATCTAAGACTTGAACCAGTGCTCTGATGCGGGATGCAGTGGCTCAACCCTCTGAGCCACAGTATTGGCCCCCTGTGTGCTCTGTGTTGAAAAATGGAGTGGGGTGGGTGTTTGGTACAGCAGTTAAGATGCCACTTAGGAGGCCGGCACTGTGGCGCAGTGGGTTAAAACCCCAGCCTGCAGCGCCAGCATCCCATTTGGGCACCGGTTTGAGTCCCAGCTGCTCCTCTTCCGATCCAGCTCTCTGCTGTGGCCTGGGAAGGCAGTGGAAGATTGCCAAGTTCTTGGGCCTCTGCACCTGCGTGGGAGACTTGGAGGAAGCTCTTGGCTCCTGGCTTCAGATCAGCTCAGCTCTGGCCACTGCAGTCATTTGGGGAGTGAGCCGGCGGAATGGAAGACCTCTCTCTCTCTGACTCTATCTCTCTATAACTCTTTCAAAGAAATAAAATAATTCTTAAAAAAAAAAAGATGTGGCTTAGGATGCTTGCATCCCACATTGGAGTGCGTGGTTCGAGCTCTGGTTCTGCTTCTGGTGCAAGCTTCCTTCTAATTTACATCCTGGGAGGCAGCAGGTGATGGCTTAAGTATTTGGGTCTCTGCCACCCATACAGGAGACAACCTGGAATGAGTTCTTGACCCAGCCCAGCCCAGCTGCTGTGAGCATTTGGGGAGCGAACCAGCAAATGAAAGTTCTCTTTCCATCTGTCTCTCTGCCTCTCAAATTAGATGAATGAATGAATTAAAATAAGTTTTAAAAACAGAGTTTAAGAGGGACATTTAAAATATACTAGCACCCAGTGAGACCTTCTCATTGGTACAATTAGGATGGTTGAAATTGGATTTTAGGGACTGGCGCTGTGGCGTAGCAGGTAAGGCCGCTGCCTGAAGTGCTGGCCTCCCATGTGGACGCTAGAGGTGGAACAAGGATGTGAATTTTCTGAGAGTATTTGCATTTCTCTAACGAGTGTCTGTTGCAAGGATAGCAGACAGACTCAGTGGCTCCTCCGTGTGGATTCCCATGGTGTGAACACTGCCAGCGTGGCCGATTCCACCTGCTCTGATGTCACTGATGGGAGTGGTCGGCCCCATGCAGGGGGCGGCCCCATGGGCTGATTCTTCAACCCCAGTCAGCTTCAAGCTACAGCTCACAGCTCTCATCTGTAGGGAAGTTTTCCAAGCTCGCTCCACTTTTTTTTAACCTTCTGGGCTTCCTGTTTTAGAAGCCAGAGTAGTCTAAATTGGATGGTTTTCTTACAGATCTTCCTTTTTTAAAATTTATTTTACTTGAAAGAGTTACAGAGAGAGACAGAGAGAGATGTCCTCCATCCACTGGTTCACCCTCCCGGTGGCTGCAACAGCCGGGGCTGAGCCAGATCCAAGCCATTTGCCAGGAATTCTTCCAGGTGCCCCCGTGGGCGCAGAGGCCCGAGGACTTGGGTCATCCTCCGCTGCTTTCCCAGGCATCACAGCAGGGAGTTGTACAAACACTCCACTTGGTATGAGATGCTGGAGTCGCAAGTGGTGACTTAACTAGCTGCTACCCCAGGCCTGGAATCCTCCCTCTAGACGTCTCTCCCCTTCCCTTTCGCTGCACCCCGGGCCCCAGACATGGACCTGCATGCAGGGCTCAATGAACACGCCTGAATAAAGGCAGTGAAAGCCTTAGCTTTTCCTTGGACTCTAGCTCCAGGCTGAGTTTTAAATGTCTTCGTTGTATTCTTCCTGGGAAGTCTGAAGATCAGATCTGTTAAACAAAACCTCAACTCCCTTCCCCCGAGTGTACCTACTATGTGCTGGGTGTGGTGTTCATTGCTACGGTGGGGGAGGCATAATCGCCATCTTTGGTCTCCGTGGGCTCCTTGGCATGGCCGAGGCTGAGACGCCCGCACGGCCCCGTGTGCCTGGGACGTTCCTGCTCCGTGCCGGGTGCGATCACTACCCAGATGTCCTGATTTGAATGATAAACTCCCTGGTCCCCTAAAAGGCCTGAGAACATGGCCTGCTCTGCCTGCACTCAGTAGACACCAGGTCACTTAGTCCTTCTAGCCCTGTGAGGGTGGTGCTGTCCACACACACACACACACACCCCATCATGACGGCTGTGACGAGCTCTTGTGACAGGAAGACAGCGGGGGAATCTGCTCAGGAGCCCTGGTGCCTGGCGCCGCCCTGGAGATCCTTGTCCATGGGCTGTGATTTCCCAGGGCTTGGCCCGGGTCGGGCCTCCTTGTGGCTTCTTCCTCCCCTGTCCCGTGGCAGCTGCAATGCCAGCCCGCAGGAGCAAAAGCAGCTGCCTGGGATTCCATCCTAAATCCCCTTATCAGCCTGCAGAGCAGGCCTGCGCTGGGCTGGCAGGGGGTGTCAGTGACCCGGGGGCACCTCTGGGGCAGCTGGAATGCTCAGTGAGCCCCACCTGGGGAGGGGCCGGAGGCGGGGGCGGTGCTGGGCAGGGAGGGCTCAGCTGTCACATTCCTCCAGCTCCCAGAAAGCTCTCCTGGACGCCTTGTCCTTATTTAGGCAGGAGACGTCCGCTGACTTGGGCCCTGTCAGATGCCATTGCAGCCGCTCAACCAGGCCGGGGGAGGGGCAGGGCGCTCCCCGGGCCAAGTCAGCAGGCTCTTGAGTCCAATCCGTGCAGAGAGAGAAATCTCTAAGTGATAATAACGAAAATAGCTGTTTCCCTCCATGGGCGCCTACTGTGTGCGGGAACCATGCTGAGCTAGTCTGAGTGCTCTGGGAGGTGAGTCTCCCCTGTTCTCCTGGCACACAGCAGGTGTTCCATAAGTGCTTGTCAGAGTGGAGTGAATATACATCTTCCATGCCACAGTTCAGTTAATTTTCACGATATTTCTAGGGGTAGCTAAGTGCTTTTATTAAGCCATTTTACAGTTGGAGAAACTGAGACTTGGAGAGATTTCATGACTTGGCAAAGGTCATGCAAGTTGGAAGTGGGGGAGCTGGGGCTTTAAGACCAGGTCATGTGACTCCAACACTAAGCAATGCCTCCATGTTCTTGTTTTGATGTCCTGGCTTTTCCCTTTTCCACCGGCAGCGTAGCCTTCTTCCCTGTAAAATGGGACTTGATTGTGACATCTACTCTAGAGAATGTTATGAGGATTTACATGAGATAGCACAGTGCTTTGGCGTAGTTCCTGGCCCACAGTAGGTGCTCAGCAGGTGTTGCTTATTAATGATGGAGGTCGTGATGTGATGGTGATGGCGATGGTGATGGTGATGGTGATGGCGATGGCGATGGCGATGGTGATGGTGATGGTGATGGCGATGATGATGGTGATGATGGTGATGGTGATGATGGTGATGATGGTGATGGCGATGGTGATTATGGTGATGGCGATGGTGATGGTGATTATGATGGTGATGGTGATTATGATGGTGATGGTGGGCTCTGTTATTAATGATAGAGGTCGTGATGGTGATGATGACGGTCATGGTCATGGTGATGATGATGGTGATGGTGGGCTCTGGGTACAGACGAGGAGCAGCGTGGGCCATTCTCCAGCAGGCTGTGGCCCCTTCTGGAGCCCATGACAGCCCTGGCCTCCTGGGGAGGGTGGCAAGGCCTTTGTCCTATCCCCAGTTTCTTAAAGAGAGACGTGCACGGCTTCCTAGGCCACGGGAAGCCTCCCAGTCTCGCAGGGCAAGAGGCCAGCGAGGCCAGGGGCTTGAGTTTCTGCTCTACCTGGTGCATGATCCAGCTCTCGTGTCGGCCTGGTCAACCACGGCTTCCGCGAGCACCTGCTGGGCGCCCAAACCTTCTGGCTTCCCATCCTTTGCTCTCTGTGCCCTTGGGCATGTTACTGAAATGTCCAGGGTCCCAGCTGTGTCATCTGTCCACTGACAGTTATGGTAGCCATGTCCGTCTTGTGAGGATGCTGTTGGAATGGAGTGGCAGAAGGTGTGCACACTTAGGTGGGGGCTGTCACGTCGTGAGCAAGCCTTCCAATGCGACCGTATGGAGTAGGGATCCCAATGGCTGGAAATTGGAACTGACCCCAGGGCTTCCCTGAACCGCAGTCCCCCTCTTGTCACCGTGTTGGCCTGCATGAGATGAGACACTTCCTGGAGGTCTCTCCAGCTCGGCGACTCACACAGTCAAACATTTTCTGCCCATATAACAACACGTGTCCAACGAGCATTTGAGGAGTCTGAATGCTTGTTGGTTAAGCAGGCATCCGCGTGCCAGCCTCTGTGTGGTAGCAGGGGCTCCCGGAATAATCAAAGGAAGGCGATGTCACCTGGCAGCTGAGTGCAGGGGACTGTGCGAGCGGAGAGCTGGCAGTCAGGGTGAGTTCTCCCAGCAAGGGTCCTCACCCAGCGAGGTAGGAGCTCACCCAGCAAGGAAGTGAAGCTTGGAGGTGCGTATGAGTGTTCTCAGGAGAGGAAACAGCCCATGTAGAAGCCCCAGAGCTGGGGCTGGGGCTGTGGTGTAGTGGGCTAAGCCTCTGCCTGCAGCGCCAGCATCCCGTATGGGCACTGGTTCGAGTCCTGGCTGCTCCAACTTCCGATCCAGGCCCCTGCCTATGGCCTGGGAGAGCAGTGGAAGATGGCCCAAGTGCTTGAGACCCTGCACCCGTGTGGGAGACCTGGAAGAAGCTCCTGGCTCCTGGCTTTGGATTGGCCCAGCTCCAGCTGTTGCGGCCACCTGGGGAGTGAACCAGCTGATGGAAGACCTCTCTCTGTGTCTCTCCCTCTCTCTCTCTGTGACTCTGCCTCTCAAATAAATAAATAAATAATTTTTTAAAAAGCCCCAGAGGAAGAAACAGGAGATAGGATGCATGTGAGGAGCTGGGCGTTTCTGGCTGGCTGGGAACTGAGTGTGGCTGTCACAGGAAAGTGTTAGGTCAGGGTCCAACGTGCTGGTGGCTTCTGGGCAAGGCTTCCGGTGCCAGGTGGGCACAGGAAGGGAAACTCGCATCCAGGCTCAGTCTCTGGTTCAACCTCCAGTAGGGTCGTGCCAGCTGAGATATTCTGGGCTGGTGGGTAACCAGCAGTTGCGCTGAGTCTCCCAGGTAACCCCCATCCCCTGTCACCCTGACCCCTTGGCCTCCTGCCCAGAACATTGTCTTCCCCAGCACACGGCAACTATATAGCACCTGGCACAGCAGGGGGACCTCCACACCATTCTCACTGCAGGGGTGCCCGCCCCCGCCATGCCAAATACTGCATGTCTCCCTTCACCCCTCCCCGCCACCCCCTGCCTGCATCTCAGCCAAGCCTTCCGGCTCCAAGGAGGCATTCCAGGCCACCAGGGAAGGCAGGACCAGCCCGTGAGACCCAAGCATCAGCCCAGCCCTGCCCTCTTCTGCTAGGTAGGCAGGGGGTTGGCCTGCAAGGCCTCTAGGGCCATCCTGCACTGACTGACCCTGGGCAGCCTCTGCAGAGGCAAAGCTCAGGCTGTGCAGCCAGGTGGACCTGCAGCTCTCCGCCAGGCCAGTGTTTCCTGGCTGCGTGGCTGCACCCAGAGGTTTCCCTATGTATTGGGTGGACAGAATAACATCCTAGCCCTAGGGTTGCTGTAGTGAAGAACTGACATCATCCCCCTGCTGGCCCCACACCCACACGCGCTGCACCACAGCGTAGAGCTCTGGCTTTTGGTATGAGTCTACGTGATGCACCTCCGGGGTTCTGGCAGGAGAGGCTTGAAGAGACTTTAGTGAAGATACAGTGTGCAGAGGCGTGGGCAGGAAGTGAGCAGGGGCTGGTGAGGCGTCCAGGGCTAGCAGCCACCAGGAGCCGTTGGGACCCCAGGGCTGAAGCCACAACGTGGGGATTTGGTGGAGCGACGGCTGGAACACCCAGACCTCTGTCTGCTCCACCCTCTCCCTCCACCCTCTCGCTGGTGGCTGCCATGGGCTGAGTGCCGGGAGCAGGGGTGCTGCTGGGTGCTGCAGGCTGTGGAAGAGTCTTCCAGGCACAGGGCAGGGTGGTGAGCAGTTAGGGCAGGGCCGAGAGGAGGAGATGGAGTGGAAGGAAATGAACCAGCCCCAAATAAACCAGGCTGTGTGTGTGTATGTGTGCGTGCATGTGTGTGTGTGTGTGTGTTCACGGATGATAGAATGAAGTTTATTTTGGTGCAAGATATTTTTGTAATCCATGCATAGTTTTTGCATAATGTGTATTTTCATGAACTTTTTTGGTAACCTCTCAAATGCATGAATTTGATTTTTTGAACCAAAATCAACTTATCATTGGATCCCATTTCCATGATCTCTCTGAAATATTTGTCTGTCTCCCTTCCACCTGCTCCCAGACACTCAGTTTCTTCCCAACATGCGACCTGTCTTACCAGCTTCTTCCCTGTCCTCCCATGAATATTCCACATGGAGAGGAGCAGCACGTTTGTTTGCACAGTGTTACAGAGGGTGTGTGCTCTCTTAGACCTTGCCCTTCAACCAAACACATCTTGGAATTCACTCAGCATCAGTCCATAAAGCTCCCCCTCCTTCCTGCTGCTGGCTACAGAATAAACCTTCCGATGGCTATGCCATAAATGAGTTAACCAGCTTCCAACTGCCGGCTTGACTCAGATGCCCTTAACAAACAGTGTTGCGATAAATGCTCTTATTTGTCCCTGGGTCATTTTGCATGATTTGGGTGTTGGGACAGATTCCTAGGAGAGAAATCAGAAGCACAAAACTATGTAGATGCTGGATTTCTAAAGAAGAAAAACAGTTGAGCAATTTGAAACAATAGCTACGAATGTATGGAGCTGGGGCAAGCAGGTAAAGGAGAAATTTGTAACAGGGACAGTAGACACTTTCCTAGTGTGTTCTCTGAGCCAAGCACCGCTCTGAGCACTTAATTTTCCTAACAGTCCCAGCAGGTGGCCATTATCAATTATCCCATTGTATTTGTTACCTGCTTTTTTGTGTAAGATTTTATTTATTTATTTGAAAGGTAGAGTTACAGATAGAGAGAGGGAAAGACAGAGAGAAAGGTCTTCCAAGTTGGTTCACTCCCCAAATGGCTGCTATGGCCAGAGCTGGGCTGATCTGAAGCCAGGAGCCAGGAGCTTCCTCCGGGTCTCCCATGTGGGTGCGGGGGCCCCAGCACTTGGGCCATCCTCCACTGCCTTCCCAGGCTGCAGCAGAGAGCTGGAACCAAAGAGGAGCAGCCAGAACTCTAACCGATGCCCATGTGGAATGCCAGCACTGCAGGCGAGGGTTTAGCCTAGCACACCATAGCACTGGCCTCTGTTACCTGTTTTTTGAAAGATTTATTTGAAAGGCAGGGTGACAGAGAGAGAGAGAGAGAGAAGAGATGGGGGGGGGAGAGAGAGAGAATCTTCCCTCTACAGGTTCACTCCCCAAATGGTCACAATTGCAGGTCCAGGCTAAAGCCAGGAGCCTGGAACTCCATCTGGGTCTCCACCAGTGGCCCAAGCTCTTGGACCATCTTCTGCCTTCTCAGGCACACTAGCAGGGAACTGGATCAAGAGGAGAGCAGCTGGGACTCGAACCTGTACTCTCCCATGGGATGCCGTGTTGGAGCTTAACCTGCTGTGCCCCAACATCAGCCCCAGCGTTTGACATCTGTGACTGCATAACAGATTATCCCCAAGTGCAGCCACTTAAGACAACACACATGTATAAGCTCACAGTCTCTGTGGGGTTTCAGGGCGTGGCTCTGCCGGGTCCTGTGGCTCAGCATCTCTCACAAGGCAGAGGTCAAGGTGTCAGCCAGGGCTGTGGTCTCACTTGAAGGCTGCACGGGGGAAGGATCTACTTCCGGTTCACACACCTGGTTGTTAGCAGGATCCAGTTTCTTGCGAGCTGTTGGACTGAGGGCCTCAATGCCTTTCCGGATGTTGGCAGGAGGCCACCCTCAGTTCCTTGCCATGTGGGTGCCCCCTGCACATAACCGGCTTCGCCAAGACAGCAGGAGGGTCTGCGGTTGGAGTCAAGCCATCTTGTACACACTGCGTGGAAATGGCATCCCATCTGCTTTGCCGTATTTTGTGTCTTAGAAGCTGTCACCGGGCTCAGCACACACTAGAGGGGAGGGCACTGCACCAGAGTGGGAGCGCAGCAGCCTTCTGGGAAGTCTCCCAGAGGTAGCACAGAGAGGTTCTGGGGTTTGAGCAGGTCACACAGCCCGTGAGCGTCTGAGTCGGAATTCGACTCCAGGTAGCAGGACTGCGGATTCCATGCACCTCACCACGATGCCTCCCAATCGCACCTTTACGGGGTTCCCAGGGGTGCACACGGATGGAGGCGAAGAAAGGCTCAAACCCGGGGACAGCTGCTGTGTTTGCACAGTGGCTTCAGGCCGCTGCGGCTTTGACGGTGCTGTTGGACAGATAGTAAAACGCCACTTTAAAGGCCTTTGGCGGAAGGAAGTTCCGGGCTGCTCCGCCAGCTTACCCAGGGACGTGGGGACGGCCTCCCTGCAGGCCAGGCCTCGGGGGGAGGGCGAGCGAGGCCCAGGGTCCCCTCCAGGGCATTTCACTGGCTGCAGCCCCGCAGCAGACCAGCCTTTCTCTGGGAAAGGGAGAAGGCCCAGGCAGCTACCACGCGCTCTCCCACGGGAGCGTGGGTGCCGGGAACACGCACGTCGGGGCCTCCCAACTCCTCTGAGGAAGGTCTGTAGCCGTCTGTGAAATGGGCTTGACCTGGGCAAGGTGAGCAAAGGCTTCGGGGTGGAGCAGATGTGGGGTCAGGCTCGGCCAGTCTGGCCTGTTCCAGCTTTGGGCGAACGATCTCCCCCTGCAAAGCGGGCCGCCTGGAGGGGGACCTGAGGCCGCACAGCTGTTTTATCTCCTCTGGCCATGGGCTGCCAGCGTGCCCCAGGCGGGCGCCTTAAATGCGAAGAGGGATCCTCTCGCCGCCGTGGAGGTCACTGGGCTGCCCGGGTCAAGGCAACCGCAGGGCCAGGTCCTGCCGGTACTCGGAGGGTGGGATCCCATCCCCTGACTTTGCAGTTTCCCGTGGCCACCCCCATTCCTTGCCTCAAAGCCCCCCCCCCCCCCGACTTCAAAGCACTCTACTGCCGTCTCCGCTTCCATCCCCGCCGCGGCTTCTCCCCTGTCAAAAAATAGCCCTGCCGTCCCCGTCGTAAGGACACTTGTGGTTACATTTAGGCTGCCCGTGGAGTCCAGGATAATCCCTCATCCCAAGATCTTGAATTCGATCACACCTCCAAAGCCCCTTTGCCATGTGCGGCAGCGTCCCCAGGTTCCAGGGATTAAGAGCTGGACCTCTCTGGGGCCGTTATTCAGCCGACTGCATAGGTCAAGTGTCTGGCACGGGGTTAGCACTCAGCAAACAGCGACTCCTGTTACTTGGCTTCCGTCTTCGGGGCTAGGAGGGCCGCATTCCATCCCCAGCCAGGGAGGGGACCTCGCACGGGGCTGGCAGCTCTTTAAGAAGGGGAGATAGGTCTCCACGATGCAGGATCTGGAAGGAGCCACCTCCGTGGCCAGGGGACGGGGGCCGGGCTTCCAGCAGAGAGATTCTGCACAGGGCCTGTGGGGGCAGCACAGACCCCCAGACTCAGAACCCACCCCACCCTCCACTTCAGCTAGGACAGATCCACGTTTTTAATGTTGCAAATGCCTGCCCAGGGCTGAAAGCACGCCAGGCCCTGCTCTGGATGCTCTCTGAGCCTCAGCTACTTCATTCACTCTAATCCCCACAGCCCCGAGGTAGGGCTTTTTGTGTCCCCATTTAACAGATGGAAAAATTGAGGCACAGAGAATTTAAGTCACTCATGGCCATTCAGCTGTGCTCCTAACCACCGCAAGATATCAAAGAATTGTTTTCTTTTTTAAAAATCCTACTTTTTTTCCAAATTTTCTATAATGAAGCCATATCATTTTTATAATACAATTGTATGTTATGTGTATAATATACTTTAAAATTTATTCACTTTATTTAAAAGATAGAGAGAGAGAGAGAGAGAAAGAGAGAGATCTCTCCCGTCTGCTGATTGACTCTTCAGTTGCCTACAACAGCCAGGGCTGGGCCAGGCCGAAGTCCGGAGCCAGGAGCTCCGTCCAGGGATCCCACGTAGAGATCAGTAACCCACATCCTTGCTGTTCCCAGGGTGCCTATGAGCAGGAGCTAACGCTGGAAGTCAGAGCTGGGACTTGAACCCAGACTCTCCAGTATGGAACGCAGTGTCCCAAGCACCTAGCCCTTGCCCCTTTAATGTACATTTTCTAATAACGAACACAAGGATAATAAAATAAGTTTTATTTGCATATTTACGTGTATTATGAAGTACAGACTGTGAACTTACAACCCACCAGATGGGCTGCTCTTGCCCAGTGCTCTGCTCACCTTGTCTCGTCTCCTGCCAGGCTCTGTTGCCGTCAAGGGAAGGGCCCGGGCATGGCTCACCTTCCATAATAATGACTATGGGTAAGTGACTTGACCTCACTGTGCCCGAGCTTTGCCATCTGTAAAATGGCCCTGGTTCTTAGCTCCTGGGTCAGTGTGAACCCATAGGTTATTTTCCAATTTGTCTTAGGAGAGGCAATGTTCATGGGTCTAAACAGAAGAGCCAAAAGCATGATGGAAGAAAATGTAGGACTAAGTCTCTGTGATCTTCCACAAAACTTTGCTGTGACAGCAGAAGTACAGAAGACAATAGTACAAATAGATCAGTTGCACTAAATTGAAATTTAGAACAACTATGTTTTGTTTTTTTTTTTTAAATGGTTACAATGGCCAGGGCTGGACCAGGCTGAAGCCAGGAGCCAGGAGCTTCATCCGGGTCTCCTATGTGGGTGCAGGAGCCTAAGGACTTGGACCATCTTCTGCTGCTTTCCCAGGTGCACTAGCAACCTGGAAGTGGAGCAGCTGGGACTCCATCCAGCGTCCATATGGGATGCCGGTGCTGCAGCCGGGGGCTTAGCCTGCTGCACACAGTGCCTCTGCCTGGAACTTCTGTGATTTAAAGAGCACTGCAAGAAAGAGAAAGTTAGCCCAAATTGGGAAAAGTATCTTCAAATTACAGACAGTTTGCTATGAGAAGGGACTTGTATCTGGACTATCTAGAGGACTTCCAGAACCCAAACAAACAAATCCCAAGTGCATGAAAGCCGACCGAGGGTCTGAGTAGTTCCTTCTTCTAGGGAGATGCACAGATGACCATGACGCTGGGAAATCCAAACCAAACTATGAAGAGACAGCACTTCCCAAACCGCTGCTGTGGCCGTCATCAGACAGACGGACAGGGGCAGGTGCAGCGAGGCCGTGGAGAGGCTGGAACCCCCGTATGTTACTGGTAGAACGTAAGATGTTGCCGCCGCTTTGGGAAAGTCTGGCGGATCCTCCACAGACCCAGCCATTCCACCCTCACGGATACGCCCACGAGAATCGACAGGCTCTGTCCACCCAGAGACGTGTGCGTGAGCGTTCGTAGCAGCGTTCTCCGTGACAACCCACATGTGCAAACAGCCCAGGTGCCCTCACCTGGTGAGCAGGGCCACGGGTACAGCGAGCCCACACGTGGGATGTCAGCAAGAGAGAGGCAGGAAGTACTGACACCTGCTACAACGTGGGCACAAGGCGAAACTGTTCAGTGGCATATCCCAGTGTATCGGCACTGGGTAGAATTCTGGAAGGGAATACTGCTAAGCATGATCATAATAATGACAAAAACAAGAACAGTGATAGTGAGTCTGTGTTAGGCACTTAGTTTTGCTAAGCACTTGGGTGTTAGCTCATTCAGACTGCCAGGAATTGCACGAGAGGAGTGTTATCCCCATCTCACAGCTGAAGACCTGGAGGCGGGGTCCTTAGAACAGAGCGGAGTTGAGTGCCTGCCCCTACCCTGTGCTGAGGGGCCTCCCGGTGGGGTGCCGTCTGCGCTGTGCACCACTGTCTGTCTCTCTGGCACCCAGCACTGGCCCCACGCAGCAGGGGTTCAGCACACGCTCGCAGAATGAGGGCGAATGGGGTCCCAGGTTGGGGGCTCACTGCCTGCGTCCTTGGGGCTGGAGGGGAATTTCTCCCGGGAGCTCCCTGGGCCAGGGCCTGGATGCTCAGCTGTGATTCCTCCTCCTAATTAGTGGGATTCTGGTAGTCCTGGGGAAGTGATGGTGACCAGCCGGAGCTGGGGGCGAGGGGCTATTTTGGGAGAGGGCAGGCCAGTGGCATCTGAAGCATCCCCAATCCCAGGAAGACGCCTGGCAGCGCTGTCCTGTAACCACCCCTCCAGGCTCCAGGGGGCTGGCAGGGGCCTGGGCGGGGATGGGCTGTCAGCCCCTCCCCCAGGCTCCCTTCAGAAGGATTTTCCTTCTCATTCTAAAGAGAGCAATTGAGCACATTCAGCATTTAGCTTAGTCCTCTCTAAAAACTGGGCTTCCTGGTCCTTTTTTTTTTTTAAAAGGTTTATTTATTTATTTTAAAGAGAGAGTTACAGAGGGCAGAGGTGGGGGGTCTTCCATCCACCAGTTCACTCACCGAATGGCCTCAATGTTCAGAGCTAGGCTGATCCGAGGCCAGGAGTCAGGAGCTTCCCCTGGGTCTCCCATGTGGATGCAGGGGCCCAAGCGCCTGGGCCCCTCTGCTTTCCCAGGCCATAGCAGAGAGCTGGGTCAGAAGTGGAGCAGTGGGACTTGAACCAGCTCCCATATGGGATGCTGGCACCGTAGGCGGTGGCTCTACCCTCCACACCACAGCTCCAGCCCCCTTCTTGTTCATTTTTTTAAAAGAGATTTATTATTTATTTATTTGAAAGGCAGAGTGACACAGAGGGAAGGAGAGACAGAGAGAGCTTTGCCTTCAGCTGATTCACTCCTCAAGTGGCTGCAGTAGCTGCAATAGCCAGGTCTGGGCCAGGCTGAAGGTAGGAGTTAAAGACACCGTCTGGGTCTCGCATATGGGTGGCAGAGGCCCAGGGACTTGGGTCATCTTCTGCTGCTTTCCCAGGCATATCAGCAGGAAGCTGGATTAGAATTGGAGCAGCCAGGACTCTAGCCAGTGCTGCCATATGGGATGCTGTGTTGGAAGCAGCCGCTTAACCCACTGGTCTCTTGTTGGTTTTATGTAACAAGCACTTAAATAGCACCCATGTGGCCCAGCCCCTCTCCTGAGATCTGTGACTGTGACACACAGATCTCCTGCACCGTTCCTCTGGGGTGGGTGCTGCTTGGTTCCCATTTTGCAGATGAGAGACTGAGGCTCAAGGTTCCAAGGAGCAGAGCTTGGATCTGTGCCCCAGCAATCCGGCCAGGCCTCGCTCTGAGCCCCTCTTCGTCCACTGGTTTGCAGAGACTTGGCCTGCCTTAGGCCGCATCTTTAGGCTGCTTTAGGCTGCCAGCTCGCCAGGGGCTCCTGGGTCTTTTTCATCTCTACCCGTGGCCTTGGCACATGGAAGACGTTGGTGCCCGGGGGCAGAGGCAGCTTGGGCAGCTTCTCCTGCTAGCTGTGCGACCTCGCGAAAGGGACTCCGCCTCTCTGAAGTCTGCTGTGTTTATAACGGAGGCCACAGTGGAGTTGAGTGCAGAGCCTCTAACAAGTAGCCGAGGTCGTGACCATTAACAAGAGTAGTAGAAGAGACGTTTGTTGAACGAATGCATTAGAATAGGGATCAGAAAATCGCTTCTGTGAGGGACAGGGTGGTGGATAGTTTGGGCTTTATTGGTTAGAGTCTCCATGGCAACAGCTCAGCTTTAGACAGTATCATTGAGCATGGCCGTGTTCCAATAAAACTTTACTGATGTGGACACTGCTGTACGAATTCTATGTGATTTTCATATGTCACAAAATATTGAGTGTTTTGTCCAACCATTCAAAAATATGAAAAATATTCTGAGCTCACGAGTGCTACAAAGACAGGCATTTGCTTCCCCCACAGTGGAATGGGAGCCCTAGAATGGGTTTTTGGATGTTGGGTTTGCTTCTGTGTTCACAGTGCCCAGAGGAGTGCCCAACACGTCGTAGTCATCTCGTTGTATCAGATGAATAGACCGATGTGCTGGCCCTTTAAGACAGGAAGAGCATTCCAGGCAGGGAACAGAGCAAGGGCCTGGAGTCAGGGCAGGTCTGTGAGTGTCCTCGGATCCTGTGGAGCCACCAGGGCCTGGGGGAGGCAGTGGAGCGAGGCGGCCCTACCTGGGCAGCTGTGGATACGGGAAGCAGGCAAGGGCCGGGGGGCAGCTCCCAGAAGTGGTTCTGTTGGGCGCAGGCCCTGTCCCATCCCAGAACCACCAGCCTTATTTTTAATCTTGCTGACGAAAGATAATCTGAATGCAATCAAGAAGCCTGACTTCTCTCTGCCCCTCCCCTTGCCCCAGTTCCTGCCCTCACCCCCACCCCACGGGGTGGGGGGCAGAGCCGCCCTGGGGGACCCTCCCCGCAGGCCCCAGGCTGGATGTGGTGAGTGGTCCAAGGGGAAATGGCTGGTGTATTGCCCCCAGGGTCCTGTCTCAGGGCTACAGACACACATGGGAGGCTCCTGGGGCGCTGAGCCTGCTGGGAGTGGCCCAAGGCAGAGCTGGACTTTCTGACAGGCGTGCACCTGCTGGCTTCTCGGACTTCAGTGAGCCGCAGCGCACCTGGCTTAGGACGCACAGATTCCTGGGCTCTGCCCCGTTCAGTTCTGCTCCAGCAGACTGGGGTGGGGCCCTGGAATGTGCCTGTCCAAAGAGCCCCCATGTGATGGAGATGCTGGGGTGGGGAGGTGCGTAGACCACACTGGGGGGCACTGGACAGCCAGGGCGCCACCTGCCCTCGGCCCTGTGAGCACCTGTCATCCCCTGTGGAGACTGCCTCCGGTGGAGGACCAGGAGAGCCCCGGGACTTCATTTTGAGGACGAGAGGAAGCCTTGCAAAGATTTGAAGCCAGAGGTGAGGCCATGGGAGGCCGGGCTAAGCACAGTCCCTGTGCCGCCAGCTTGCTGTGTGTGTGTGTGTGTGTGTGAGAGAGAGCTGCAGGGAGACAGATGGGGGAGGGGTTTTGCAGGAGGACTGGCAGGGGGACTGGGAGATGGGCAGGGTCAACAGCTCCAAGCAGGGCAGGAGAGACAGAAGCTGGGGAGGGGAGTATGGGAGAACACTGGGACCCCTGGCCTGAAGATTGGAGCGCTGGGAGCTGTCTTGGGGTCCAAAAGGTGGGGGTGGGGGAGAGAGGGCTGCTGAGGAGTTCCCTGGGGTCAGGCTGATGGAGGGGGCAGCAGAGTGGGTGTGTTTCCTCCAACCCAGCAGTGCACCCTGCCCTGGGCCCCCTTCTGGCTGCCTGGACGGGTCTGCAGTTGATCCCCCAGAATCTTCCAGAAGTCTGGGTGGAAGCTGCCACTTCGGGCCGAGTCCCACAACGGCGGCTCGCCAAGGCACTGCAAATGAGCGTCATTCGGCTCACAGCACCAAAAAAGGCATCTTCTTGGCTCAGCGCCGCCCCTCCTCCCCCACTACCGTGTCAGGTTCCCAGGGAAGCGGCTCTGAAAAGTTGAGGACTTTGTCCCACGGGCACCCCGTGGGTGGGGGGGCAGAACTGCGCCTGGGATCCACATGGCTGGTGGGTGGGGGGCAGAACTGCACCTGGGATCCACGCGGCCGCCCGTGGCTGCCCTCGGTTTTGTTTCCAATGTCACGGCCCTTTCCTCTTCCTCTGTGGCCACCGCCACCACCCCCACCACGTGGACTGAGCAGGCTCAGGTGCTGCCTCTCACAGCGCCTCCAAGAGGGGAGAAGTATCGTGTCCACTTGAAAGATGGAGAAACTGAGGCATGGAGTGAGGCGAGCCAGTGTCCTGGAGTCCCCGTGGGTGAGGACCAGGGGAGGGTGAGGTGAGAGAGGGACACAGCTCAGGAGCCAACCCAGTCCGTCCTTAACAACCTATGATTTGTTCAGCAAGGATTTTTTTTTCTTTTGGCATTTATTTGATTCATAAAAATACTGCAGTAAAATATGATTTATCTTGATTACTGGTTTTTCCTGGCCTCCCTGCAAATTTTGTACCTACGACGAGTGACTGAGTCATCTTTACCTGTCCCCAGGCAGAGCCAAGATTGGAATCCAGGGCTGCCGATTCCAGAGCGGGGCCCTGCCTCTTCCCTCTGCTGCCCCCGTGCTCGGGCACGAGTTCATGGCCGTGTGTGTGTGTGTGTGTGTGTTCCTCCGTGCCCTCCTTCACTGGGTAGGCGGCGGTGTGGCCGGGAGGTGCAGTGGAGAGTGCTGGGACCTAGGACTCAGACAGTTCTGGGTTTGGCGTCTCACTCCACACCTCGTGGAGTGGAAGAGGAAGCACTGTGGTTAGAACAAAGGCCTGGAGCCCAGAACGCCGTGGTTGGAAGCTTCGCTCCATTGCGGGTTGTGTAACCTGGGGCGGGGTTCTTTCAAACGTTCTCGTTCTGTGTTTTCCTCCATCACACAGCTCCGGTGCAGGGGTGGGGGTGAGTGAATTCGTTTCTGTGAAGTCCTCGGTGTGCTAACTACTATTCTGCAGCCTTGAGCAAGGGTCTCCGAGTCTCAGTTGCCCCATCTATGAAGTGGAGCCAGGGAAACACCACCTCAGAGGCCTGGCAAGGGTCAGAGGTGGCGGGGTGAGGTGGGGTGGGGGTGCTTTGTCGCCCCTGTCTGGGTGCACTGCTCTGCTGGACATGGGGACACGGAGGTGGGATCACTGAGTTGGCCTTGCAGTCACCCAAGGCACCAGATCTGGGCCTGTCTCAGGGCCTTTGCACATGTTCTCCTCACTGCCTGGTGAGATAGATAGATAGAGAGAGAGAGAGAGAGAGAGAGAGAGAGATTGAGATAGAGAGAGATAGAGATAGGTAGAGGTAGAGGTAGAGAGAGAGAGAGAGAGCTTCCATCCACTGGCTCACTCCCTAAATAGCTGCAACAGCCAGGGCTGAGCAAGGCTGACGCCAGGCACCAGGAGCTTCATCCGGGTCTCCCATGTGGGTGCAGGGCCCCAAGCACTTGGGCCATCTTCTGCTGCTTTCCCAGGTGCATTAGCAGGGAGGTGGATCAGAAGAGCTGTCGGGACTCAGACTAGCACTCTGATAGAGGATGCTGGCGTGGCAAGTAGCACCTGCTGTGCCCCAGCCCTGGTTCCTAATACTCTGTACTTAGTTCCGTGTTATTCAGGATTTTCTGTTCATTGTCCATTTCCCCCACCTTACAGTAAGGATGAGAGCCAGCGGCCTGGTCCACCAGCGTCTCGGTCGTCAGCTCCTGGTGGTGCCTGGCACATGCTCTAGGGTAGCTCAGAGAATACAAGGTGGGGTTGGGGCTCCAGCCATAACCACTTTGCACCCTGCCTGGCTGTGCGTAAAGAGGGGGTGTTGTTGCTTAGGTACCTCCGTCAGTCCAGCTGCAGCGTCTCTGGGACTCCACAGGACAAGTGTGTGAGCTTTGGTCTGCTCGCGTCGATGGGCGGGCCCTCTGCTCCACGCAGTCAGTCACGGACTTGACCTTCCTTCCACTGCGTTTCTTAACTTGGGTCTGTGGATGGAGTGCAAGGGGCTCTGTGAATCTGGCCAGCGCTTTTAGGCTCGATTCCCTAGAAACAGAACCGTAGATGGTGATTCTGTGCAAGTGATTTATCGAGGAAGCACGCTGCAGAGGGGCGGAGGGAGGGAGGCCCCGGAGGGTTAGGAAGCAGCCAGGCTGTGACCTCGGCTGGAGACCTGCTTCAGCCTGGCCCCCAGAATCGCTCCACACTGGCCCTCGCACGCTACATTCTTTCTAGAGCAGGACACGCTGGCAGGTGCCCACCGGCCGTTGCTGTGGGCTGCTGCGGGCTGCCTGGGCAGGGCTGGCTCTGTCTTCACTTCCGGAACGAGGTGGCTTCTGTCGGTTGGCAGTTCTCTGGGAGCCAGGAGCCATTAGCAGGCACCACTGATAGCAGCAAGGGGAAGAGACATGAACCTAGGGAAGGGATCAGGACAGGGCGCCGGGAACGTGCACTACAGACGGGAGAGACAGCATCCGTAGTCTGCCCAGCCTCTGGCTGGAAGTTCACATTTCCTTCAATGATGGAAGTGCGTGGTAAACGATGCCGGTATCGGCAGTGTCTGTGCCTTGTCGCCAGTCGTAATCGCCTCTGTTTTGACGTCACGTTACTGTCATTGCATACATCCTTGAAATATCGTTTGTGCCAATCTAAGCCTTAAAATTAAAGTCATTAATGCAGCTCAAATGCTGCTGGATGTGTTAATAAAGAAGAACATACAGATTTGTTCTTTTAAATATTTTGGTAGCAATGTGGCGCTGTCGCTGCGTCCCTTTTCCAAGAAGGGGCGCATGGGGCACACCAGACTGCCCAAGGGGTCAGTGATGACAGAGACCCAGAGCCCTGTTCTGGTGCCTTCTTCTCTCTGCATTCAGCCAGCAACTGGAGAAATGCAGAGGGCATAGATGTTTCTATGGGCCAGGCCTGGAATAGCGGCACCCTGCCTTCCCATGATGCACTGGGCAGCACTCAGACACTTGACACCTCTGAAGTGCAAGGGAGCCTGGGACATGTAGTCTGGCATAGCAGTTTGGGCCACAGGCAGGGGCAGGCATTTGGCCTGCCCGTTAAGACAGGTCCCACGTCAGAGTGCCAGGGTTCAACACCCGGCTCCGGCTCCTCATTCCATCTTCGTGCTGGGAGGCAGTGATGGTGACTGGAAGCAGCTGGGCTCCTGCCACCCGTCTAGGAGGCCTGGATTGAGTTACAGCTCCCGGCTTTGGCCTGGCCCAGCGTTGCAGGCATTTGGGGAGTGAAGCAGTGGGTAGGAGCTCTGTCTGTCTCTCTCTGCCTTTCAAATAAGTAACCAATTTTTAAAAACCCTCTGGCAGCCTGAGTGAAAGAACGCTCTGTAAAGTCTCCGTGTGGGCTGGGAGGGCCGACGGCACCCTGATCTCCCACATGTTGTCTTCTCAGGACAAGCCACGCCAGGGCCAAAGCCGAGGCAGCGGAACAGGCTGCCCTGGCTGCCAACCAGGAGTCCAACATCGCCCGCAGCTTGGCCCGGGAGCTGGCGCCGGACTTCTACCAGCCAGGTAGGCCCAGCCAGGCACGCGGCGGGCAGCTGCTGGGCGGACCCTTCCCCTTGCTTGGGGGACAGCTGAGATGCCCAGGGTGTCCGCATGAGTGCTGTGGGTTTTGGAAACTCTGGGACACGGTGCGCATGGTACAGGTGTTTGATGGGTCAAGCGAGGGGCAGGGGAGGCACTTCCCTGCTTCAGGCTGAGCTGGGGTGGGGCAGCCCAGGCTGCAGTCACGGAGGCGGCTCCTGCCGGCCTATCTATTGTCTCTGCTCCGAGACGACTGGACTGGGTTAGAGGATGAGCAGGCGCTGATGGCTGAGGAGCCAAAGAGCCTTCCCGCCCCTGCTCATGGTTGGTCGAGTGCGCGTTGGGCACTGCCCAGGTATCAGGACTAGGAAGGCCTTGGGGGACCGAACCTTAACCCTAACCCCAACCCTAACCCAACCCTAACCCTAACTAACCCTAACCATAGACCTACCCCTACCCCTACCCCTAACCTAACACTAACTCTAACCCTAACTAACCCTAACCCTAACTAACCCTAACCCTAACCTAACCCTAACCCTAACCCTAACTAACCCTAACCATAAACCTACCCCTACCCCTAACCTACCCCTAACCCTAACTAACCCGAACCCGAACCCTAACCTTACCCCTACCCTTACCCCTACCCCTAACCCTAACCCTAACCTAACCCTAACCTTACCCTAACCTACCCCTAACCCTAACTAACCCTAACCATAAACCTACCCCTACCCCTACTCCTAACCTAACCTAACCCTAACCCGAACCCTAACCTTACCCCTACCCTTACCCCTACCCCTAACCTAACCCTACCCCTAACCTACCCCTACCCCTAACCCTAACCTAACCCTAACTACCCCTAAGCTAACCCTAACCTACCCCTACCCTACCCCTACCCTTACCCCTACCCCTAGCCCTAACCTAACCTAACCAGAATCTGGAAGGAACCGAGGATCACAGAGACAGCAGAGCAGGGGCCAGAGCACAGGACTGCACATGGGCACGTCCTGACTCCGGGGTTTACCAGCCGTGAGGCCTGGGGCAAGTTCCCCAGCCTCTGTAAGCCCCAGCTTACTGATCTGGCGAATGGGAGAAGAATGGCGCCTGCTGTTCCGGGCAGGGGTTAACGCATGGGCGCTGCGGGCCCAGGCCCCGGGGCGGCTCTTGGCCACTGCGGCTGCTGTTGCGCTGTGATGATGCAACTTCGCACAGCGCAGCGAGTGGAGCTCAGGGGAAGCTCTCTGCTCACTCAGACAAGGCGGGGCGGGGGGGGGGGGGGTGTCAGGGAGGGCTGCTCCCAGGAGAGGCCACTGGAGCCGAGGCCAGATGAGGCCAGTGACGCTCAGACTTGACAGGTGGCCGGGCCCGCCCTGAGCTTCTCACTCAGTAGGTGCAGGGTGGGGCCCGGGAGCGCGCACCCTGCATGGGGATCAGGTGGTGCGGGTGTTGCTCAGCCGAGGCCTGCCCCAGGGAGTGCTGGCAGGGCAGGTGGGTTAAGAGGAGCAGGGTGGCCCATCCGCAGGCCAGGTGAGCAACTAGACCCTGGGGTGCGCAGGGGGCTGGGTGGGGGAGTGAGATTGCAGAGGAAAGAGCCCCTCCTGGCTCAGGCACCGACCCCGCCCTTGGATGGGCCCTGGAGGCCCCCAGAGCAGGAGGTCCGTGTTCTCTGTGCTGAAGGGTGTCAGGTGAGCCGCGTGATCACTCCCGTGTTTTCTGACATGACTGGGCTGCAGCAAAGACTCCCAAGGGACACCCAGGAGCACAGGCCCTGCCTGGGAGATCAGTCACTGCTGGTCACAGTGCTCCCCCTGCGGGTGCCAAGAGGCGCAACAACCAGCCAGAGCCACAGCTGCACCTGCTCGTGCCGCCGGCGCTCTGTGCATTCCCGCGGTGAATCCTTCCATTGGTGTACATAAAGGAGGCAAGGCTAGGCCCGTTTTCCAGATCAGGAGAGGCGAGTGGCACACTTAAGAACATCACCCAGGCGGCGTGGCTCTGGCCTTTGCCTGCTGTGAGGTTCACAGTAGGGGCAACCTCGTGGGGCCAAGCAAGGGTGCTTGGGAGCAGTGCCTGGCGCTCCACCAGGGCTGCAAATGGGTGGGGGGCGCGGCCGGGTGGGGTTGAGCGGCTGGCCCACGGGGCTCCCGGGTGCCAGCCCAGCCTCGGCCCCTTGCCCCGGCAGGTCCTGAATACCAGAAGCGCCGACTGCTGCAGGAGATCCTGGAGCACTCCGAGAGCCTTTTGGAGCCGCCAGACCGGGGAGCCGCGGGCCTCCCGCAGCCGCCCCGCGAGAGCCCGCAGTTGCACGAGCGCGAGACCCCTCGGCCAGAGGGAGGGCCCCCGTCGCCGGCCGGGACGCCCCCGCAGCCCAAGCGGCCCCGGCCCGGCGCGTCCAAGGACGGCCTGCTGGGCCCCGGTGCCTGGAACGGCGAGCCCGGCGGCGGCGGCGAGGGCAGCCGGCCGGCCACCCCGGCGGCGGCGGCGGGCGCGGGCCGCCGCAGCCCCGCGCGCCCGGCCAGTGAGCACATGGCCATCGAGGCGCTGCAGGCACCGCCCGCACCGTCGCGGGAGCCCGAGGTGGCCCTGTACCGGGGCTACCACAGCTACGCCGTGCGCACCGCGCCGCCCGCACCGCCGCCCTTCGAGGACGACCCCCAGCCCGAGGCCGCCGACCCCGACTCCGCGCCCGCGTCCCCCGCGCCCGCGTCCCCCGCGCCCGCGTCCCCCGCCACCGCCCCGGGCCAGGCCCCCGCGCTCCGGAACCCCGAGCCCGCACCCGAGTCGCCGGCCAAGCTGGAGCCCAAGCCCATCGTGCCCAAGGCCAAGGCCCGCAAGACTGAGGCCCGAGGGCTGAGCAAGACCGGGGCCAAGAAGAAGGCCCGGAAGGAGGCGGCGCAGGCAGCCGAGGCGGAGGTGGAGGTCGAAGAGGTGAGCCTGCCGCCAGGGGTGGGCGGCCAGGGTGGAGCCAGGTGTGGGCAGCAGGGTCGGGCGGGGGCCACGTTCAGCGGAGAGTGTCCTTGGCCTGATGGGAGAGGGTTCGGGGCCTAGAGGACACCATAGAGACCTCCCACTCTGAGGTGAGTGCCTTAGCACCTGGCATCCCCTCAGCTAGGGCAGTTCTTGGAGCAGGGGCAGCTGGGGGAAGGGCACCCCTGCCAGGTCACGGCAGCATCAGCTACCAGGTATAGCAGGGAGGGCTTCCTGGAGGCGGAGGAAGGGCCCAGCAGCCCGGCTGGCTTACGGGTGGTTGGGAGCCAGGAGCAGCAGCTCTGGGAGACCAGGGGATGCTTCTCAGTAGGAGCTGGTGGCCAGGAAGGCTCCAGGCCCACTCCGTCCACTGAGTATTCTTGGGCAGCCTCCTGTCGCTCTGTGGACCCTCCAGGACCCGGATCCTTATTTCCCAGAATCCTTCTGGCCCTGACAGGGAAGGTGCCGCTGCTCGGAGGCGCCGGGCACTCAGGCAGCCTCTGTCCCCACTCCAGGTCCCCAACACCGTCCTCATCTGCATGGTGATCCTGCTGAACATTGGCCTGGCCATCCTCTTCGTGCACCTCCTGACCTGAGCCTCATTCTCCAGGTGCGACAGGGGCGGGGCTCCCTGGGGGCGGGGATCCCGGGGCAGGGCGGGGCGGCGACCTCGGTCTGGCTCTGCCAAGGCAGCCACGGGTGAGGCACGAGACTCAGAAATCTACAGCAGGCGGCTTGGTAAGTTGCTAATTCTGTGTGGCCCACAGATGATGTTTTAAGTACCCATATGGCCCTTGGCAGACAACGGTCCCCCAAGGGGACCCCAAGGGTGTCCTGTGACTAATTAGGGCCACCCCAGGAGAAGCAGGGACCCAGAGTGTGGGCAGGACGGACCAGACCCTCCCCAGGACGCACACGCACGCACACACGCACACACGCACGCACGCACCCTCCACTGGTCCCTGCAGAGCACCTGCTCTCTGCCAGGTGAGCATGCAGGGCTTCACTCACTCATTCATTCATTCACTCATTCATTCATTCAGTTGGCCCACATTTTCCGAGCAGTGCTCTGTTGGGATCTAGGGGTACAGCCAGCACTCAACTCCTGCCCTAAGATACGGAGTGAACGCCGGGAGGGCTGACCTACAGCTCAACGATGGAAAAGTCCTGCTGTTCCAACCCCACACTGAGCAGTTCTGGAACCCTGCCCCAGGCTCACCCTGAATGCTGGGACCCTCCTCCCCGCCCTCCTCTCTCCCCTGTCTTCAGTCCCTCTGCCTCCCCAGCCCTCACCCTCCCCCCACTTGGTGCCATGCCAGTGTCCTCACGACTGAAGCTGGGGGCCAGGGTAAGGCTCTGTGACAAGGGCTGAAGGAGAGTGGGCCCCGCTGGTCTCAGGGTCAAGTGTGCCTGTGACAAATGAAACCTTCGTCTTGCGGGGCCAGCCTTGGCAGCCTTGTCCTGTGCTTGCTCATGCACATGGAGTTTCTGTTCTTGCCCTGCCCCCGCCACACTCCACTCTTTGACCCTAGCTTAGGGTCCCACTCAGGGACCATACCAGCCTGGTAGGCACGGCCCTGGGGGTGAATGCTGAGCTCTGTGGGTTCCCCCGCTTCCTACAGGACCTGGGAGCCCGTGCTGCAGGCGCTGCTGGTTTCAGTGACCTTAAGAATGAAAAAGAGTGAAGCAGAATGGGGGAGGGGTGGGGACAGTGTACCAGCAAGGGAACAGCAGATGCACGTGAGCAGAGGCGGGCATCCTGGGGCTAGGAGAGTCCTGCGGAACTTGGTTCTTATCCCATGGAGCTTCAGTATCAAAGGGCGAGGCTGCGGGGTGGGGGTGGGGATGGAGGGAAGGGGAGATGGAGGAAAGGGAAGATGGAGGGTGGAGGGCAGGGAGATGGGGGTGGAGGGCAGGGGAGATGGGGGTGGAGGGCAGGGGAGATGGTGTGGAGGGCAGGGGAGATGGGGGTGGAAGGAAGGGGAGATGGGGGTGGAGGGTAGGGGAGATGGGGTGGAGGGCAGGGGAGATGGGGGTGGAAGGAAGGGGAGAGGGAGTGGAGGGTAGGGGAGAGGGGGGTGGAGGGTAGGGGAGATGGGGTGGAGGGTAGGGGAGATGGGGTGGAGGGCAGGGGAGATGGGGGTGGAGGGTAGGGGAGATGGGGTGGAGGGCAGGGGAGATGGCGGTGGAAGGAAGGGGAGAGGGAGTGGAGGGTAGGGGAGAGGGGGGTGGAGGGTAGGGGAGATGGGTGGAAGGTAGGGGAGATGGGGTGGAGGGCAGGGGAGATGGGGGTGGAGGGTAGGGGAGATGGGGTGGAGGGCAGGGGAGATGGGGGTGGATGGTAGGGGAGATGGGGTGGAAGGAAGGGGAGATGGGGTGGAGGGTAGGGGAGATGGAGGTGGAGGGTAGGGGAGATGGGGCTGGAGGGTAGGGGAGATGGGGGTGGAGGGCAGGGGAGATGGGGGTGGAGGGTAGGGGAGATGGGGTTGAGGGCAGGGGAGATGGAGGTGGAGGGCGGGGAGATGGGGGTGGAGGGTAGGGGAGATGGGTGTGGATGGTAGGGGAGATGGGGTGGAGGGCAGGGGAGATGGGGGTGGAGGGCAGGGGAGATGGGGGTGGATGGTAGGGGAGATGGGGGTGGAGGGCAGGGGAGATGGGGTGGAGGGTAGGGGAGATGGGGTGGAGGGCAGGGGAGATGGTGATGGAGGGTAGGGGAGATGGGGGTGGAGGGCAGGGTAGATGGGGTGGATGGTAGGGGAGATGGGGTGGAGGGCAGGGAGATGGAGGTGGAGGGTAGGGGAGATGGGGCTGGAGGGTAGGGAGATGGGGGTGGAGGGCAGGGGAGATGGGGTGGAGGGTAGGGGAGATGGGGGTGGATGGTAGGGGAGATGGGGTGGAGGGTAGGGAGATGGGGGTGGAGGGCAGGGAGGGGGATTTTGCTCTGGAGAGCAAGCCTGAGGCGTTGGCAGCTCCCCCTGGGCGCCCCGGCTCCCTTAGCCTCACCCTGCCGCTGTCTTTGCAGAGCCGGGAGTCCCTGCTGAGGACGCCAGGACCCATCTTTGTGCACTGCCAAGCAGGTGGCCACGAAGGACTGGACTCGACCTGGAGCCTCGGGCCAGCTCACTGCCGCACCCGAACGTTTAAGGCCTCCTGTGGCACCCCTGCTTGGTGGCGGTGTCCCGAAGAATAGAATGTGCTAGACCCTCCAGGCGTGCTCTGCCCAGGGCAAGGGGGGCCTGAGAGTCCTGGTCAGCCCCTGCCCCCATCCCCCCCACCTCCCCCAGGTCACCCGTCCCTCGGCTTTTGTGCTTTTCCGGACAAATCACCCACCCAGGATGTTCACGTTGACTCTCCCGCTTCCTCCACCCTGCCCCCACTTTAACTGACTTCCCCGAATGGTGGGCTGAGAGCTCCTGGGAAAGCTGGGGTGTAGAGGGGCTGACATGCCTCGGGGTGGACCAGGGAGACCGTGGCCCAGCACACAGTCTGCCCCTCGCTCACAGATGTCCCGGGTGAGAGTGGAGGAAGCCGACAGGTGCAGGGTGCAGCGCTCCGTCTCCTCCCCCTCTGCACCAGAAGAGGCAATGGGAGCCCTTGGCTGGGAGGCTGGTGCCGGGGGGGGGGGGGGCGTGGGGACAGGTTAGGGCGCAGTGGTGGTGGTCCCTGGTTTGTGTGTCTGAGCCTGAGCCTGCCCCTGAGGACTCCAGTGCACTTGGGGCCACCGTGCAGGAGCCCTGGGGAGCCAGAGCTCCTGGAGTGCCTGGGTCAGACTGTCAGGCAGGTGCTCCTGCGGGCTATGCCAAGAAGCGTTTCCCAGGAAGAGGGGAGCCCGTCTGGGCTCCAGCTGGGGGTCATCCTGCAATCCTGAGCCCCTTCGGTTTGCTTGGCAGAGGATGATCCTGGCGTGTTTGGGCTCACACTGGGTCTCTGGGCCCTCCTGCTTGCTGGGGTGGGGTTGGGGGACTGAGGCCCTGGAGGACGGAGGGAAGGGGCTTCCAGGCCGCTCCCGTGCGGGGGTGAGGGGCCTGGAGAGGCGGTGTCCGGGAGGAGCTGGAGGGAGCTGCAGCTGTGCGGCCTGGCTTTCTCCGGACCTCCGGGGCTGCAGCATGGTGGCCGGGCCTCCCCCAGGCCAGCTCTGGAGCCTGGACGTTTGCTGCCGAGGGGCCGGCCTGCCCATTCCCCACTCAGCACCCAGAGGCCTCCCCCCGACCAGTTTCACACTTGCTGTTCACGGCCCTGCGGGGGGCCCACGGCTCAGCTCGGAGGGACTCCCGGACTGCATGTCAGCCAAGAGGAGCCCGCGGATCCCCCACAACGTGGCGGCCAGCCCAGCCTGCTCTGCCCCTGAGTGTGGGCTGCTCTGGGCTCCCGTGGGGTGGAGGGGCTGGGGGCACTGCCCGGGACTCACAGCCCCCAGGCCCGCTCCGAGGCACTTTGGTCTGCTCCGTCTGGTCCCGTGCGGGGGACGGGCCTTTGGCTGCCGGAGCTCCCGGGCTGCCTTGGGGCTGGCGCAGGGTGAGGTTCAGGATGCTGCAGTCTGGCGATAATAAAACCGCATCTGCTCACGGGCTCTGGCCGGGCTGCTGTGCCTGTCTGTGGGCCCAGGACAGGGGTGAGGCGGAGGGAGGCAGCCGAGGGGCTGGAGAACCTGCATCCTGCCGGCCCGTGCTCTCCGAACAAGACCCCACACCACTGCTTGAGGGCAGCTGCGGGGCTTCCAGGTCTGAGCTTCCAGAAGTTTCTCTGTACCATTTACAGTAGAAGCCAAAGCCTGCCCTTTGAGGCGGAGCCCTCTACTCCACCCTGCCCCGGGGGCTGCCGCCATGGCCCAGCCACGGTCTCCACTTCCCTGAGCCTCAGTGTCCTCATCTGTGAAGTGGGGATACTCACGGCTGATCTCAAGCCTCCGGGGGTGGGGGTACAGTGAGGACTCGCTCCCTGCCGAAGCACACAGAGTGGCCAGCTTGTGAAAGCAGGGCTGCGGGTGGTCCGGGCACCAGTCTCACAGTCACAGAATGTCCTGGTCGGCAGGGACCCAGCTGCTGTCCCCACCCCCACCCCCCACGGAAGCACAGAGGAGCAGAGACTTCCCGAGGCCACACCCACAGCGAGTGGGGGCCAGGAGAGCTGTTCTCTTGACCGTGCCCATTAAGGTCCTCCCAAAGCCTCGGTCCCCGGGAGAGGGTGGGGGAGGGTGCAGTGCAGGTGCGCCCAGGAGTGATCTGGCTGACAGGAGCCCTGGCTCTGCCCCCAGCGGTGCCACTGACTTGCTGTGTCCCCTGGGCGCCCACCTTCCCTCTATGCCTCGGTTCCTCTCCCTCCAGGAGGCTGTAAACCTGGCCCCATGGCCTCCTGCCCCAGCCAGAGTTGTGAGAGTCAAATGAGGTCTGCACAGCCCTGGGATGATCCGGGGGCCCCAGGAGGGAGGGTGGGCTTGGGGGACGGGAGGGGTGGCGAGAGTGGGGTGAGACAGGAATTGTGGTATGTGGAGATTTGATAAAACTTGCAGGAGGGGAGGGAGAGGCTGCCAGCTCGGTCAGCTGGTGAGCAGTGTGTGTGTGTGTGTGTGTGTGTTGAGTGGGAGCACGGGATGCCTGCATTAGAATGAGCAGGGTGTGTGTGTGTGTGTGTGTGTGCGTGTGTGGAGTGGGAGCACGGGATGCTTGCATTAGAATCCCCATGGGTGGTTTTGACCTAGTGCCTCTCCAGCCCCAGGACTGGACAATCAGGTAAGGTTTGCTGGAGTCTGGCGCCCCCTGGTGGCTCGGGCCCGGGACACACGCTGGCTTTGCCTTCATTCCTTATTGGTGCTCAGCAGCTCTGGGGAGCGCGACCTGTTCCAGGCCACATCTTGGATGCATTGAAGGTGTTCTGTACGGAGCTTGGATGGAGCTCTGGGCTCCTGGCTTCTGCCTGGCCAAGCCTCAACCACTGAGGCCATATGGGGTGTGGACTCGCAGATAGGCGATCTCTCTGTTTTTCAAATAACCACCCAAGTAAGTTTAATAATAACAATCACATTGATACAAATGTATAGAATTATTTAATTCTTACAGCAAGGAGCATAAGCTACATATATCAACAGTAAGTGTATCTGAAAACCTGTGAGTAGAGAATGGTTACAGTATGGGAAATTTATATAAAAGTTTAAAACATGCACAGCAATGTTAATTATGGCTATTTACATACTTGTAGGTTATAGTTAATGTATAGAAATGGTTTTTCTTTACTTGAAAACAGACACAGAGCTCTCGTCTGCTGCCTCACTTCACTGCCCACGCGCCCACAATGGCTGGGGCCAGCCCGGGAACTCAACCCAGGGTTTCCTGTGGTGGCAGAGGCACGTGACTTACCGGAGCCATCGCTGCTTCCCCCCGGGCAGGGGCTGTGTGGGCAGGAAGCTGGAGTCAGGACCCGGGGCCGGGGACGGAAGCTAAGCTAGGTGCCTAGGCCCTCCTTATCCTCTTTTCTGCACTGTTTATTCGCTTCAGATATTTCAGAAAAAGATCGAATTTGACCCACAATTTTGCTTAAACAGATTAAGCATCCCCGAGTGAAAAATGTGAAATCCAAAAATGCCCCCAAACCTGCAGCATTTTGAGCCCACTCATGGTGTTACGGTGGAAAATTCCACGCCATGGAACTTTGTTCCACGCGGGAACGATTTGCCACGTGGTGTAAGATTAGCTGCGGTCTGGGAAGCACAAACGAATTCCATGTTTAGACACGGGTTCCTTTGCCAAGGCGTCTCATTATGTATGCGCACGTATTCCCAAACATGACAAACATCTGGAATAAAAAACAGCTCCAATCTCAAGCACACAGACTAAGGGATCCAATCCTGGATGAAAAAGCCCTCAAAGGGCTTAGGTTGTGGGAAGAGGAGAAGCCCTTGGCAGCCCTGCCTGTGTGCGCTGGTGCCTGATGGCCATGGCCACCAAGCAGGGCTGGGGTGTACCTTAGAAGAAGGAGCCTCTCCCTCCAGTCATGTCTTTTAAAATTAGTGTTCCCTGGAAGCTGCAGAGACAGACACACACACAAGAGCTCCCAGTGGCTGGCTCAATCCCAAAATGCCCATAAAGACGGGGCTAGGCAGGTCCAAAGCTGGGAGCCAGGATCTCAGTCGTGTTTTCCCAGCCAACACCTGCTGTCTCCCAGGAGCCCCAGCAGCAGGAAGCTGGGATCAGCAGCCAGAGCTGGGACAGGAACCCAGGCCCCGCAATACCAGACCTGGGTGTTGTAACAGCCGACAAGTGCCTGACCCTGCAGTCAGTCATGTCTGAAACCAGTGAGTCGCTGCCCAGCCTGGCCAGCCAGAGGCAGCCCTGGAGAAAGGTGGGGCCCAGGAGGGACCGTCCCTCCAGGTACGTGGAGAGACCAGAGTTACGGCCTGAGTCAAGGGTAGGAGATGGAGAGGGTGTGGAGGCCCTGGCAATGGGGCGTGGACAGTAGCAGCCAATGTACTAACAGCAGTCTCATCGATAGAGTATTTTTGTCACATCATTCACCATAAAAGGAACAAATGACGTGTATGCATGACTCTGGAGATGAAGCTCAAAAAAGGAGTTTGAGAAAAATAAGCCGTATGCAAAGGATGCCACTAGAAGAGTCTGTTTATATAAAGTCACAGAGTGGGCCAGAGTGGGCACGCTCAGCTTACAGTGATAAAAGTCAGGGTTGTGGGTGCCAGGGGTGGTGGTGGGGAGAGGGGTGGAGCTATCGATGAAGAAGGGGCTCGGGGTTTTCAGGGGTGATGCCCCTGCACCATCTAGATCTGGGTAGTATCCCAGAGAGGGCCTTGTGAAAATTCACCAATTAGAAACAAATGAAACACACGCAAAGCCATCCTGCTGTTTTAACACTTTACTTATTTGAAAGAGAGAGAGAGGTCTGCTGGATTACTCCCCCAATGCCTGCAACAGCCAAGGACTGGGCCAGGCTGAAGCCAGGAGCATGGAATTCCATCCATGTCTCCCACATGGGTGGCAGGGGCCCAAGGACCAGGGCCATCACCTGCTGCCTCCCAGGGTGCACATTGGCAGGAAGCTGGAATCAGAAGAGTCTGGACTTGAACCCAGGCACCCTGATATGGGATGGGGGCTTCCCGAGCAAGGTCTTAACTGCTGTGCCAAACGCCCGCCCTTGTCCTTTCAAATAAATGTCCACAGCTTGCGCAAAGTGCAAGAAGCCAGGCAGACCCTGAGCTGCCGAGGCGAGCTCAGCGGTGCACACGTGGCCTCTGGCTGTAGTGTGCTCACATACCCCCTGACAGCAGTGTCAAGGCCAGAGTGAGGGGAACCTGCTGTGCCCAGCGTGTGGCATGGCGGGGCTGCCAGCATGCCCCCTGGGATCAGGAGGGAGCCCGAGATCCTGCCTCTGCCACTCCTAAGTTAGTCCATGCCTGCCAGGGTCCCCTTAGATGTTTCTGCAGTGCCCAACCTGGACACCTGGACACTCACGTCTTACCTGTTTGAATCCAAAACCCACCCAGGGCAAACTGTGAGCTTCAGGCCATTTTTCTCTCAGCTGGTGTCGGTTGGGCTGTGTTGTGGTTTGAATCCTCCAGCTCAGATCCACAACAAATGAGCCGCCAGAGGTCCTGGATCTGGACTGGGGCTCACTCATAAGCTACAGCTACAGGTCCAGGTCCCACAATCTCAGGGGAGTGGGGCCTACAAGTCTCAAGCCCAGTGTGAGGCATCCCAAAGGAGTGGGCTGCCCCTGATGGCCGTCGGGGAGCGGGCCGGTGCCCCCATGGTTCCGCAGGCTCCTCTTGTGGAGTCAGCCTGGCCCGATGACTTGTTTACCCCAGTGGTTTTCAATCCTGGGTCAGTCTTCCTCCCAGGGGACACCAAGCGCTGTCCAGGGACACTCTGGGTCATCGTGTCCTGGTGGGGGTGGCACCTGTGCTGCTGACACCCAGGAGGTGGAGGCCAGGTTTGGCTAAACATCTGGCATGGGGTTGGCATCATGGGCTAATGGGGGAAGCTGCCGTTTGCACCACTGGCATCCCGTATCAGAGCGCTGGCTCAAGCCCTGGCTGCTCCGCTTCTCATCCAGCTCCCTGCTGCACCGGGAAGGCAGCAGACGGTGGGCCAAGTGCTTGGGCCCCTGCACCCATGTGGGAGACCCGGATGTCGTTCCTGGCTCCTGGCTTTTGGCCATGTGGGGAGTGAACCAGAGGATGGATGATCTCTCTGTTTCCCTTCTTCTTTCTCTCTGTTGCTCTGCCTTTCAAATACATACACACATACACACACACCATACATATACACGCATACCCCCCCACAGATACACACATACATATACACACCACACACACACATGCACATACACATATACATACATGCATGTATATACACACATACACACACCATACATACACACATAGATACACACATACATATACACACCACACACACATACACACACCATACACACACACACATAGATACATACATATACACACCACACACATACACATATACGTACATACATGTATATACACACATATACACACATAAACATGAATCTATATACACACCATACACACATATATACACATCGCACACATGTACACATGCACATGTATGTGCATACACATATACATATATGCACACACATTGATCTTTTCGAGACAAACCATCCCGCATGCTCAGAACCATGTCCTCCATCGCTCCCCCACCCCCGCCCAGGCAGGAGCAAGCCCCTTCATGCGTTCAGAGTCCCTGGGCTGAGCAGCCCTGCTGTGAGCAGGGGACGGTGGTGGTGACACACTGGGTGCCCAGGTGCCACGCGTGCCCATCCCCAGGCTGCCACAGGAATGCGTTCTCGCCCAGCTCCGGAGGCTGGGAGGCTGCCTCTGAGCTGTGACAGGATGGGCTCCTTCCGGAAGCTCCGAGGACCGTCCTGTCCCTGTCTCTGTCCTGGGTGCTGGCGACGCCTGGCGGTGTGAGCACAGATTCCCTCCCCGCCTCGCTCTCCTAGGACCCCGTCCCCTCTGTCCTCTGTGCACCCTCTGGCCTTCTCTGCAAGACACCTGGCATTGGAGTTAGGCTCCGCCCTCACCCTGGTGCCCTTGTCTCAAGAAGTTCCATCTGCAAAGACCCTGTTTTCAAGTCAGGTCATGTTCTGAGGTTCTGGATGGACATGAACTTGGAGGGGACGCCATGCAGGCCACCACGTGCAGGAAGCCCTGTATCCTCCCCACCAGGATGCTATGAGCAAGCCCCAGCTCCCCCCCCTCCCCCTGGACAGCCCACCAGGGCTGCCCATCCACCCCCGGGTGTCTCAGCCATCCCAGCTGAGCCTGGGTACAGAAGCCGTCTTGGATGTGCTGGCTCAGCCGTCCTCGTCTGTCCCTAAGTGTGTGTTGCAGGAGACCCACCTAGCAGCCCACGCAGTTGCAACAATTGTAAGCTGTCAGCTTTGAGGCACAGAAGGGCCCTGTGATGGACCCGTGACACTGGCCAGGCTGGTGACGGTCTTGGCCACCCTCTGGCGGGCCCAGTCACTTCCTCTCTCAGATCCGTGGTGCAGTTGAACCCAGAACTCGGAGGCACCAGCCTTCTCCCTGCTACCACCCCAGCCGCGGCAGCCTTGGGGTCCCGGTCGTCCCAGGAGCGCCTCGCTGCGCATTTCCCCTCGCAGCCTGCAGGGGGAGCCAGAGCAGGAGTCCGCAGCCTCCCTCCTGGGCGGCACCAGCAGGTCAGGGGTCCCTAGTGTGGCTCCAAGTAGCTGGCCAGGCGGTGCACCCACTTTGGGAGACACTTTGGTGCTGCTTCCTGAAGTGAAACATATTCCCCCCTGCGATCCAGGCTCTCCACTCCCACGTCCCTACCCAGAATACATGGAAGCATATGTCCAGAAAAGCTGCGCGGGAATGTTTGGCAGCTTTCAGCGCTATTGCCAAAAGCCAGCCACACCGCCTCCGACTCTCAAAGGAGAAAAATGGAAAACACAAAAAAACAAAGAGCCACGCCCAGCTGTGCTCTCCCCAGGCCTCGGGGGTCATCAGGCCGCACCAGCTGCCTTTGCACGCCTTGCTGCTCAGGGAAGGCAGCCGTCACATGAGCGACACGTTCAGAACACGGCTATTATAGAAAATTCTAGAAAAAGCAAAAGCCAGCTCTAGTGACACAGATCAGAGCAGGGTGGGCTTGGGGCGGCAGGGGCGGGACTGTGAGGAAACTCGGGAGTGAAGGGAAGGTTCTGGATCTTGACTGGCTGGCGGCCACCCATGCATATGCCCAAACTCTTCCATCTGCCCACCGAAAGGTTGGGAATTTTAAGTTAAACTTCAATTAAATGCTTAAAAGAGTGTTTTTTTTAAAAAAAAAGGCTTTTAAATAAAATTTAAGATCTTTTAATTATTGATTTAATATTCCTATTTTCATGTTTCAATTTTCATTTGTTTGAAAGGCAGATGGGGCCGGAGCTCTGGCATAGTGGGTAAAGCTGCTGCCTGCAACACCAGCATCCCGTATGGGCTCCGGTTCAAGTCCTGGCTGCTCTGTTTCTGATCCAGCTCCCTGCTGAAGGCCTGGGAAAGCAGCAGAGGATGGTCCAAGTGCTTGGGCCCCTGCACCCACATGGGAGACCCGAGGAAGCTCCTGGCTTCAGCCCAGCCCAGCCTCAGCTATTACAGCCGTTGGGGGAGTGAATTGTCTGATGGAAGATCTCTCTCTCTTTCTGTGTCTCTCCCTTTGTCTCTGTAACTCTGCCTTACAAATGAATAAAACAAATCTTTAACAGAAAAGAAAGAAATAGAGAGGAGAGAGGAGAGAGGAGAGAGGAGAGAGAGAGAGAGGAGAGAGACTGAAAGAGCTTCCATCCGCTGGTTCACTCCCCAAATGCCTGCAATGTTCAGTGCTGGCCACTGGGACATTAGAGGGCCACAGCTCAGCCCAGGTCTCCACCAGCGTGGTAGGGACCCACGCTCCTGAGCCAGCCCCTGCTGCCTCCCAGGGCGTCCGCGAGCAGGAAGCTGGAATTGGCAGTGGGGCTGGGACTCTGACCCAGGCCCCTGGTGAGGATGCAGGTCTCCTAGGCGGCCTCTTAACTGCTGTCCCGAACTCCCCACCCCTTAGGATGGTTCACAAAGCACAGAGGAGCTGCCTGAGGAAGGCGCCTGTCCACCCGCCTGTGCGAAACGCGCTGGGTCTCAGTGACTCCCACAGCTGCTCGGTCGGGAGCAGGCCCCGAGTCGGGGGTGAAGAGAGCCCATCACTGGGCAAGCCCTGGCGGGCGCCAGACTGCCTCTTCCCCACCCCCACCTCCAACCCCACCCCTCCGGCCTCCAAAGCCCCTCTCCCAAAGGCACACAAGCAAAGCTGTTGCGTTCTCCACCCTGGGGGCCCCGCGGAGGCCCCTCCCGAGGTTTCCAGACCCTCAGTGCTTGGGTTATTGGTGGGGCTGGCATAGGGGAGGCTGCTCCGGGGGCAGCTGGAGGGCAGACCCCGCCGGGGGCTCCTCTCTGGGGGTGGCTGTGCCGGTGCAGGTGGGCGCCGTGAACGACACAGTGTGTCCCCTCCCGGGGAGGGAAGCAGCTGGGAAACTCACGCTCACCCGGGAGCCTGGGACTCAGTTCCTTGCAGAGACTTTGAGTTTGAACGAGGGCTCCGGAGAGAGCAGTGCCCAACCCCAGGGACTCTTGTGCCTCGATGGAATTCTGAGCGTCCACCCGGGGGTAACCCCTTCTCACCACCCAATCAGATACATCCTGACACGCGGGGCCCCGCCTGTCTCACCTGCTCATAGCGGGAGGGATGCTGGCCACGCAAGGCCCAGGACGCTCTGAATTCTGGGATCCTGCTGGTTTCTCGCTAGAGCCAGCCGGGGCTCATAGCCCGCACCTCCTAAATACTAACTGCATGTGGCATGATACTATACTGTCTCATTAAATTGTCAGAGCCACCCCGTGGCGGGTAGAATATGGAGACTAAGTGTGCAAGTGAACGACCTGTGTCACCTGCACGTAGCAGAACTGCATTCAAGGCACCGCGGCTCAATAGGCTAATCCTCCGCCTTGAGGCGCCGGCACACCGGGTTCTAGTCCCGCTCGGGGCGCCGGATTCTGTCCTGGTTGCCCCTCTTCCAGGCCAGCTCTCTGCTGTGGCCCGGGAAGGCAGTGGAGGATGGCCCAAGTGCTTGGGCCCTGCACCCGCATGGGAGATCAGGAGAAGCACCTGGCTCCTGGCTTTGGATCAGCGCGATGCACCGGCCGCAGCGGCCATTGGAGGGTGAACCAATGGAAAAGGAAGACCTTTCTCTCTCTCTCTCTCTCTCTCACTGTCCACTCTGCCTGTCAAAACAAAAACAAAAACAAAAACAAAAACAAAAACAAAAACCAAACCAAACCAAACCAAACCAAACCAACCTCTGAGATCTGCCCGACCCTAACCCCCAACCCTGCTCCTAACCATTCTTATGGCTGTTACTTATGTAGTTTTTGATGATGACCACCAGGAGGCGCCACCACCCCACACAAGAGTGAGCTCATCAATTTGCTCTGCAAGAAAGATTGTTTAAAAATAATCACCATGGCTACTCTCTCATTTACCACAATAATAGTAGTTGTACTAATGATAATAGTACTAATGATAATAATAACGGAGTGCCAGCTCCGTCTCAGACCCCGGCTCACTGCTTAGCCTGATTTCCGACATCCCTCACAGCGGCTCTAGATTGGAGACACAATTGTTTTACAAATGAGAAGCAAAGATTCAACATCAGGCCTGTGTGACTGTCGCAAAGCCCATGCCATTCACCGTGTCTTCCCCAGAAACCAGACTAGATGGTCTGGGGTGCATTTCGCTGGAAAACCTGGCAATTTTGGCAAACTTAGGTGTGTGTTTGGTTTTTGTTTGGGGCTAGCATTGCGTGTGTGTGGTTTTTTTTTTTTTTTTTTTTTTAAGATTTATTTTATTTGAGAGAGCTACAGAGAGAGTGAGAGAGAGCAAGAGAGCGAGAGAGAGAGATCTTCCATCAATCAGTTAACTCCCTTATGGCTGCAAGGGCCAGGGTTAGGCCAGGCCAAAGCCAGGAGCCAGGAGCTTCCTCTGGGTTTTCCACATGGGTGCAGGGGCCCAAGCACTTGGGCCATCTTCTGCTGCTTTTCCAGGTGTATTAGCAGGGAGCTGGACTGGCAGTGGAGCAGCTGGGGCTGGAACCGGCACCCATACGGGATGTTGGTGCTTTGGCAGCTTAACTCACTATGCCGCAATGCCAGCCCCTAGCATGGTGTTTCTTAACCATCAACTTTAAATGCTTGTAGGCAGAGCGGTCACATTCTGCTTAGCCACAGTCCCCACCACCCCCTCCTGCCCCTTCCTTTGTGGGCAGCAGGATCATCTGGGGACCTTGGCCATGGCCCCAGCTGCTCCTGCTAAGGCTACAGTGGTGCATGGGGACATCTGCAGAAGGCACTTGGTACCAGGATGGGTGAGGGGTGCCGGTTCTGGGGCCAGCTCCGTAGACAGTGGGAACAGGCCATGCTCCAGGGGATGGCAGTGACATGGGGCCTTGGGGGTGGCGGGCCAGGTCCACACTGATCCTGCAGGGTTGAGGCTGTCATTCCCACAGGAGTCCCTGGCCTGTGACAAGACCATAGTGGAGCAGGCCTGGCGCCTGGCAGGAGCGCACATGGCAGAGACCTCAGGGCTGGAGTGTGGAGTGGTGCTGGGCTCTCAGGGCCAGCGGTGCTGCAGGATGGACTGGGAAGAGTGCAGGGGACACTGCTTCCTGGAGCAGAGGGAGCCCTGGGGTGAGGCTTGGGTGGGTGTCTGAGCTTTCTGTTCTATGATTAAAATACTTGAGGAAAACTATGTGCAAAGGAACAAGGTTTGCTTCAGCTCATGGCCAAAGCCGGATGGTGCCATTCGTCTGGCCTCTGACAGCGGCAGGTGGAAGGCACATCATATGGTGAGCCCGGAAGTGCAGACAGAGCCCACTGGGCCCAGCACAGCTTCCTAAGCAAGCCCTGGAGGGGGTGCGCCCCAGCGACCTACAGACCCCTCTCTGGGCTGTCTCCCACACCGCACAGTCGGATCAAGTCTTCATGGCTACTCCATTCATCGTTAGCACGAGACTTCGCGGTATAGACAGGGGCACAAGATGGGGAGTGGCCAGGGGCGGAGGGCCTTGCACCTGTGGGTAGGACCGGAGGCAGTGACCTAGTGTGCGACGTCACTGTGGGGCCCCAGGTCCACTTCCCAGACTCAGACAGAGCCCGGATGGGGTCCTGGCTTACAGCTATGACTCATTATTCGGTCACTCAGTGAGAGAGTGCGCACAGAAGGGGCGGGAGGCACCAGAGCGGGGGCGGCATGGGCGAGGGGGACACTGCAGCCGGAGACCTGCGTCGGGCCCACCCCGTGGGGCGCCAGAGTGTGAATGGCACCAATCAGGGGGCTTCTCCATCGTAGGTCACCATTGTGTGGTGACCAGGGGCAATGATTGGACCATGGGCAGCTGTAAGCCAGGAGGGCAACACCCAGGGCCAGTAGCAGAGACCTGGGCGGGTTACAGAACCCACCATGCCGGTGCTGTCTGTGGCTCCCCACACTCGCTGTTAAGGTCCTTGCCCCCAGTGTGACGATTTTGTGGATGGAGCCTCTGGGAGATGGTGAGGCCATGAGGGTGGAGGCCTCATGACTTGGATCTGTGCCCTCGTAAGACTCCGGAGGGGCTGGCGTGGTGGTGCAGTGGGAAAAGCCACCACTTGCCATCCCAGTACGTCATAATAGAGCATGGGTTCGAGTCCTGGTTGTTCCACTTCCGATCCAGCTCTGTACTAATGCACCTGGGAAAGCAGCAGAAGATGGGCCACGTGCTTGGGCCCCTGCATCCACGTGGGAGACCTGGAAGAAGCTCCTGGCTTCGGCCTGGCCCAGCCCTGGATGCTGTGGCCAATGGGGAGTGAGCCAGTGGTGATAGCTCCCTCTCTCTCTTTATCCTTCTGCGGTTGAAATCAATGAAATCAATCAGTCTTTAAAAGGACCCCGTTGTCCCACTGCCACAAGAGGATAGGGTGAGGAGATGGACGTCAACGAATCAGGAAAGCGGCTTTTGCCAGACAGCAGATCTGCTGGCCCCTTTGGTCCTGGACACCCCAGCTCCCAGAACTGGGAGAGGCAATCTGTTGTCCATAAGCCACCCCGCACACCGTGAGGACAGCCTGGATGGACTGGGACAACAGGAGTCCACCCTGGCCCTGGAATCACCTTTCTGAACCTTCCATTGACCCAGCGATTCTGTTCCAACCCTTCGGGGCCACAGAGCAGCCACGTAGCCGCCCCTGGTGTCCGCAGGCAGGCACGCAGACTCTGCTTGGGGACCTCAGGGCGCAGAGCAGCCGCGATGCCAGCTGGGCGTGTGGGACACTTCCATGTGACCCCTGAGCTCTGGCACAGCAGCGAGGGGCAGGGGTCTCCTCGGAAGAGGAGTCTGATGGCCTCACACCCTGCTCCTTGGGGCTGAACGCAACCCCGTGACGCTGTCCCCTCCAAGGCCGAAGCAAAAGCTGAACCCAAGACAAAGTCACCCCCGGGGGACTGACCAGGAGCCTCTGCCCCTTGAGCTGCTCCGGCTCCACGCTGGCGCTACCAAGGGGACCCGGGCTGCTTTTTGCTTATGGTTCTTTCCTTTTCCACAGAGGAATCGGCTCCCACAGCTCCCAGCCCACCCACTGGCATCTGCAAGGATAGAGCTTCCTCCGGCTGCAGCAGAGACCCCGAGAGCTGTCAAAAGTGGAGGAGGGGCGGTGCTCCTCGGTCTGACCCGTGGGTCTGGGAGCACCTGCTGTGTCCAGACCGCGGAGTCACAGCGGCAACGGTGCAGCCTCCAAGCTACTGCTGGGCCCCAGGCCGCCGTTCTGTACCCGCAGTGAAAGCCATCGCCAGACTGTTACTTGTTCCGTCCCACCACCCAAGATCTGGGGGAGGAAGTGCAGAGAGTCGTCTGGGCAGCTGCCTGCACTCAGGGTCCCCTGGGCTCTCCCCACTCCCTCCCCCACCCCCGACAAGAACGGTGAGGGGCCTCTCCCTGCCACCAGCTGATGAGAGAGCCCCAGGTCGGCACACCCGTACCGAAATTAGGACATCGGATTGTGCATCCTCACACTGGGGTCCCCCTTGGAGCATGAGGGATTTTGCTGACTCTTCTGTTCCTGCAGGGGCAGATTCAAGCCGCGCTGCTGGGGGCCACACCCTGCGCCCATCTACAGATACTGACGGCCTCTGGGCTCAACTTTGTTCTCACCTCCTTACACAGCCACACTGAGGTCAGGGAGATCCTGCCACCCGCACAGAGCCCCCTGGGCTGGCACAGGGCAGGCGGGGCTTTTTTTTAAAGATTTATTTATTTATTTGAAAGGCAGAGTTACAGAGAGGCAGAGAGAGAGAGAGAGAGAGAGAGAGAGAGAGAGAGAGAGAGGTCTTAGATCTACTGGTTCACTTCCCAGATGGCTGCAACTACCTGAGCTGAGCCAATCTGAAGCCAGGAGCCAGGAGCTTCTTCCAGGTCTCCCACGCAGGTGCAGGGGGGCCCAAGGACTTGGGCCATCTTCTACTGCTTTCCCAGGCCATAGCAGAGAGCTGGATTGGAAGTGGAGCAGCTGGGTCTCGAACCAGTGCCCATATAGGATGCTGGAACTGCAGGTGGTGGCTTTACCCACTATGCCACAGCGCCGGCCCCCAGGCGGGGCTTTTACCCGAGCCCGCCCACATGAGGGACTCCATCCTGGCACAGCCAGCACCAAACCCACTCTGGGAGGCCCAGCCTACAATGGTCAAGAAGTCACAGGTTTGTTTCTGGAGTTTTATTACAAAGAGATCTGAGAGAAGCACTGGGCACCCGGATGGATGTCCGCCAGGGTGGGAGACAGCCACGGACAGAGCCAGGAACCGAAACCCAAGCGACCCCCGGGCCACACGCACGTCAGGACAAACCACAACAGTGGCCTCCAGTTTTCCTTGGAAATAGACGACAGTCGTGGCTGGCCATCGCACATCCATGGACGTTGGCTTGGAACCAGGAGCACCGTCCACACGTGCGGCCAGCAGCTCGGGTGCTTGCTGTGTAGACGAAACACTAGGCAGCCACTCCCTTCAGAGAAAACTTAAGAAAGAAGGTGCTCGGGGCATAGAAAATGCTTCTGACCATACAGGAAACGACATTTCCCCCCCAACAAAATAACCTCACAGATGTCTCAGCACGGTTCTAACACATTTAGTCAGCTACGCACACGGGGCCCACAGCGAGGCTTTCGGAACTTCAGTTCACACCGGAAAACCGTAACTGCACCCCTGCGGCTGGGCCGGGCGCCCAGGGCTGGGTTTCTGTTGGCGGCGGCCCTGCCAGGGGCAGCCCGCGTGAGCTGGGGCTGGGGCCAGACATCCAGACCTAGGGGTCCGTGTGCAGGGCGAGAGGTGGGGTCGGCGGTTCCCCTGGAGCAAGCAGGTGAGCGGCAGGGGCTGCTGGGAGTTGAGGGAGAGACTGAGCCCCGGGCACTGGCGTGTCACTGCTCTGTCCGGTCGTCACCCGCCTCCTGCCAAGGCCTCTTTCCTGCGCTCAGCCCTTCAGGCTCCGAGCAGTGCCCTTCCAGTGAGCCTCAGGGAGAGGAGGCAGGATTAGGTGAGGTAGAGCGATTTGTCCCTGGGCAGCAGGCTGTGGGGGAGAGAGGAGGGGCTGTCAGAGCAGCTGCGAGCCCACCAGGTGCCCGCCAGGTGCCCACCAGGACCCCAGGTCCAGGGAGCGTGGGGACCCGATTCTCTGCCCCACTGGGGATCCCTGCAGCTGTCCCCCGCACCCCTGTCCCCAACGGCCCACCACGGAGAACCGGACACCCCTCCTGGAACCACAGTGGGGACCCCTCATCTCCAGGCCTGGGGGGAGTGCAGCAGGGAGCCCTGTCCTAGAAGCCCATTGCAACAGCGCCCGTGCCCAGGCCAGCTGGGGATCGCCATGTCTTCATCCATCCATTCCAAACAGTACTGGGGGCAGGCGCCCCTCGTGGGCTGGGCGTCTGGTGTAGAGGTTAAGACGCCACTTGTCATGCCCACATCCCATATCGCAGGGTCTGGGTTCAAGCCCCAGCTCTTCTCCCAATTCCCCAAATCTGCTCATGTATACCCTGGGAGACAGCAGGTGCTGGCTCAAGTACTTGGGGCCCTACCACTCCACCACTTCTGTGGAAGAACCTGGGTGGATTTCCCAGCGCCCAGGCATTTGGAGAATTCCCAGTAGATGGGGAATTCTTGCACAGATGTTTTCTCTCTCGAATAAATTAACACCCCCCCCACCCCAATACTGACTTCTGGGAAGACACAGAGAAGGGAACGGGATTCTGCTGAGCTGTGCCCACCCATCCCCTGGAAGCTCTGCTGGCCGGGGCTGGGGGCAGCTGGCACTCTGTGGCCTCTTGGCCACCACACATCAGCGCTTGCCCTCCCCGGCGTGGAGCTGCCGTGGGGACAGTGGCTGAGGGCTCCACTCCCCAGGTGTGGCCCTGGACTCCTGCCGCCCAGGGAACAGAAGCCAGCGTGGCGGGATGTGGAGCAAGTGCGCCCCCTCTGCTGGCTGACAGGGAAGGGCGCTCTTCCTTGAGCTGATGTGGCGCGGACCCAGGAGGGCTTCCGAGAGGAGGGGCAGCTACCGTGGGTTTGACAGGTGCAGGACAGCAAAAGGACCAGGGTGACTTTGGAGCCCAGGTGTTGAGAGGATGCTGGGCCATGGGGGCTGCAGTCGCCCCTCCCCCAGGTCCCCTTTCCTGTGCCCCCAGCTGTCCCCTTCTCTCAGTGGGGCTGCCCTGCCCAGGGGGGGCCACACTCTGGGGACAGCCCAGAGCTGCGCCAGGGCTGGCTGACACAGGGCAGACACAGCTCCCGACCTCCAGGCGGGGCCTGCTCTGGGGCACCTCAGGGCTCCCATAGGGGGTCAGTGAGTCTCCAGCTGAAGCCACGACCCTGCCCCACCCTGCCCCCGTGTCCTTTCTCCCACAAACCCCCTGACCCATGGCAGAGGCACCTGGCCCCTGCCACTAGGGCTCTGCCCCAGGAACCTGGCCGACAACCCACCTGCGACTGTCCCAGGGAGGTGGGAAACCCAGGAGGGAAGGGGGAACGCAGCCTGACGGGCAGCCTCGGTTTCCCAGTGGGACGAAGCCTCTGGAAGACCCGGGGGTCCCCTCTCCACGTCCCCCTTAGCGGCGTCGACCACTTTGTCATCTCTGTTCCCCACGCTCCCGGAGCCAGGACGGAGGCAGGGGACTGACCTGCAGGTGCTGGTGCTGCACTCCCCGCTCTGGTAACTGCTGTCCCAGTCCCCACTGCTTGGGGGGTTGGATGGGCCCGGAGAGCGGGACCCGGAGCCGCTGGGGAACTCGGAGATGTGAGGGAAGTCCTGGGGAGGGGAAGGAGGAGATGGTGAACAAAGGAAGGCAGAAGGGGGTGGGGGCCGTCTCGGGCGTTCTGCAGATGGACACTTCCACTGAGCTGCCCCCAGAGCTTCTTCCCTTTCCCCATGAGACAACTGCCCAAACAATTCAGCTATAGTCTAAGCTGACTGGGGGTGGGTGACATTGTTGTCAAGGCCTTTCCTTTCCTGGATCTCAATTTCTCAATCTATAAAATGGGGCTACTATTAGGCTGAATGAACTCCCAGGGTGGTGTGCGCCTTGGAATTGTCTCTATGAAACAATTGGGGGGTGGGGGTTAGACCTTGGAGGAGAGAGCAGGGAGCTGGGGCCAATGCCCACATCTTCCTCTTAGGGCGGGGAGCCAAGGTGGACTGGGCATAAGAGGAGGCCCTGGAATAGGCCAGGCTCTGGAGCTTGTGAACTCTTCACTGCTGCCGGGGGCCTCGGATGAGCCAAGGTGATTTCAGAGATGGGGAAGTTGAGGCACAGAGAGGTAGGGCGCCAAGGCTGCAGTCACACAGCTGGTGAGTGGCAGGGCCAGGGTTCGAGATCCCAAGCCACCTCTTGTCTCCACCAGGGATCCCAGAAGGACTCGCCCCTCCTCTGCCTTGCTCACCTGTGGCCCTGGAGGCGAGGGGCTCATTGCCAGCTGCACCTGCAGTGCCATGGGGGTGGGCAGGACAGAAGGCTGGGGGGCTGGGGACATGCTGACAGAGGGACTCAGGAGGGCGCCCTGTGCGTGCGGAGGCAGTGGCAGCTGTTGATGCAGGGAGGGGCTGAGCGGGAAGGTGGGTGGCGGCGGTGGGGACGCGCTGAGGCCTGGCAGCAGCGACTTGGAGCCCAGCGTCCGGGCGAGGGTGGCAGGAGAGGCCCCACTGCGGAAGGCCTGCAGGTCCGAGGGCGTCAGGAAGGAGGCGAGGCCTGGCATGGCGTACATGGGCTGCTTCGGGGGCAGCATCTTGGCTGGCGGGTTTGCCTGCGTGCTCTTGCTCTCACTCTGCTCCGGGGGGCTCTGGAAGGAGAGAGGACCCATCACTCTGGAGGAGAGGGGGCAAGAACGTGGGCTGTGAGGCCAGGGGCTTTGCAACCCCCGACACAGCCTGGGCTGGCTCTTTAGGCCCTTAGGGGAGTGGTGTGGACTGACCAGAGAACTGTGCAGAATCCCTGGCATGCACTTGGACCTGACTAACCACCTCCCCCTGCTTGTATCCCCACCTAGGGGGACTCCTGAGGTCCTTGGCCAGCAGTGAAGCCAGCACCAGCCCGCAGAGCCATCACCTGCCGAGGTCCTGCCCCAGCTCCCATGCCTTTGCACGAGGTCTTCTCTTTACTGTGCCCTTTGCCACCCCCTGATGCCATCTTCTACATAGCAGCCCTGTCTCTGCTTGGCCATCCAGCCCCCTGCACTGCTGGTGTTGACCGTGGGGGAAGATGGTGTGGGCAGGTGAGAAGACTGGTGAAACCAAGTTTGAGTGCGAGTGCAGGCACCGAACAAACTGGATGATGTCAGGCACGCTGTCTGCCTGCCCCCTCTGAGTGCTGGGCCCTTGCTGGAAGAACTGGATGGCATTTCATTGCATGTAAAGTGGCCGGCATGAGCCTGGTACGTGGCAGGTGTGCTGCAGACCTGGCCATGTCGGTCTCACCCCTCCTTTCCAAGGTCCAGGCTGCTGCCCACTCCTGAGGGCCCCTGTTCTTGCTGCTTCCCCCAGGGGCTCCTGGCTTATCGAAGCTGTGCTCAGGGATTTCATTACCTTGGAGACCAGGCTAGCCCTGTAGGCCGCCAGAGCCTTCAGATACTCCTTCTTTGCTGCTTCGGTCTTCCTCTTGTAGGCCTGGAAGATCCAAGACACGGGCAACGTTGGGGAGGGGTGCCACAGAGGAGGCAGGCTGCAGGGGCCTGGGGCAGGAAGGCATGCACTCGAGGGCCTTGTGTGGATGAGGGTGGCTGATCAGATGCTGGGGAAGCCACCAGGGGCCCGTTTCTGGGAGCACTGCTCAGAGTGTGGAGGCCAGACTGTATCCCGGCTCCTCAGCCACATGGCTGTGTCCCCTTGGGTAACACACTTCTCCTCCCTGGGCCTCCAGCTCACATCAGCACAACTGACAACAGAGAGACAGAACAAAGTCTAGAAAGAAGCCCCCAAAGCCCCTGATTTTAATCCAGCACAGTACAGAATGTCTTAATCATCTTTGTATCCTTGAATGAATGCTACTTGTTTATAGTGTCTTAGGATTCATATTTGCTAAGCTTGTTATTAGGAAGTTTAGACATAGGTTCATATGCCATAGTAGGAATGGCCCCATTTTGTCCAAACCTCTTTGTGTCTCTGCCTTTGAATAGAGCCCTCCCACAGTGTTGTGGGGCGTGGCCTTGGAACTTGCTTTGTCAACAGAACAGGAGCAGAGTTGATGCCAGCAGACTTGAAAAGTGCTTGCACAGTGAGGCCTGCCTCCTGCCGCTCCTGGGACTCTGATTTGTTACATGAGCAAGTATAGGCCAGCCAGCTGGGTGATGAGACACTCGTGGCCCAGTTTGACTGACAGTCATCCGGTTCCCAGAAGCAGAGCTGCCTACCCTACTGCACTGCAGGTGCACAGCCGAGCCCAGCCAAGAGCGGCAGCAGAACCACCAAGCTGAGCCCAGCCAAGAGCGGCAGCAGAACCATCCAGCTGAGCCCAGCACAACCCCCGGAACCTCAGCATCCTAAGTTGAGCAAATGGTGGTTGCTTTAAGTTTGGGGATTGTTTGTTATCTTTCAAACCTAACTGACACAGTTTCCTTCAGAATGCTTAGTTTCCAGATTACATTGTATAGAAAGACTTGTGCAGGTTTTCCTTTTTCTAAGTCCTAGAATCATCTGCCGTTCAATGATTTGGAAGAATTTACTACCAAATCAGCTAGGCTAGAAATTTTTGAGGAGAAGTAGGGTTTTTATTGGTTTCCTATAATTTTCTCAACACTACTGCCCTTGGTTATTAGTGTTTTCAATATTAGTAAAATTGGAGTATAAATAAAGTTTTAAATGTGATTTTAAAAACTGACACAAGTTAATAGTCTCCCTTATGCTTAATAGTTAAAAACATGAAAGGTAATTCAAAGAACCTAAGACCACTGTTATCACCATTATTTAACATATTTTTGTGGAAGTCCTAATTATTATAACTGGGAAGGTAAAATCAGAACTGTAACTACAGGAAATTAGGAGATAAAAATAAGGAGACAAAAACCGTCACCATCATTTGTAGAGCATACATGCATGTAATATATTTATAGATTACACACACACACACACACACATACACACACACTGAAATGTGTATGTTTTTTTATTTATGTATATTTTTTCACCTGAAGCCCAGGAATTAATTGAACATCCCCAGAAATAATAAGATAGCTTAGCCAGGTAGGTAGTTAAAAAGATAAATTCTGGGGCTGGCCCTGTGGCGTAGCAGGAAAAGCTGCCACTTGCAGTGCCAGCATCCCATATGGTGCATTTTGAGTCCCGGCTGCTCCACTCTGATCCAGCTCTCCGCTATGGCCTGGGAAAGCAGTGGAAGATGGCCCAAGTGCTTGGGCCCCTGCACCTGGGTGGGAGACCCAGAAGAAGCTGCTGCCTCCTGGCTTTGGATCGGCACAGTTCCAGCTGTTGCGGCCATTTGGGGAGTGAACCAGTGAATGGAAGACCTCTCTCTCTCTCTCTCTCTGCCTCTGCCTCTTTGTAATTCAGTATTTCAAATAAATAAATAAATCTTTTACAAATTTATTTTACTTATTTGAAAGACAGAGTTACAGAGAGAGGGAGAGACAGAGAGAGGTCTTCCATCCGATGGTTCACTTCCCAGATGGCCGCAATGGCTGGAGCTGCACCGATCTGAAGCCAGGAGCCAGGAGCTTCCTCTGGGTCTCCCATGCGGGTGCAGGGGCCCAAGGACTTGGGCCATCTTCTACTGCTTTGCCAGGCCATAGCAGAGAGCTGGATTGGAAGTGGAGCAGCTGGGACTAGAACCAGCACCCATATGGGATGCTGGCGCTTAAGGCCAGGGCTTTAACCCACTGCGCCACAGAGCCTGACCCAATAAATCTTTTTTTTTTTTTTTTTTGACAGGCAGAGTTAGAGAGAGAGAGACAGAGAGAAAGGTCTTCCTTTATCCATTGGTTCAGCCCCCAAGTGGCTGCTACAGCCGGCGTGCTGCGCCGATCTGAAGCCAGGAGCCAGGTGCTTCCTCCTGGTCTCCCATGCCGGTGCAGGGTCCAAGGACCTGGGCCATCCTCCACTGCACTTCCCGGGCCACAGCAGCAAGCTGGACTGGAAGAGGAGCAACCAGGACAGAATCCAGAGCCCCAACCGGGACTAGAACCCGGGGTGCCAGTGCCGCAGGCAGAGGATTAGCCTAGTGAGCCGCAGCGCTGGCCCCCAATAAATCTTTTAAAAATGCCTATTTAGCAAGCACTTGGGAGGCCCACATCCCATAGCAGAGTGCCTGGGATGGAGTCCCACCTCTGCTTCTGATCCAGCTCCCTGCCAATGCACCTGGGAGGCAGCAAGTGATGGCCCAAGTACTTGAATCCCTGCCACTATGTGGGAGACCCAGATGGAGTTCCTGACTCCTGGTTTTGGCTTGGCCCAGCCCTTGGTGTTGTGGGCAAACAGGGAGTGAACCAGTGGATGGAAGATCTCTTTCTCCCACACAGTCTGCCTTTTTAATGAGTAAAAATGAATGAGTTTTTAAAATAGGAAAAAGTATACCAACAACAGTTTGCAAAAAAAAAAAAAATTGGGGGGGGGGTGCGCAGCAGCACTGTGACGTAGCAGGTAAAGCCACGGCCTGCAGTGCCAGCATCCCGTTTGGGCATTGGTTCGAGTCCCGGCTGCCCCACTTCTGATCTGGCTCTCTGCTATGGCCTGGGAAAGCAGTAGAAGATGGCCTACGTCCTTGGGCCCCTGTACCTGCTTGGGAGACCTGGAAGAGGCTCCTGGCTCCTGACTTTGGATTGGCTCAGCTCTGGCCATTGTGGCCATTTTGGTGAGTGAACCAGCGGATGGAAGACCTCTCTCTCTCTCTCTGCCTCTTCCTCTGCCTCTCTAATTTTGGCTTTCAATTAAATAAATAAATAAATAAATGTGCATGCGCACCATCTATAATGCATTGACTGAAAGGAGAGATTACCAAGCTCTTGGATGGAAATAAATATATATCAAGTTCTTAGATTAAAAAAAAAAAACAGAGAAGTCAATGAAAAGGAATAAAAATGCCTCAGAAACAGCACCAACGTGGGGGCTGGGCCCCTCAGCCTCCGCTGCTGACTCTGGGGCCAGTGGGGACACTGATGGTGGAGCCTCCTGGACAGAGCACCTGAGCTCTCCATCCTTGCAGGGACTGCCCACAAGAGGGAGATGGATGCCAGGGAAAGAAACCAATGACAGTGACAGCGTCGGTGCAGCAGAAGCCACTGGCGCCCTGCCCAGCCCTGCCCACAGCCCCTGGGGTCTTGGCATTGTTGCAGCTCCGCTTCCAACCACACCCACCACGATGGCACCCATTGGCACAGGGCTCTTTGGGAGCAGGGCAGAAGTGCTGGGGTATTTGTGTCCCCTGCAGCAGCTCTCAACCCAGGATGGACAGAGCAGGTGTAGCAGGTGTAGGGCAGCAGCCTTGCCTCTCCAGTGAGGCGACTCCACCGCGTGGGGTGTCCTACACTGGCTCCCTGAGTGCCCTGGTGGGACTGTGCTCCAGGTGCCCGTGGTGGCCACCTCCTTGAGAAGGACCCCTTCTGGCCACCCCCTTCCTCCCTCCCCCGCCAGCCGATGTAGCCTCCCCAGAAAAGCCCTCCCACTTTAATCTATTCCAAAATGGTAGTAGATGTTAGGATGTGATAAGGGCTAGAGCTCAGGCAAGACAACAGCCCTTGTCTCTGGCCCACACCTGCTACCTTCCTCGTGTTTCCTGGCTCAGTGAGCAAATCTCCCTTCACCCAGAACCCAGGCCAGACTCTTAAGAAGGCATTTCCCATGCAGTGCCCCATGGCCACCCCCAATCCTCTGGTCCCAGCTGCTGTCACCTCCTACCTGGACGTCGGTCGCCCTGCCACGTCCACCCTTACCTGCCTGCAGGCGGCCACATGGGTCTTCGCTCTGCTTAAACCTCTTCAATGGTTTCCTCTGCTCTTGGAACATGGACCTGACTCTTTCCCAGGCTCCGCCCCTGCCCCCGCCCCAGCTCCGTCTCTGCCCTGCTGGCTCTCACTGCCCTCCACAGCCACGGGGGTCTCCCTGCGGTCCCAGGGCCTCACTGGGCTCCTTCCTTCCCTAGGCCTTTGTAAGCTTGGCACGCCCACCTGGAGCACTTCCTCTCCTCCATAGGAACTCACCCTCAGCTTGCACCTAGACACCTGGCCCCTAGGCCTGGGGCCGTCCCCTCTCTTTGCTCTCGTGCGTACCTGGGCCCTCCTGGTACGTGGCACAGTCACAACCCCAACATTACACCTATGATGTCTCTGCTCACGGGACTGACACTGGGCTGTGCCATCAGCAGCCTCACTGGGCCTCCTGGTTCCACAGATCTGACTTCAGATGCTGACTCTACCCTGCTGGGCCAGGTGCTTAGTCTCTTGGCATCTCCATTTCCTGCTAACAAAACAGGAATGCAGCAGCCACTCCACAGGGTGTTGTAAGGATTCCAGGACACAGTGGAGAGAGAGCCCAGCACAGCACTCAGCTCTGACGTGAGCTCAGAGCATGGCAGCCAGCTCTCTGCTTTGCAGATAGGAAAAGCGAGGCTCAGAGAGGTTAAGTAGTCAGCTCGAGGTCACACAGCTGGCGACTGCTTTGGCCAGGGAGCTGGTTCTGCTCTCTATTGCCCCCAGGAGGCCTTTGGGGCGGGGGGCAGACACATGGTGAGTGGGACAGGAAGCTCTGGCCTGGACTCCAGACCTGCAGAGCTGAGGGGCAGGATGGACAGAGATGCTCATTCACAGCTGGGGAAGCAGAGGTCCAGGACCAGGGGGTCCCTGGGGAACACAGCTGGCACTCAGGGGAGCTGGAGGGAACCTCAGCTGCCAGCCAGGGAGCTGAACCCGGGGAGGCCCTCTGCAGGAGCCGCTGGTCGCAGAGGCCAGGCCTGGGTCCAGACCTTCAAGGTCTGTCCTTGGCCCCAAGAGCACAGGCCCCCAGGGGCCGTCCCAGGAAGAGGTCCCGGCTCACCTGCTTCTGCTCCTCTCCCAAGCTGTCCCACATGGAGGCCACGATTTTGGACACATCCCCGAAGGTGGCGCTGGGGTTCTGCCCCTTGATGGCGGCCTGGGTGTCCCTGAAGAAGAGCGCGTAGGCTGACACGGGCTTCTGCGGCTCGTTCGGGTCCTTCTTCTTCTTCTTCTTGGGGTTCTTGGCCTTTTTCCCTGGGTCAGCGGAGGGTCTCTTCTCTCCTGAGAGCTGCCCAGGTGAGAGAGGGCAGAAAGCCACACAGCGTGGGTGTTTGGCCCAAGTGCCTGGGTTCGAATCCCGGCTCTGCTCCTGGCTCCAGCTTCCCGCTAATGCACACCCCGGGAGGCAGCAGGTAAACGCTAAGGTTCTTGAGTTCTTGCCACCAACATGGGAGACCTCCATGGACTTCTCGGTTCCTGGATGCAGTCTGCTCTGGCCTTGACTACTGAGGGCATTTGGGAATGAACCAGTGGAAAGAAGCTCTCTCTGTCTGTCTCAAATACTCCTACTGTTTACTACTGCTACTGCTGCTGTGGCCATTTGGAAAGTGAGCCAGAGGATGGAAGACCTCTTTCTGTGTCTCTCCCTCTCTCTGTGTAAATCAATAAATAAATCTTAAAAAAAAAAAAAAGAAAGAAAGAAAGAAAAGAAAACCAGGGAAGCCCCAGAGCCGGCTGTCTAGGGGGCCCTGGCCCAGGCTGAAGCTGAGCTGGACTTTTCCCGCAGCTCCTAGGACACACGGGCAATACCAGGCCACCGTGCGGTCCCAGACACAGGCACCCAGGCTGGGCTGTGGGGTCAGGCTCCATGCCCCAGAGTATGGACAGACGCCCATGCCCTGGGTCGGAGCCCTGGCTGCATGTGTAGCTCACGCGTGAGAACCAGCAGGGCTGTGGCGTTGACTTCACCACGGGAGGGAGAGGAGGCGTGAGCAGGATACTGAGTGGCAGGTGGACCTGGCGGATGCTCTGCAGGCAGCCAAGCCATCACCTCTGGGACGTTCCAGCGTCCTGCCGACCAGGACCCTTTGCCCTGGGGTCACTCTTCCCCAGCTGACACCTTCCTGGCTCCTCCAGGTGCCATGCCCCACCCCGCCTACCTTGAAGTGAGCTTCTGGCTCCTCCTCCTGGGTGGAACTGGAGGGCGAGGGCGTGGCTGACTTGCTCCCTGGGGGCGAGGGGGAGCTGTGGGCAATGCCGCTCCGGAGGCCCATCTGCGAGATGAGCTGGGACTGGCTGAGGGCAGTCATGTGGCTGGCCAGCACGGCAGGGCGGCCCAGCAGGGGCCCCGGCCGGCCCGCGTCGTAGGCCGCCACCTCCGAGTGCACCATCTCCTGGATCTGCAAGCGGAGCACAGGGCACTGGGTCATCACATGGTTCTACCCCTTCTTGACCCCTGCAGGATCAGTGCACCTGCAGGGGCGCTATGGTGACCACCTGCCTCTCCGTTTACGGTCACCTGGGAAGACAGTTGGCATCTCAGCCCGGGCCAGAGCTCAGGCCAGCTGCAAACGGCTCATTTGATTATACACAGCTTTGCCCCCGGAATGGGACGAATCGGTACTGATTTGCTAGGCAGCATACCAGCAATCAGCGCACACAGACTGTTTTGAATCCTGGTCCTGTCCCTAAACAGCCAGGTGACTTGGCCAAGTTACTTACCCTCGCTGTGTCTCATTTATTCATTCGTAAAATGTGGATATAATGTGGGGTTGGCCCTGAGGTGTACCAAGTGCAGCCTTTGCCTGCAGTGCCGGCATCCCATGTGGGCACCGGTTCCAGTCCTGGCTGCTCCACTTCTGATCCAGCTCCTTCCTAATGTGCCTGGGAAAGCAGTGGAAGATGACCCAAGTGCTTGGGCCCCTGCACCCACGTGGAAGACCTGGAAGAAGCTCCTGGCTCCTGGTTTCGGATTGGCCCAGCCCTGGCTGTTACGGCCATTTGGGGGGTGAACAAACCCCTCTCTCTCTCTGTCTCTCCCTCTCTCTCTAACTCTGCCTCCCAATAAATAAATAAATCTTTTAAAAAATTGGATGTAATCAACCCTACCTTCTAAGGCTGTTACAGATCAAATCTACCTGGCATTTGCTAAGCCCTATATTGAATAAGCTTTTCTTAAATACACTGAATAAATACAATTGATAAAGTTTAGCAATAATTTCCTTATTAGCTCTATTCCCTGTGAGTCTCTGAGTGGTTATTTCTGCACACACACAAGTGTTTCTCGTAGCAGACACACGTTGGGGATCGTGTGCACCTCTGACCTAGGCGTAATCTGTGTGCACACAGGTCAGCAAGGCACAGCAACTCGCAGACTCCTAATTTTTTTTATTTCCTCTGCGTCAGGGGTTATTTTCTATCATCTAATGCTACATGTCTGTGTTTTCACCCTTTTTCTTCATTAGGCAAGTTAATAGGTTTTCAATTTTTTAATTTTATTTTTATTTAATTTCATTTATTTGAATGGGGAGAGAGAGAGGGAGAGAGAGAGAGAAGTACTGGTTGTTTATTTTCCTGCTGCTGCTAATCTCTGGCAAAAAAAAAAAAAGTGATCGAAGAATGTAGAAGGTACTCTTTGCACCTTCTAGAATTCGCTAAGTTTTCTTCAGGACCCAATGATGATGACATTTTACAAAAATTCCACAGCGCTCACCTGCAAAGACCCGAAGGGACAGGGCTATGCCCCTCCTTACCTGCTGCCCCCTTAGTCTGACAGCACCTTGGCAGGCTTCCCGCAACTTTTTCTGCTTCTATCAAAATCTCCCTTTAACACATCCAGTTTTTGTTTTGGGAATCTGAAGTGGTTTTTATTGCGCACAAGAAAGACTGGAAATTGCATCTTCCTTCTGGATGGAACTTTTTATTATGATGAAGTATTCAGTCTCTTGGTCTCACTTCTGCTTTGACTTCAGCAGAGTCTGATGCAAACATGGCTGCCCTGGCCTGTGCGTGGGTTTGTTTGACTTTGCCTGACATGCCTTTGTTTCTGCAAAGCTTGCCCGTTATAACCTATCTCTTAGGTTTATTTGTTGGGGTTTTCTTTGTGCAAAGCCAGTGCTTATATTATGGTATAGGCAGACACAAAACCATCTGAAGCCCAGCACCTTTTGTTTTTGCAATATTTTCCATGTCTGCTAGGTTTATTTTCCTTTCTAGTTCTTGCAAATATTTTGGTAATTTAAATATGTACTATATGGTATATATTTAAATAATAAATGTATGTTCCATACATACACACTCACACATACATACATACACATCTAAGGAAATGGCCCATTTTATCTAGATTTTAACTGAGATAATATCACATTTTTAATCTACTATATGGCTTTTGTAGTTAAATCCTCATTCAAAATTTTAATTTTTTTCTTCTCAATAGCTTAGATTTTAACTGCTCATCAATTAAAAAAATTAACTTGACAACTTTGATCATTATTAACCGAATTATGCTTTCCTGTCTATTAAGGTAGAAGTCAGGTGTCACAAGTGGTTTTCTATCTAGCTTTTCCAAACTAAACAATTTATTTTCATATTTCCTTTATTAGTAACAGAGGCCTCCAGGGCAGGGGTTCAAGTGGGAGCCAGCTGGTCAGACAGGGGACAATTGGTGGTGTCTGAATATATTTGTGCTTCTCACAGCTGGGGTGCTATGGGCCTTCCACAGCACACGGGGCGGCTCCCTCCCCACCCACTGTCCCCAGATGTCAATCTGCTGTGACTGAGAGACCCTGCTCCACAACTCGGAGTTTTCCATTGAAAAGACTCTTAGCTGCATCATATAAACATTTTACCACTGAATGCGTGCCCTCCTTTTTCACCTACCGTTATCTGGAAGAGTGTTTTATTTCATGCGCCCTCTTGTTATTGTGGTCAGAGAACGTGACTCCTAGAATTTTACCTTTTTGGTCCATGCTGAGTTTTTCATTATGGCTCAGGACAGGATTGAGTCATATAAAATTTCCATGTACCTCTGAAATAGTGTTTCCTCTGGAACATCCAGATTTCTCTGCATGTCTATTTAATAAATTATTTTGACTACTTTAGCTGTGAAATCTCAAGAAAAATGAGTTAAGCCTGCCATTCCGATTGTGTTCCCATCAGTTTCTCTACGGGGTTTAAACGGGTTTTCTTCATCTATATTGATGTGAGGCTGTTCACCCCGTAAGTGCCCCAGACGCTTCCTCTCCACCGTGGCTGCTCCTTGTTCATAAAAAAATCAGCATCTTTGGCTGGATGGATGCTTCTGTCTCAAATTCTGCTGCAGCTGCTGTCATTATCACTTTATTTATTCCCCTGCTCTACTTTTGTCCTGTGTGCACCTTGTACCTAGCAGCTAAGTCTGACAGAGGCACAACTGAGCCCAGTGGGCAGAAAAATGACTGAAGCGCTACATTCCACCGCCCCACAGATAGTGCGCAGTTTGGCATTCCTTAGTGAATTTACGTCAGCATTCCTGAGTGCTACACGTGTATGATTGTTCTCTGCACTCTCCTTTGAACTGGCTGTAATTAACCTTACTTGCTCACTAACAAATGGATTAAAAACATTTTCGACATATTTTCATTTTACTGTTGTTATAAGAATCATGATGTTTGGAAAATTTTCATTGCAACAAAGATGATCATGTCAGCATTTTTTTTTTTCATTCCAGAAAAACTGGCAATCACCTAAATGCTCACCAATTTGGAAATGGCCAAAGTCCATGTCACAGTCACACAACGGAATTCTGACCTGGAACTCCATCTGCCATTGTGGGTGAACTTGGAAACAATAGCAAGTGAAAAGAGTTCCAGGAGAACATGTAGTCTAATACCCTATGTGCGTGTTTAAGGCACGCAACATTATGAAGCGCGTATGGGCATATAAGGAGGTAGTGAAGGTATACAGACACCTGCGGCAGGACAGTGATCATGGCCTTCTAAGGAAAGAGTGACACAAAAGGAGCTAAACTGAGATTCAAAGTGAAAAACAAAATCATCACGCACGTTCTTCAAGGCAGAGTCTAGACCACAGTCATGGTGGGCTCTGGGGAGGCTGGGACAGGGCACAGCTTGGGAGGGGGTGGCTAGGATGGCAGACAGGTGGCCCCCACATGACACATTTGGTTCAAGGCAAGTCTGGCCCCCTAACCTCCAGCCTGGGCTCCAAACTCATCCATTCAGTGGCCTCGGCAACGCCTTTCACGTGGTGAAGGCAGATCTTGAATTCTCCTGAGGTCTGGTCCCCCTGTAGTTTGACCAGAATAGTCGAGAAGGGGCCTGGCACCAAAATTCCCACAGTTGCCTGAGCCCCAGACCTGGGCGCAGCCTCTCTCTCCCTGTCCCTCACACCCCCTGCTCTGGCCCTGGATACCCACTGCTGGCCCCGCCTCCACCACAAATCCAAAATCTCCCTCCCACACTGCTGTCACTCTCTCTAAAATATGAAAATGAGGCCATGGGATGCCCCTACTTAAAAGTCTCCCCTGGGGCGGGTGCTGAGGCACAGTGGGTTAGGCTGCCGTTGGGGATACCTGCACCCCATATCAGAGTGGCTGGGTCTGGTTTCCTGGCTCCACTTCTGATCCCAACTAAGGGGCACCCTGGAAGGCAGCAGATGACGACAGAAGTGTGTGGGTCCCTGTCACCTGTGTGGCAGACACAGAGTGAGTTCCTGTCTCCTAGCTTTAGCCGGGCCTAGCCCTGGCTGTTGCAGGCATTTGGGGAGTGAGCCAACAGATGGGAGATCTATGTCTCTGTCTCTCTCTCTCTCCCCCAACAACGCTCTGCCTTTCAAATACATAAAGATAAATACAATTAAAACAAATTCTTCATCAACTTCCTAATCCTTTTAGAATAAAATTCTATGCAAATAATAATAGCATTTTTAACCTCAAAGTTTCTTTGAAAGAAAAAAACCTATACTATGCTATTTTACATATGGGCAATATATTTGCTTTTACTGATAGTTGGTAAGCTCTTTCTTTTAAATTTTTTTTTTTTTTTTTTTTTACTTACTTGAAAGGCAGTTGGAGGGAGGGAGAAAAGAGAGAGAGGGAATATCTTCCATCTAGTGGCTCACACCTCAAATGGCTTCAATGCCAGGGCTGAGCCAGGCTGAAGCCAGGAGCCTGGAGCTTCTTCTGGGTCTCCAACATGGGTGCAGGGGCCCAAGGACTTGGGCCATCCTCTGCTGCTTTCCCAGGCACATTACTAGGGAGCTGGATCAGAAGTGGAGCAGCCAGGTCTCAAACCAGTGCCCATATGGGATGCTGGCATTGCAGGCAGAGGCTTAACCTGCTCCACCACCACGCCAGCCCGATAGGCTCTTTCCCACCTCCCAATTTCTACTTCTATTCACTTGATTATTGCCTTTCCTCTGAACTTCCCGTTGCACACATGTGGATCATCAGGATCTTTTCTCTTTGCAGCCCTTCCCAGAGCTCCCCAGGGACAAGTGGCTTCTCTCTGTATCAGGCCCTTCCCTCTATGTCGCCATCCTTCGAGGCCTACCCGAAATGCCACCTCCTCAGGGCAGCCTTCCTTGCCTGCATCTCCTCCTCCATGCTGGATCCCCACCTGGCACAGAGCGCTCCCTGGCGTGCTGGACACTCCTGCTCATGAGCAGGGAGACACAAGTCTGGTGGAGGTCCTGGCACCCGGGAGGGGTCTGGGACCAAAGGAGGCGTGCCTGTTGCTCCCTGCGTGGAAGCAGACAGCCACGGTCAGGAGCCACGGTTGCAGCACTCCGGGAAGGCGAGGCAGGGGCGCGAGGCACGCGGTGGCGGTGTGAACGGAGTGAATGTACTGGGTCCTTAGAGGGTCTCAGTGCGGGGAAACACAAAGGCCTCGTGACCAAAGCCTCATCCACCTCTGTGGATACCGGCCCCGTGCCGGGCATGCAGCCTGGGGACAGAGCAAAAAACCCACAGCTGCCCTTCGCACCTCCTGCCCATTCCCAGAACTCCCTGGGAGGCGGGCCCAGCTGTCACTCAGTGCACGCGGCCTCCCTCTGCCCAGGGACTCCGAGCAGCGTTTCTGGCGGCCACAGCAGCTCTGCTCCACTGCGGTCTCTCCTCTCGGCCTCTGCCTCAGCTCGGAGGGTGCGAAAGCCTCGCCTCCATTTCCAGGCCCATCAGACCCCAAAGGAGCAGTAGCGACTCACCGGCCGGCACAGCAGCACCCCCCCCCCCCCCGGCAGTCTGAGAAGTAACGAGGGCCAGGATGCTGAGACACTCAGGGTCATGGCGAGGTGGGGCTCACCTGCGCCAGACCCGGGGCTAGGAGCTTCAGGGGGCAGATCTTCGATAGGCGCACTGCCAGCATTCTCCACGGTACTCCAGCGCCCTGCCACTCAGAGAGGGTCAGCCAGGATCCCGCCGGTCTGCTCAGCCTGGGGCTTCTCGCTGCACCCGTGCAGGCCTTGCGGGCTCTCCCACGGGTGAAGCTGCCCGGGCCTCTGATCCTCCGAGGGTCCAACCACAAGACACTTGCGACAGAGCCAGGCACAGAGTAGGCGTGCGATAGCAACTCGCCTTCCCGGATCCTCTTGGGAACTTGCTCAAGGTGAGAGCCTGAGCCAGTCCTCGGCTGGCTGAAATACGAAAGCGGAGGGTGGCTGGGAGGGAGGCTCTGTGACACAAACACAGCCACACAAGGCGTGGCCCGGGCTGACACTTTTTCACAGAGAGTTGTCACTCCTTAGCTCTGCTGTAAGGGATCAGAGACAAAGTGTCGGATGCTGTGTGGGCCCGATGGCCTCTGGTGGTGGCGCGACTCACTCTGCCGCTGGAGCACAAAAGCAGTCACAGGCAATAAGGCAAATGACTGACTGTGGCTTGTTCCAATAAAACTTTATTTGCAAAACAGGGGGCAGACATTTGGCCCGTGGCGCGGACGGCTGAGCCCAGTGTTAGTGGAATAGTTTTAACGGTGTAGACGCACTACCCTTTATCTGGCTGTTACCACCCGCCAGGCTCTGACCTCAGGACCACGGCTAATTCTGTCACGGGAGGAAGCCATGTCTATCGTTGGCACTTTACAGATGAGACGCTAAGGTGCAGATAGAGAAGTCGCGCGCCCGGGGTCACTCAGCTGGGGTTCACACCGAGGTCTGTGTGGGGTCCCAGGCCTGTGTGCTCAGCTGCACCCCATCATCCCACCCGAAGGCCCAGCACGGCCCCAGCAAACGCCTACCTGGGTGCCCTCCCTGGGCTAAGGCCTGCCCTGGTCACCATGCATTCTAGGGGAAATACTGTGGTGTGCCACTGCGCCCCCTGCAGGACCATGGCCCTCACTACCATGGCTGCTGGGCCTGCAGGCTCTGAGCAGCTCACAGCTGCGTCCCTGTCCGGGCTGGATGGCCTGAACAAACTGACGTGGGGTTCAAAGTCCCAGCCCCCTTGACTCAGTTTGTGACGTGTCAGAAGGAGCATCCTGGTTCCAGAGCTCCCTGTGAGGCAGCCTGGGGCCTCTGGAGCAGTATGTATTGTTTATTTATTCATCCACTTATTTGATTCATGCATTTATTTGAAAGGGAGGGAGAGAGAGACAGAGAGACAGGGGTGGTGGGGGAGAGAGAGAGGGAGGGAGGGAGAGAGAATCTTCATCTACTGGTAGAAGATGGCCCCAAATATCTCAATTGCCACTGCTTGGCCAGGCCAAAATCAGGAGCCAGGAACTCAACCCAGGTCTCCCAGGTGGGTGGCAGGGACCCAAGGACTTGAGCCATCACATGCTGCCTCCCAGGATGTGTGCCAGCAGGAAGATGGAATTGGAAGGCAGAGTCAGGACTTGAATCCAGAGGTTCTGATATGGGAAATGGGAGTCTTTTCTTTCTTCTTCTTCTTTTTTTTTTTTTTTTTTTTTTTTAAGATTTATATATTTGAAAAGTAAAGTTACAGAGCTGGGGGTGGGGGGAAAGGGAAGGAGGAGACACAGAGATGGAGTCCTAACTACTAGGCCAAACACATACTTTAATACATGTTAGGCTGGCACTGTGGCACAGCGGATTAACAGCCTGGCCTGAAGCGCCGGTATCCCATAGGGGCACCAGTTCGACTCCCAGCTGCTCCACTTCTGATCCAGCTCTCTGCTATGGCCTGGCAAAGCAGTAGAAGATGGCCCAAGCCCTTGGGCCCCTATACCTACATGGGAGACCTGGAGGAAGTTCCTGGCTCCTGGCTTCGGATTGGCACAGCTCTGGCCATTGCGGCCATCTGGGGAGTGAACCAGTGGATGGAAGACCTCTCTCTCTGTCTCTAAATCTTTCTGTAACTCTGTCTTTCAAATAAATAAAATAAACCTTAAAAAAAATACATGTTGGTTCACATTCTCTCTGTGTCCAGTCTTGCTTCTTCCTTCCTCACAGGTGACATTCCTGAGGGCATCCCACAAAACCTGCTGACCACAGCCCCCCTCCCAGTCTGTCTGCAGGGAACCTGAGTAGTGACAGCCCTGTTGCTGGCCCCTGTCACCTCCCCCGTACCCCCCCAAGTACAGCTGAGCTCTTTGCAGCTCCCAGCCCTGCTGAGAGCGCCAAGGGCCAGCCTCTCCCTGATGCTCGCCTGTGCCTCCCTGCAGCCCTCCGGCAACCTTCCTGAGCATGCCCAGTGTGACTGAACACAGCCGTCCCTGCAAGAGGCCTGCGTGGTGGGGACACAGTGGTGAGACCTGTAGCTCCGTCCCCAGCCAGTCGGTAGAGAAGAAGGCTACTGGGAGGAAGCAGAGTGAGACTGAGCCTTGCATCTGGCCAGTTTGCTGGCAGGGAGGGGAGGACGTCAGAGAAGACGGAACGGTCTGTGCAGGCCTTGGAGCTGCATCCAGGGCAGCTTTACCGAGGCTTTCAAGGTCAAGGTCAGCAGGGACAGACAGCGCCTGGCCCGGTGCCCAGTTGGGAAGCTTTGGCCAGGCCAGTGGAGGAGCCATCAAAGCCACACCAGGAGAGAGACGTGTTCAAGGTTGCCCTCTGGCCAGGCCAGTGCGGGAGCCATCAAAGCCACACCAGGAGAGAGACGTGTTCAAGGTTGCCCTCTGGCCAGGCCAGTGCGGGAGCCATCAAAGCCACACCAGGAGAGAGACGTGTTCAAGGTTGCCCTCTGGCCAGGCCAGTGCGGGAGCCATCAAAGCCACACCAGGAGAGAGACGTGTTCAAGGTTGCCCTCTGGCCAGGCCAGTGTGGGAGCCATCAAAGCCACACCAGGAGAGAGATGTGTTCAAGGTTGCCCTCTAGCCAGGCCAGTGGGGGAGCCATCAAAGCCACACAGGAGAGAGACGTTTTCAAGGTTGCCCTTTGGCCAGGCCAGTTTGACTGCATGTGGATAATGCTGTCAGGACAGGAGGCCACTCTACCTGTCCAGGGGAGGGGATGGTGGTGTTGACCATGGCAATGGCCAAGGCCAATGGGGGTCTAAGAGGCACTGAGGAAGATTAGCGGATGATTGAGTGGGATGTAGGGGATGAGTAGTAGCCAGCAGTCGAGCACAATTCTTGGATGCACGGTGACACAGAGTGGACATTGCAGTTGTCTGAGGCAGAGACGTAGGAGGAGGACAGGACGGGGGAGGGAGAAGGCAGTGAGCACAGGCAGAGGGGAGTGCACAGAGGGTCTGTGGAAGTTACCAGGTTCACAGGAGCTGAGGATTAGGTGTGGACATATGGGGGACATTATTTGGCCTACAATACTTGCATCACTGAAGGGAGAGGTCAGTGTCAAAGCTCCCTCACCCAGTTCCGGAGTGCGAAGAAGACTCACACGCCTGAGGTCCAGCCAGGAGTCGGGATTTAGCAGAGCAGCCTGGACCGGAGACAGAGACCTGGACGTTGATCACTGTCCTCTGACCCTGGGCATCCACCGCTGCCTCCATCCTCATCCTCCTGCCCTCTACTGGGCCTCTGCCAATGTGACCATTTCACTCCTTCAGTCCTCCAGGGTCCAAGCCTACTCCTGTCACTCATTCATTCACTCATTCATTCATTCATCAAACGTTCCCAGAGGCTGAGACCCTGGGTCAGATGCAGAAGACAAACAGCAGACTAACAACACCTCATCTAGAGAGCACGGTCTGAGGGGAAGAGGCAGAGGTGCACCTGCAATTTTAACAGCATCCCAAGTATGCCTTTTGTCCTGTGTGTGTTGGGGGGGGGTGCCAGAGAAGATGCCCCTCTAGTGTCTAAAGAGCCAGAAAGCCTTTCCACAGGAAGGCTGAGCTGACTGTGGAAGGGGAAGTTTGTGGAAGACAAGGAGGGTGTGGAACAGGAACCGCATATGCAAAGGCACTGAGGCAAGCAGCAGCTTGATGAGCTTTGCAAGCTGACCACAGCCTGGCAGAGCTGGAGTGTCAGGAAAAGTGGGAGATGAGGACGGAGCAGTATCCAGGGGTCAGGACTTGGTGGAGCAACTGTGCCTGCAGGTTCTAAGGGGATGCAATGGGCAATGAGCCTGTGCCCTGACTGCTGGCAGGAAGTCCTACCCTCTGCAGCAAATCCACCTCCCTAGAGAGTTGCCACAGTGCTATTGCTGCTGGAACAAGTGGCCACAAACCTAGCGTCTTACAATAACACAAACTCCTTCTGCTAAGGTTCCAGAGGCTGGATGCTCCAAATCATTCTCACAGGACAAAGGTCAAGGTGTGGGCACGGCTGGCTCCCTCTGGAGGCTCCTGCGGGATCAGTTTCCTTTCTTTTCTCGGGGTGGACACTGTCCTCGTCCCTTGGCACATGATCTTGCTTCCCATGGACTTTTCTCTCATTCTGCTTCCACGGTCCCGATGGTCCCTCTGTGTGTTAGACATTCCCGCCTCTTTCTTATAAGGACTCTTGTCATGACAACATTGGGCCCGCACAACCCAGGAAAATCTTCCCATTTCATGATCTTTATCTTAACCAGATCTACAAAGTCCCTGCTGCCACATAAGGGGACAAACACTCACAGGTTCCAGGACCAGACTAGGACGTCTTGGGAGGAAATTATTTAGCCTATTCCTCCCCAGAGTAGATGACGTGAGAAGTCACTCCCAAAGCCTCACCCTGCCAGTGTCCCCAGGGGCACGCTGCCCTCTGAAACAGCCTCAGGTTTTAAGGGTCAAATATTTGAAAAGTATCTCCCTTTAGGAAAAACAAATGCAGCACACAAGAGAAGAAAAGCAAGCCGACAGCAGGCCGTCCCCTGTGCCCGGCCCTCGCTGGGAGCCTCTTCGGAAAGCATCTCTAATAAACTTTCATGCTTGGCGGGAGATCCTTTGCACGCTGACAAATTCCTCCTGAAATTTAGATGTCTTGTTCAGAGTAATAGCTTTAGCGCACAGGTGCCCAGCTGATGTTGTACAATCAGCGAGCATTTAATTGAAACAAACGACTGTAATAATAGTACATTATCCCTGCAGGCCGAGCGCCACCACAGTTTTAATTATTAACAGTCAGACTAATTTATCCATACAGCAACAGCCCCTTTCCTGGTTAAACGGATGATCCTGTTATGAATATGAAGTCACCAGCAGGGAAGCACGTGAATGGAAAGCAATTTGTCCCCTCCGGGGCCAGTTTTGTCTTTGAAGAAAGGTTTGTAAACATGGTGGGCTGGTGGGTGGGCAAACTGCCAAGCTACCAACCCATGGGGTCTGGGACTGCCCAGCTGCAGGTGTCAGATTTCTGTTCCAGTTAGGAGGGAGGTTGCCATCCTCCTGCTTCAAACAGCCAGGATGCAGGATGCTGGAGCTCTGCTCCAGAGCCTACACTGGTTCCCCATTTCATTCCAAGTCAAAGCCAGAGTCCTCACTGAGCCCCTGTGACAATGACCCCCCAACCCACCCTCCTCCCACCTCTTCCCTCACCTCTCCAGCACACTCACCCTTGATCTTCTTCAAAGGGCCCTTGACGGAGCAAAAATTTAGGTCTCAGGACCATTCTGGCTCCTTGCGTGAGATCGGGCCAGCTCCATCCCATGCCCGTATTCTTCTCTACCCTACCCCTGCTCATTGAGTTTGAAAAGCCCTAGAAAAGCTAGCTCAGCTCTGCCCCAGGCCCCATGGCTCTTACCTGGCTTATGCTATTTAAACCCAGCCTGGAACTACATTCTCGCTCTCTGCCACGTGCTCGCTCTGTGTGTACACCGGCAGTTAGCCACCTCTGTGAACTTATTTTCCCTTGAATCAATTCATTTTGGCTGTGAGTTTGTATCCTGTCTCCTCTCTGTTCTGCCCATCTGTCCTTACAGCCCTGATCTAGCTCCCTGTGTGTGGGCTCCTCAGGTGGTGTATGGTGGTATTTACAGACACTTTTATTGTTACAGTGAGAGGGTGCTGCCAGCATGCAGGGTGCCAACGCCAGGAAGCTGCTACTCATGGGACACGGACACAACAGAGGATGATCTGGCTCCAAGTGCCCACAGTGCCGAGGCTGGAAAGCCCTAAGTTAAGCTGTATGGAATGTTCTTCCCCTCTCCTTGGGGTCTGCCCCCAGCCCACTCTCCCACTTCCCATAGGATGGTTCAAGTCAGTCTCTGGCCATGCTCCCTAACACTGGCTCCTGCTCTCCTCTCCACCACTGAAGAAGTCCCAGACCCTTCAAACTGAGGTTCCTGTTCTTTTCCCACAAAGCACTGGATGCCAGCTAACAGGCTGTACAACTTACTTACTAGTTTAATGTTTGTTATCTTGTGCCCCATGCTAGGATGTAAATTCTGCCCCGGGAAAGATCTTTGTTCAGCACCTAGGACAGCGCCCGATGCGTCCCAGGGATGGGAGGAGCGTTCACTACAGGAATTATCCTCCCAGGCTCCTCCTCCCTTCCCTTCCCCTCCCCTCCCATGTCCACTGGCCTCCTTTCCTGGTTAAACGGCAGGGCACCTGCCACCTCCTTGTGATCTCCCCAACCCACCCCTTCTGGTCAAGCTTCAGGGCCCCTTTCTTTTTCCTGGACAAGGAAATGTCTCTCCATGGGCCACTCAGGTCTTTCCCAGCAAGCATTTTTGGGCAAGTCCTCCAATCTTGTTCTAGGAGGGCAGAAACCAAAGCCTGTGAACTGCTCCCAGGGCCCCTAGCATTGACAACTCATGAGTCACAGGCCCTGGGACACCAAGAAGGCAGGCCATTCAGAAAGGGCCCTCGAGTCCAGCAGGACAGATGGGTAAGTGAGTTGGTCAGGACAATACAGTAAAACACATGCCACTGAAGCACTGGCCCACTCATACAACGCAGGGTGCTCCTGTGATACAAAGGCAGGGAATCCCATTCGGGCAGGCATGATGCTTCCAGCACAGTCACTCTGAGCTACCCAGGACCAACTGCTGGTGGCACAGGGTATGGATACCGGGACTGGGCCAGCAGTGAGGAAAGAGCATTATTCCCACACTTGCTGGGCCATGCCTTCCTGGAATTCCATTGGGCCACATGTCCCAGTGCGAACAGGCAGACCCAGCTTCTCCCCAGCCCTTATCTCCATAACCCAGCAGCAGGAGGGGTCCATACACCTCCTCCCACAAGCTGCCTTCTGGGTTCTGTTTTTTTTTTTTTTTTTTTTGTAAGAATAGAACAAGTGTTTTTAAATTGTGCCCATAGATGCATGAGGACTGTTGTTTTCTCTTAGTGCTCTGGTTACAAAGTTGCATAGACCTCCAGGGGTTTGCTCCAGCTCTACCTCCCCCATAAACTCTGCCAGTTTTAGGAGCTGGAAGGTTTTTCAGGGTTGCACCTGTCACGTGTTAGCAGACAGCCTGCATTTATGAAGCATCTGCTGCATGCCAGGCACTGTACTCGGCCTGGGGGACGCTCGGTGACCAGTGCTGGTGATCCCTGCCCTGTGGAGCTAGTCCCTCACCCCAGTCACTGTTCTGTATAGTTGTGGTGGTGACAGGAGTGGAAAGACAAGGCACAGGCCATGGGGAGGCTATCAGGCAGGGCCAGGAGCAGACTGGGAGATCAGGAAAGGCCCAGTGCTGTGGCAGTGGGGGATGGTGAGGGGGAGGGGTGAAGAGGTCTGGGAGGAGCTTGGGAGAGCAGGCAGGGGCAGGCTGCTGCGATGCCAGGTGAAGCCGGTGGTCACTGGGAACCCGGAAGGTCTTAGGCAGAGCAGTGTATTTCACAAAGGCCAGCTTGGCTGCCAAGGGCAGGTGGCAGCTTCTGGGTGAGATGTGACGTAGCTGCTCTCTGCGTTGCAGGTGGATAGAAAGTAAGAGAAGTGTCTTGGTCCATTTTCTGCTATTGCAACAGAGCTCCACAGACTGGATAATTTACAATGGACAGAAATGGCTTTGGCTCAGGGTTTTAGGGGCTGGGACGTTCAGTGTCTGGGGCAGAGGGTACCGTGTCATCCCCATGGGAAAGGGCCAGAGAGGGTGAGGGCAAGAGAGCAAGAGGGGCCAAACTCGCTTTTGCAACACCTGCTCTCTCAGTGACAAAGCTGTTCCCGCAATGACAACGTTGATCCCAATGAATTCTGATCACCTCTTGTGAGGCCCTGCGGTCCACACTGCAGCGCTGGGGGCTGAGTTTTCAACACGAGGACTTTGGGGAACCCACTCGAACAGCAGCAAGATGGGCACGGGAGGTGCTTGGGGACAAAATGCAGGACATGGAACTGCTCCTAGCAGCTGGTCAAGAAGGCGTTCACAGGCTGGCCACGTGGGAGACGCGATGTGTCTGCCCAGGGGGGGAGTAGTGGTCGGTCTGGTGCAAAATCCTAGTGGGGTCTCCAGGCGGACACAGGTTGATCCCATTGTCTATTGCTTGAGACAGTGGACTAAGCAGTAGAAACTGGCTTGGGCTTCCAGAGCGGTACTCAGCCATAAAGGAGGGGGACCCAGAGAGAGAGAGAGAGAGAGAGAGAGAGAGAGAGAGAGGAAGGGAGAGAGAGAGAGAGAGAGAGGGAGAGAGAGAGGGAGAGACCGTGAAGGGGTGGGCTGAGCAGTGCAGGACATCAGGAGGGTGTCCCGTGGAGGGAGCAGAGAAAGCAATGATGTTCACGAAGAAGCGACCGGCCAGCTGGTCCCACAGTCAGTCAGCTATGATGGATCTGGCAATGTGGAAGCCACCAGTGGCCCTCAGCAGAGAAGCTTCATATCATGGGGCTGCCCCAGAGGCCAAGAGTCAAAGCACAGCTTTGACCTCTGCTGGCCCGGCTCCTTCCACTGGGGACCCAGTTTCCTTCCCTCAATCACTTTTCGAGACTCAGCTTAAATGCCTCTGCCTCCAGGTGGCCTTCCTGGCTCTCCCACATAAGTTGGGGTCCCTGGTGATGCCCTCTCATAGCGCCCTGCTAGTTCTCCCATGGGACTTGTCCCAGTTGCAATTGTAGCTGAGTGTGTATTTGGTTCTGGCTGTGTGCTCCATCCATGGAGGCAGGGACCCTGGCTGGTCTGCTCTGGGCCATTTTCTGGAGCCTGGCTCCAGGCCTGACATACAGCAAGCACTCAGTAAAGGTTGAGGAACGAGCCCCATGGTGGGCCCCACAGTGTCGGCCTCCTCAAGCCCCTAAGAAGGACCCGTCTCCTCTGTTCTTTCTCTCCCTCCAAACACTCAAGGCCATGGCCAGGCCCTGCCTCCCCCAAGCCCCTCCTCGTCCTGCCCCCTTTTACACTGAAGGTTCCTGCCTCCTCACCTTTGCTTGGACAGCTCCTTCTGCCCAAGTGGTGCCTCACCTGGCCCCAGAACCCGGCTCTACACAGCGGATCCTGGAGTGCCCGTGGAATCTGTATGATTCCCCCAGGCTTTCTCAACCAAGGGGCAGAGATGGAGTCAGATCTGCACTCCGAAAGCTCCCACTGTGCTCCATGGAGATGAAAGGGAGTGGGAGACACAGGCGCAGGGAGACCAGGTCAGAGGCTCCTGCACCTGCCCAGGCCATGGTGGAAGATGCCTGAGCCAGGATGGGGCAATGGAGAGGATAGGATTCAGGAAGCAGAGGCTGGAAAGCCTAGTGGTGGGCGCAGGTGGGCTCAGTGTGGCTCTGAGATTCTCCCCAGGTGGTGGGCCCCACCCCAGGCCCCTACCATGAGAGGGAAACATAGGAAGGGCAAGGGTGACCCCCACCCACTCCATTACACTGCACATTCTCCATTCTGTGTCAGCACCTGTGCTAATTAAAACCATCTTTCCCAGAGATGTATTACAGGCCATTCCAGGCTAATTATAAATTCCCTGTCACTGATCCTGAGCAGTTTGCTAATGCAAGTGTTGAAATCTCTTTGGCCACCCTCACGTAAATTATTCATCAGGCCCCGCAACAGTTGTAAACTGTAATTTAAACCGTCAGCTCATGAATATTCAATTAACACAACAAACACTGGCGTGTTTTTACTGCCTTGCCGCACGATATTTTGTATCCTCACCCGTGTTTACATGTTTTTATGAACTCTCCAGGAATGCGCTGCCTGTTGCCGTCCCTGGTTAAGCGGAGATTGAAATGCCGGGGAGCGGAGGAGGCAGCAGGCACAGCCGCCAGCATCCTTCCTCGAGAGAGCTGTGGATGCTCAGGCTGCAGGGGTGCAGGGCTGAGAGGGTAAGGACTGACCTTGAGGCCACACAGCAGATCCAAGGCCCAGACGGGGCTTAGAGTCTGGGGGGAAGTGCCCACTGCCTAATCTGCTGCAACTTAGTTGGCAAAAGAGGCGTGGGAGGAGATCCGGCCTCCGAGACAAGGTCAGGGAGGCAGAGGCTGCCAGGCAGGCCCTGCTGTCCAGCCTCTACGGGCAACACCAGAGGCTGCCAGATCCAGCACAGCTGATCCAGGCCATGGCTGGCTCCACCTGTACAGGTCAGATTCCCGCCTGCCCCGCTGGGGTCCGAGAGAGGAATGGGTGTTCTCTCTCCTCCCATGAGCGCTAGGGCTCCCAATCCACGAGCCATTTTGAAGTTGCCACAAATGGCTCTGCGGCCGCCCAGACACCCCACTGTGGGCAGGTGCTGTGCTGACCCTGTTGATTACAGATGAGAAGTTGAGGCTCAGAGGGCTGGGATGCTCACCCCAGGAAGGGGGCGGGGCTTGAGCGGGGTCTGCTAAGCCCACCAGGGTCTTGCCTCTCCTCACTGCAGCAAATTGTCCCCGGCTGAGGGGAGAGGCTGGGGCTCAGCTTGGGGCTGGGTGGGGACTGTAACACAGTCCTCCCAAGGATCCAGAAAGGGGACGTTGGGGAACAACATTTTTCAATCATCAGAGCAGTTTTAAAAGCGTCAGACCTACAAGGTTTAGTGCCAACATGACAGGGAGAAGCCTGGCATCTTTGGCACTGTTAGTGTTTGTGGGGGGGGGGAGGGCAGTTGGTGCACCTGCTCACTGGACAGTGACACTGGACAGATGCACCTGGCTTGAACACTCCCCCAGAGCTTCCTGTATGCCCCATACCCTCCAGTTGCCTCATCCATACCTAGGTTAACAAGGCCTTGCTGTTACAGGTGTGTGAGAACAAAGCCACACAGAGGAAACACCTTGTGCACCACACACCTTATGCACAGTCCCTGGCAAAGGACAAGCACGCCCCCAATGTGCTACAGCCATCGTGACTGTCACTATTGATCTTTCTCAGCAAAGTCACTTGGCCACACTCTTCAACACCAGATGCTTCTAGGCCACACACTAACATAGAGCTCCCTCACGGGGAGAAAGAGGAGGCAGGGATGACCCCAGGTTTTGTGATCTGAGCACCTGAGAGCCTGCAGCTGCCGTTTATTGAGACAGGGAGTGGGGGTAGTGGAGAAGCAGGAGAAGGGGGAGGATCAGGACCTTGGTTTTACACAGGTAGAATTAGACATCAGGGAAGATATTCAAGGCTGGAGATAAAAAATTGGACTTCCTGCTGGGCATGGTGGCTCAGCAGATTAAGCCACTGCTTGTGACACCAGCATCCCATGTTGGGGAAGCTCCATGACTCAGTTTCCAATCCAGCTTCCTGCTAATGCTCCTGACCCAAGTACTTGGGCCCCTGCCACCCACGTGGAAGACCCAGTTCCTGGCTGCTGCATTCGGCCTCCTGGTTTAGCTCTGGCTATTAGAGCTATTACAGGCATTTAGGTGTGAACCAGTGGATGGAAGAGTCTCTCTCTCTCTCTCTCTCTCACACACACACACACACACACATACTCTGCCTTTAAAATAAATAATCTTTAAGACAAAATTTGGATGTGATCAGCACGTAGACGGTATTCAAAATCACAAAACGAGGTGGGATCCTTGCACATGTGGGTACAGATAAGAAAGAGGAGAGGAGCAAGGACTGCGCGTTGGGCCTTTCAGGGAACCTAGAGGGCTCAGCCAGGGATGGAGAAAACCAGGAGCGTGTGGCCTGGCAGCCAAGCGCAGGAAGCGCTCGCACAGTAGTTAAGCTAAAAACTTGAGAAACTAACTGTGGCACGGTCGATGGCTGGGTGAGCGAGACGAGGATGGAGAACCAACCATGAATTTAGCAACACAGAGGTCACTGGAAACCATGCAGAAGGCAGTGCCGTGGAGGGGTTGGAAAGGAAGCTGAGATGTGGGGAGAGAGAAATCAGTGATTCCAAGGAGTCTTGCAGTTCCGTGGAAGATAAATACATAAAGCTACAAATGTGAAAAGATAAATCCACACAAATTGTCGCGCAGGGTGCCTCAACCTTGGTGCTAATGATGTTTGGGGCTGCCCTGTGCAGGGCAGGATGCCTAGCCGTCATCCCTGGCCTCTCCCCACTCCAGCTGTGACCACCAGACACTGACGAATGTTCCCTTGGGGCAGCAAACCTCCCCGTGAAACAGCACAGATGTAGCAGGAGCTCATAGGGCCTTGTCCAGGCAGCCTGCACTGGGCGCTAGCTCAGCCCCCTACCTCCTGGTGGTGTGGTTGGAGAAGGTTCCCAGCTGTCCCCTTCCAGAGGACAGCCCTTGGCCAGCAGGTGCCACTGCCCCAGGAGGCTCCTCAACCCTCCGCCCTCTGGCCCCTGGCTGATGGGCAGGGAATACAGAAGGTCAGCCCTCGCCAGCCCTCGGCCCTAGGGGGACCCGCTCTGCAGTGTGATTCATGTTCAAGGGCACCCGTGGGTCAGGGTGAGGCTCACCTCCAGACAAAGGCGACTCCTTCATCCCCTAACACAGTTCTCTCACTCCCTCTCCTGAGACCCCGCTCTCAGAAAGGCACTTTTCCAGCTCCTAAGGGACACATCCCAAGACAGTGTGCACCAGGAAATCAGGGAGAGCCTCTACGTCCATCAGCAGAAGGTGGCTGTGGTACCAGTGTGTCTCCCAAGCTGTGCTGAGGGTGTGTGGCACCTTTAAGAGGTGGGTCTGCGGAGAGGCCCTCGGACGGACTGTGGGGCCCCAGGTGCTCGATGGCTTTCTTTCTTTTTATAAGCATTCTGAAAAAGATTTAGTTATTTATTTATTTGAAAGGCAGAGTTAGAGAGAGAGAGAGAGAGAGTCTTCCATCCACTGGTTCACTCCCCAAATGGCCACAACAGCTGGAGATGGGTCAGTCTGAAGCCAGGAGCCAGAACTTCTTCTAGGTCTCCCACAGGGATGGCAGGGGCCCAAGGACTCAGGCCATCTCCTGCTGCGTTCCCAGGTACATTAGCAGAGACCTGGATCAGAAGTGGCACAGTCTGGACTCAAAACCAACATCTATATGGGATGCTGGCGCTGCAGGCAGCAGCTTAACCCGCTGTGCCAAGTGCTGGCCCCTCGATGGCTTTCTGTTTTCCAATGTGACCTCTCTGTCGCACCTGCTCCTCCTGTGACACCATCCACCATGAGGCTCTCACTAGAGCTGGACCAAGGGTCACCCAATCTTGGATTTTGGCCTTGAAAACTGTGAGGTCATCAGCTGCTTCACTTGATAAACTAGCCTGCTGCGAGTCATCCTTTATAGTAAAAAAAACTGGACCAAGTCAGGGTGAGGTTCACAACGGGGCAGCCACACAATGGGAGGCTGCACAGCCCCTATAAGGGAGAGCACGCCCTAAAATGATGGATACGGGAATGTGCCTACTGCACACTGTGCAGGAAACCGGCAAGTCACAGACCGACTCCTACAGAGCTGGCCACAGCACCTGAACAAGCACCACGTGACCGTCCCACCTGCGTGAAGCGTGTGTGTGTAACATACATGGAATTGACTGAAACGATATTTAGCAAATGGTTAGGTTAATAATGGCTACCTGTGGATGCTACAATGTTAATGATTTTCATTTCTTCTTTCTATTTGTCTATGTTTAATTTTATGAAATCCACAAGGCTTTGGGGAGAAAGAAGTAAAAGATGTAAGAACACTTCATTTCAAAATTTATAGGACACAGCCAAAGCCATAGTAAGAAAAACTGCGGTCATGAATTTTTTTATTGTTAAACAATAAACAGTAAAAGTAAATGAACTAAAGAATTGAAAATGAAAAATTTAAACATCTACACAAAGAAAGAGGAAGGGACTCACAGACATAACAGGGGAAATGAATAAATTAAGAAAAAGGAAATAGAATTGAAACATAACTCGAATGGTTACTTATGAATAAAATAAAGTAGGTAAACCAATAATATAGACAAACCTCCAGTGGAGGATGAGCAGGAAAAAAGAGAAAAATACCCACAACTACACAAATTTAGGAATATGAATGGGGTATAATTACAGGTGCACAGGCTATAAAACTGATAAGCTAATATCATCTACAATTCAATGGTAACAATTGTACAGACCTCAGCATAATAAACTCTTCATCTTATGAGATGATACAACCTCAATAAAGAAGTATGAGAAAGCTGTCTTATAAAAAGGAAGCTACAGTCCCATTTCACCACGAAATATGTAAAAGAAAAATCCTATGCAAAACAATAAGTTAAATCCAGTCTCATGTTAAAAATATATACGAGTGGGTATTTTTATGTATGTATGTTTAAAAATCTATGTATACCCCACACACACTGTCACCAAGAACTTGGTTACACACATACACAGGGGGGCTTCAAATTTTTCAGGAAAATTTGCATTTTCTGTAACAATTTGTTAAAAATTATTTTTTATTTATTTGAGAGACAGAGAGACACACAGAGAAAGCTTCTGTCCACTGGTTCACTCCCTGAATGCCTGCCGGAAAGGCTGAAGCTGGGGTCTGGGAATTCAGTCTAGGACTCCTTTTTGTTGATGTTGTTGTTTTAATTTTTTTGTTTTTGTTTTATTTTGTCTTATTTTTATTTTTTTAATTTTTGACAGGCAGAGTGGACAGTGAGAGAGAGACAGAGAGAAAGGTCTTCCTTTGCCTCCAATGGCCACTGTGGCTGGCGCGCTGCGGCCGGCGCACCACACTGATCCGATGGCAGGAGCCAGGTGCTTATCCTGGTCTCCCATGGGGTGCAGGGCCCAAGGACTTGGGCCATCCTCCACTGCACTCCTGGGCCACAGCAGAGAGCTGGCCTGGAAGAGGGGCAACCGGGACAGAATCCAGCGCCCCGATTGGGACTAGAACCCGGTGTGCCGGTGCCGCAAGGCGGAGGATTAGCCTAGTGAGCCGTGGCGCCGGCCGCAGTCTAGGACTCCTTACAGATACAGTGGTTACTATTAATATCGCGGATTCTATTAACAACACTCACCACGTCAATATACCACGAAAAATTATGTGACCATCCCAATACACAATAGGCATTTGATAGAGCGCCACAAAACTGTAGGGAAGCTGAAAAAATAAGAATTTTTTAAAAGTATGCTGAAGAGGGACTGGTGTTGTGGCGTAGAGGGAAAAGCTGCCACCTGCGACGCTGGCATCCCCTATGAGCACCAGTTTGTGTCTCGGTTCTTCTACTTCCAATCCAGCTCCCTGCTAATGGCCTGGGAAAAGCAGTGGCCCAAGTGCTCAGGTAACCACACCCATGTGGGCGGCTTGGAGGAAGCTCCTGGCTCCTGGCTTCAGCCTGGCCAGCCCTGGTTGTTGCAGCAATCTGGAGAATGAAACAGCACATGGAAGATGTGTCTCTCTCTCTCCCTCTCTCTACACCTCTGACTTTCTAATAAATAAATTTTCAAAAAAATTGAAAGGGGCCAGTGCTGTGGCATAGTGGTTAAAGCCACTGCGTGCAGTGCTGGCATTCCATATGGGCGTCAGTTCGAGTCCCAGACGCTCCACTTCTGATCCAGCTCTCTGTTATGGCCTAGGAAAGCAGAAGAAGATGGGGCCCTTGCACCCGCATGGAAGACCTGGAGGAAGCTTCTGGCTCCTGGTTTCAGATCAGTGCAGCTCAGGTCGTTGTGGCCATTTGGGGAATGAACC